>NC_089504.1:133422370-133725401 GCF_036850995.1 Saccopteryx leptura
CAATTTTTTGAGGAATCTCCATACTGTTTTTCACAGAGGCTGCACCAGTCTGCATTCCCACCAGCAGTGTAGGAGGGTTCCCTTTTCTCCACATCCTCGCCAGCACTTATTCTGTGTTGTTTTGTTGATGAGCGTCATTCTGACTGGTGTGAGGTGATATTTCATTGTGGTTTTAATTTGCAATTCTCTAATGATTAGTGATGTTGAGCATTTTTCATATGCCTATTGGCCATCTGTATATCCTCTTTGGAGAAGTGTCTATTCATTTCTTTTGCCCATTTTTTGATTGGATTGTTTGTCTTTCTGGTGTTGAGTTTTACAAGTTCTTTATAAATTTTGGTTATTAACCCTTATCAGACGTACTGTCAAATATGTTCTCCTATTTGTGTAGTTTGTCTTTGTATTCTGTTCTTATTGTCTTTGGCTGTGCAAAAGCTTTTTAGTTTGATATAGTCCCATTTATTTATCCTGTCTTATACTTCCCTTGCCCATGGAGATAAATCAGCAAATATATCACTGCGAGAGATGTTGGAGAGCTTACTGCCTATGTTTTCTTCTAAGATGCTTATGGTTTCACGCCTTACATTTAAGTCTTTTATCCATTTTGAGTTTATTTTTGTGAATGGTATAAGTTGGTGGTCTAGTTTCATTTTTTTGCAGGTTGCTGTCCAATTTTCCCAACACCATTTGTTGAAGAGGCTGTCTTTACTCCATTGTATGCCCTTACCTCCTTTGTCAAATATCAGTTGTCCATAGAACTGTGGGTTTATTTCTGGGTTCTCTGTTCTGTTCCATTGATCTATGTGCCTGTTCTTATGCCAGTACCAAGCTGTCTTGAGTACAATGGCCTTGTAGTATATAGCTTGATATCAGGAAGCGTGATACCTCCCCCATTCTTCTTCTTTTTTAAGATTGCTGAGGCTATTCGTGTTCTCTTTTGGTTCCATATAAATTTTTGGAATATGTGATCTTTATCTTTAAACTACGTCATTGGTATTTTAATTGGTGTTGCATTGAATTTATAAATTACTTTGGGTAGTATAGACATTTTAATGATGTTTATTCTTCCTAACCATGAGCATGGTATATGCTTCCACTTGTTTGTATCTTCCTTGATTTCTTTTATCAATGTTTTATAATTTTCTGAGTACAAGTCTTTAGTCTCCTTGGTTAAATGTACTCCTAGGTACTTTATTTTTTTGGTTGTAATAGTGAAAGGGATTGTTTCCTTAATTTCTCTTTCTGACTGTTCATTGTTGGTGTATAAAAATGCCTCTGATATCTGAGTATTAATTTTATATCTTGCCACCTTGCTGAATTCATTTATCAGGTCTAGGAGTTTTTGACTGAGACTTTAGGGTTTTCTATATACACTATCATATCATCTGCAAATAATGATAGCTTTACTTCTTCTTTTCCAACTTGAATGCCTTTTATTTCTTCTTGTCTGATTGCTGTGGCTAGGACTTCCAGGACTATGTTGAATAAGAGTGGTGAAAGGGGGCACCCCTGCCTTGTTCCTGATCTTAAGGGGATTGCTTTTAATTTTTGCCCATTGAGTATGATGTTGGCTGTGGGTTTGTCATAGATGGCTTTTATCATGTTGAGGTATGTTCCCTGTATTCCCACTTTGCTGAGAGTTTTGATCATGAATGGGTGCTGGATTTTATCAAATGCTTTTTCTGCATCTATTGAAATTATCATGTGGTTTTTCTCCTTCCTTTTGTTTATGTGATGAATAACATTGATAGATTTGCGAATATTGTACCAGCCTTGCTTCCCCAGAATAAATCCCACTTGATCATGGTGTATGATTTTTTCCATATATTGTTGGGTCCGGTTTGCTAATATTTTGTTGAGGATTTTAGCATCTATATTCATCAGGGATATTGGCCTATAATTTTCTTTCTTTATGTTGTCTTTGCATGGTTTTGGAATCAGAATTATGCTCTCCTCATAAAAGGAGCTTGGAAGTCTTCCTTCCTCTTGAATTTTTTGAAATAGCTTGAGAAGGATAGGAGTTAGTTCTTCTTTGAATATTTGGTAGATTCACTTGTGAAGCCATCTGGCCCAGGACTTTTCTTTGTTGGGAATTTTTTGATAACTGTTTTGATCTCATTTGGTGTAATCGGTCTGTTTAGGTTTTCTGATTCTTCCAGATTGATTTTTGGAAGATTGTATGTTTCAAGAAATTTGTCCATTTCATCTAGGTTCTCTAGTTTTTTGGCATACAGTTCTTCATAGTATTTTCTTACAATCCTTTGTATTTCTGTTGTGTCGGTTGTTACTTCTCCCCTCCCCTCTCATTTCTAATTTTATTTATTTGAGTCCTCTCTCTCTTTTTCTTGGTGAGTCTAGTTAAAGGTTCATCAATCTTGTTTACCTTTTCAAAAAATCAGCTCCTAGTTTTATTGATCCTCTGTATTGTTTCTTTAGTCTCTATGTCATTTATTTCTGCTCTGATCTTTATTATTTCCTTCCTTCTACTACATTTAGGCTTTACTTGCTGTTCTTTTTCTAGTTCTTTTAGATGCAGGGTTCAGTTGTTTATTTGAGCTTTTTCTAGTTTCTTAAAGTGTGCCTGTAGTGCTATGAACTTCCCTCTCAGTACTGCTTTTGCTGTGTCCCATAAATTTTGAGTTGTTTTATGCTCATTATCATTTGTTTCTAAGAATTTTTTTATTTCTTCTTTGATCTCATTCTTAATCCATTTGTTATTTAACAACCTGCTATTTAGTTTCCATGTGTTTGAGAATTTTTGAGCTTTTCTGTTGTGGTTAATTTCTAGTTTCATGCCATTGTGATCAGAGAAAGTGCTTGATATGATTTCAATCTTCTTAAATTTGTTGAGACCACTTTTGTGCCCTAACATGAAGTCTATCCTAGAGAATGTACCATGAGCACTTGAAAAGAATGTATATTCTGCTGCTTTAGGGTGAAAGGTTCTGTAGATATCTATTAAATCGAGTTGATTTAGTGTGTCCTTTAAGTCTGCTGTTTCTTTGTTAATTTTCATTCTTGAGGATTTATCTAGTGATGTTAGTGGGGTATAAAAATCTCCTACTATTGTAGTGTTGCTGTTGATCTCACTCTTTTTTTTTTACAGAGACAGAGAGTGAGTCAGAGAGAGGGATAGACATGGACAGACAGACAGGAACAGAGAGAAATGAGAAGCATCAATCATTAGTTTTTCATTGCGCATTGCAACACCTTAGTTGTTCATTGATTGCTTTCTCATATGTGCCTTGACCGTGGGCCTTCAGCAGACTGAGTAACCCCTTGCTGGAGCCAGCGACCTTGGATTCAAGCTGGTGAGCTTTGCTCAAACCAGATGAGCCCACGCTCAAGCTGGCGACCTCGGGGTTTTGAACCTGGGTCCTCTGCATCCCAGTCTGACACTCTATCCACTGCGCCACCACCTGGTCAGGCTAATCTCGCTCTTTTTTTTTTTTTTTTGTATTTTTCTGAAGCTGGAAACGGGGAGAGACAGTCAGATAGACTCCCGCATGCGCCCGACTGGGATCCACCTGGCACGCCTACCAGGGGGTGACGCTCTGCCCACCAGGAGGCAATGCTCTGCCCCTCCGGGGCATCACTCTGTTGCGACCAGAGCCACTCTAGCTCCTGGGGCAGAGGCCAAGGAGCCATCCCCAGAGCCTGGGCCATCTTTGCTCCAATGGAGCCTCGGCTGCGGGAGGGAAAGAGAGAGACAGAGAGGAAGGAGAGGGGGAGGGGTGGAGAAGCAGATGGGCGCTTCTCCTGTGTGCCCTGGCTGGGAATCGAACCCGGGACTTCTGCACACCAGGCCGACGCTCTACCACTGAGCCAACCAGCCAGGGCTGATCTCACTCTTTATATCAAAGTCTGCTTTATATATTTAGATGCTCCTATAGTAGGTGCGTAGATATTTATAATCATTATATCTTCCTGTTGGATTGCTCCCTATATCATTATGTAGTGGCCTTCTTTATCTTTTACTTACTATATTCTTTGTTTTAAAGTCCATTTTGTCTGATATAAGTATTGCTACCCCAGCTTTTTTTTTCATTTCCATTTGCATGAAATGTTTTTTTTCGTCCTTTTACCTTCAACCTATGTGCATCTTTTTTTTTTTTTTTTTTTTTGTATTTTTCTGAAGCTGGAAACGGGGAGAGACAGTCAGACAGACTCCTGCATGCGCCCGACCGGGATCCACCGGGCACGCCCACCAGGGGCGACGCTCTGCCCACCAGGGGGCGATGCTCTGCCCCTCCGGGGTGTCGCTCTGCCGCGACCAGAGCCACTCTAGCGCCTGGGGCAGAGGCCAAGGAGCCATCCCCAGCACCCGGGCCATTTTTTGCTCCAATGGAGCCTCGCTGCGGGAGGGGAAGAGAGAGACAGAGAGGAAGGAGGGGGGGTGGAGAAGCAGATGGGCACTTCTCCTATGTGCCCTGGCTGGGAATTGAACCCGGGTCCCCCGCACACCAGGCCGACGCTCTACCGCTGAGCCAACCGGCCAGGGCCGCATCTTTTGTTTTAAGGTGTGTCTCTTGTAGACAGCATATGTACGGGTCCTGTTTTCTTATCCTGCAGCTACCCTATGTCTTTTGATTGGATCATTTAATCCATTTACATTTAAGGTTATTATTGATATGTAGTTGTTTATTGCAATTTTATTCTTTAAAGCTGTATTCCTATTTTGCTATATTCTTTTCCCACTTTGATCTGTTTACACCATGCCCCTTAACATTTCCTGCATCATTGGTTTGGTTGTAATGAATTTCTTGAATTTTTTTTGTCTGGGAAACTTTTTATTTCTCCTTCAATTTTAAATGATATCCTTGCTGGATAAAGTAGTCTTCGTTGTAGGTTCTTGTTCTGCATTACTTTGAATATTTCTTGCCATTCCCTTCTGGCTTCCAGTGTTTCTGTTGAGAAGTCTGATGTCATCCTTATGGGGGCTCCTTTTTAGGTGATAGCCTTTTTTTCTCTAGCAGCTTTTAATATTTTCTCTTTATCACTTAGCTTTGGTATTTTAATTATGATTTGTCTTGGTGTAGGTTTCTTTGGGTTTCTTTTTAGTGGAGTTCTCTGTGCTTCTGGAATTTGTGAGAGTTTCTCCTGCATTAATTTAGGGAAGTTTTCAGCTATGATATGATTGAACAAAGCCTCTATCCCTTGTTCTTTCTCTTCTTCTTCAGGAACCCCTATGATGCGGATGTTATTTCTCTTTATGTTGTCACAGAGCTCTCTAAGAGTTTCCTCAGACTTTTTGAGTCTCTTTTCTTTTTTCTTCTCTGCTCTCATGCCTTCATTCCAGTTGTCCTCCAACTCGCTGATTCGATCCTCAGTTGTATCCATTCTGTTTTTAATTCCTTCCATTGTGGTCTTCATTTCTGATATTGTATTTGTCATCTCCGACTGATTCTTTTTTAATATTTCAATATCCTTTTTTATACTTGCTATTTCTTTATTTAGGTGTTCGTGATGACCACCCATTGTTGTTCTAAGATCCCTAAGCATCCTTACAATCATTATTTTAAACTCTGCATCTGGAAGTTTGATTATTTCCATATCACTCAGTTCATCTCCTGAAGGTTTCTCTTGTGGTTTCATTTGGATTGCACTTCTTTGTCTTCTCATTGTGTCTGGGTGTTTGGGTGTTTTCTTTGTAGAGCTGGTTGAGTCTAGGCTTGGTGTTGTCTGCTTCCAGTTTTTACTTGTGTTGTTTCTAGGTCTTCTAGGGTTGGCATCAGCTATTACTTGTAATCCACTTTAGGATTTGGGCCACTTTGAAGTCTTGATTTGTTTGTTTTTTTAACAGGTAATTGTCTTGTTTGCTGATCTCAGCAGGGGGCTTATTTTAAACTGTATCCAGGAATGCAGTGGGTATGACCTGAGCCTCTGAAGTCCTCTTCTGCCAGTTAATCTCTCTGGGGGTGGATTGTTTTCTCAGCTTCAGTAGAGGGAGGTGTATCTCAGATCTCCATGGAGACCTGAGTTACTGCCCCTCCCCCCCCCCACTTCTTGTTTTTAGCTGTGTCTTGTTGGGCTGATTGGAGTTGGAGAGATGTCTGTATCTCTGTGACCCAGAAGTACTTTTGTATTTTGCTTTGTGGAAGGATCAGCCCCTCCCCCAGTTATGGCCACCTCCAGCACTGAATGAGTCAGCTTTTCATGTCATCACCTATATTCCTCTCCCCCTCACCATCCGTCTCTTTCTTTCTCCTTTCTTTTTGGAATACAAGCAGGCCCTTTCAACACACCTCACTCCCTGGTCACCAGACAAGTGGCTGTGAGCAGTATTTACTGCTCTTTTCCTTGGAGTGAGAGCCCAACCTCACCCCCCCTCTGTTTCTGTAAGCAGGGGAGATTCAGGCGCTCCCTACCAGATTTGTTGTGGCTTCTTCTTTGCTCCTTAGTTTTTGAAAACTGTTCTTGTAGTCCAGATTTGGTTTTTCATGCTGATTGTTGATAAATTAATTTATAATCCAGTTCGGTGGTGTGAGCTGGGAGTCTGTGCATCTGCCTACTCCACTGCCATCTTCTGGTCTCCTCGCCAATAAACTTTTTGACAACTTTTCGGATAAAGACAAGATAATCAAACGAATAAAAGACATGCCTCTGTCAGCAAGAACTGTTCATGATCGTACCATCATGATGGCAAATCAAACTGAGGCAATACAAGTGAAGGACATAAATGCAGCACCATTCTTTTCTCTTGCTTTGGATGAGTCAAGAGACGTAAGCCATTTATCCCAGTTCAGCGTGATTGCAAGGTATGCTGTCGGTGGCACACTACCTGAGGAAAGTCTTGCTGTTTTGCCTATGAAAGAGGGGAGGATTTATTCAAGTCTTTCACTGAGTTTGCTAAAGAAAAAACTCTACTGACAGATAAACTTATTTCGGTGTGTGCTGATGGTGCTCTGTGCATGGTGGGGAAAAACAGAGGATTTGTAGCACTTCTTCATGAACATGAAAAGAGACCCATCCTAAGTTTTCACTGCATCCTACATCAGGTGCTTTGTGCTCAGATGTGTGGCAAGCAGCTTGGTGAGGTGATGTCGCTGGTCATTCGGGTGGTCAACTTTATTGTTGCCTGAGCTTTAAATGATCACCAGTTTACAACACTGCTGGATGAAGTTGGGAATAATTATCCTGGTCTGCTTGTGCACAGCAATGTGCGTTGGTTGTCAAGAGGGAATGTTGCTCAGCCGTTTCTCAGCTTGTCTGAATGAAATCTGGACTTCTTTGAAATGAAAAATGTCGAGCATCCTGAGTTAGCCAACACTGAACGGCTCCTGAAGTTCTACTATCTCGTGGACATGACTGAACATCTGAACCCACTCAATGTGAAAATGCAAGGCATTGGAAATACAGTCTTATCCCTTCAACAAGTAGTGTTTGCATTTGAAAACAAGCTGGAACTCTTTATCACCGACATTGAAACAGGTCATTTACTACACTGAAAAACTGGGAGAGTTTAAAGATGCATGCACAGCAAGTGACCCTGCTCAACATCTTGATCTTCAGAAGCTAGCAGGCTCCACATATAATCTCATGCAGTCATTCAAAGCGTGCTTTGGAGAATTTTGTGAGCACACTCATCTTTTTAAGTTCATCACCCATCCACATGAGTGTGCAGTGGACAGCGCCGACCTGAGTTACATCCCTGGTGTCTCCGTCAGAGATTTTGAGCTACAGGCTGCTGACCTGAAGGCCTCAGACATGTAGGTGAATAAGTTCAAGTCACTGAATGAAGATTTGGAAAGACTTGCACAACAGCAAGCAGAATTGGCGAGCAAACACAAGTGGGGAGAAATGAAAAAATTTCAACCTACAGACCAGCTGATTGTCAAAACTTGGAACGCACTCCCATCACATACCACACACTGCAGCATGTGAGTATTGTTGTACTGACAATGTTTGGCTCTACCTATGCATGTGAACAGTGCTTCTCACATCTAAAGAACCTTAAGACCAACCTACGATCACATTTAACAGATGGAAGTCTCACGCCTGCATGAAGCTTAACCTTACCATGTATCAACCAGACTACAAAGCCATCAGCAAAACCATGCAGCACCAGAAGTCACATTAATGGTAAGAAGTACTTTATTCATCATTGGTTAGCAACAGCATAACAATGTTATTAAAAATAATTCAGAGACTTATTGTACTTTAAAAGTTGGTCTTACATAAAATGCACACATTTACTTGTATTTAGTATTAAACATATTGTATGGCTCTCACAGAATTACATTTTAAAATATGTGGAATTCATGGCTCTCTCAGCCAAAAAGTTTCCTGACCCCTGATATAAGTGAAGACTTCAGGAATGAGAATGAGCTGATCATAACAGAAACTAAGGAAAGTGCATTCCCCTTAGGGGTATGTAACAGCATATGCAAAGGCAATGAAATAAGAAAGCTTTACAAGTTTAAATTTCTGAAATAAGACTCAGGTGGTTGGAAAATAGTGAATGAAGAAAAAAACAGAATGAGACAAGATTGGAGAGATAGAGGATAATACACAGTCTTGAGTGCTATATTTAGGAGTTTAAATTTTATTCTAAGTGCTAAAAAAGTTTTTTATGTCAATGAACAATTAAATCTGATTTACATTTTAAGATCAGTTTTGCTTCAGTGAGGAAAATTGATAGGAGTAGGGTAAGAATAAAAATGGGAAGACCAATTAAGAGACTCTTGGAGTCCAGGCAAGAGATAATGGTATCTTGGATTAGGGTGGCTGAAAGAAAATGTATGATTTCTATATGTACTTTGACAAATCATACAATAGGACATCCTGATGGATTAGCTGTAAGGAGTGTGGAAATAGAGGAATCAAAGATGATCCCTGGGTTTCTGGAATGGGCAATTGCATAGATTGATTTCAAACACTAGTTTCTCTCTTGCAATTAGATAATTGCCCTACCTGCTGTCATGTGACTACACAGTCCTTCCCCATGAGTTTGGACTTGACCATGTGACTTGGACTAATAAAATGTAGGCAGAAGTGATGGTATGCTAGTATCTTCAAAGTTACCTTGTAGTTACAAAAGAGCTTTGGATCCCAATGATAATATCTCTATTCTAGGCAATAAAGAAGGGAAGGGCAAGGGGCAAAAGTCAGCCCCCAGCCCTGTTAAAGGAAATCTTATTGATAAACTTCTGGTTATATCTATCTCACTGGTAAGGACTTAGTTAAATGACCATATCTATATACAAAGAAGCCTGAACACACTGCTATACTTACTAAGACTAGGATTTTGTTAAAATAATAATAATAATAATAAGGGTAAAAATGTATATGGGATAGGTGTCTGCTGTTTCAAGAAGGAAAAGGTAGCCTGGCCTGTGGTGGCACAGTGGATAAAGCATCGACCTGGAAGCCTGAAGTTTCTGGTTTGAAACCCTGGGCTTGCCTGGTCAAGGCACACATAGGAGTTGATGCTTCCTGCTCCTCCCCTCCTTTCTCTTACTCTCTCTCTTCTCTCTAAAATGAATAAATAAAGTCTTTAACGTTCTTTTAAAAAAGAAGGTAAAAGTAAGCAGTTGAGAGACTGAATATAATTAGGAAAAGAGGCCATCTACATTATTGAATAAAAATTGAATAAAAACAGGTCCAGAGGATTTGGGACAGAAACCAGATTCAATGGGCTAAAGAAATAAATATGAAGAAGAGACCACTTATACAGACTAATTTTGAAGGAAAATTCCTTTGAAAACAAAAAGGAATAATTTCAAGGAGTTGGGTGATAACTGGAGGGAAATTAAGGTCAATTAAGAAAATTTCCAAAATTACAGGTACTAGATCATGGTTATTTCCAAACATACTACTGTATCCCAAAGTTTCTTCTGTCCTACATAAAATGCCTGGCTTTAAACCAAAAGTTAGGAGTCACGTTTTTTTTTTTTAAAAGCAGGAAAAGGACAAAAACAAAACAAGATGAGCCAGATGTTTATCTTATCAAACAGGGAATTTAAAATAATTCTAATTAATATGTGAAAGGCTCAAGTAGAAAAGATAAAAATATATATTAACAGTTGGGTGATTTCAGGACAAAAGTGGGAACTACAGGAAAGAGGCAAATGAAATACTAGAAATAACAAAAAAACATGGTAATTATAATGAAGAATGTCTCCAATGAGCTCATAAGCGGACTTGACATAACCAAAGGGGGAAAAAAATCAGTGAGCTGGCAGACAGAACAATGGAAATTACAAAACTGAAAAACAAAAATTAAAAAGTGAAAAAACAATATCCAAGAGCTGTGTAACAATATTAATTAGTCTAGCATGCATATAATTAGATTTTTTTTTTTAGAGAGAGAGAGAGAGACAGAGGCAGGGAAAGAGAGGGGCAGGAACATAGAGCTGCTCCTATATGTGCCCTGACCAGGGAATCGAACCAGCAAACTTTGCACTCTAGAACGACATTCCAACCAACCAAGCTATCTGCCCAAGGCTTAGATAGTTAGAATTTTAAGAGAAGAAATAACAGGGCAGAAACATATTTGAATAAACAATGGCTAGGAATTTTCAAAAAATAATGAAAGATGTCAAACCACATATCCAAGAAGCTCAGAGAGTCACAATAGTATAAATACCAACATACATACACAGCCATACAATGAACATCATATTCAAATATATAAGAACCAAAAATGAAGAGAAAATCTTGAAGGCAACCAGAAAAAAAGACATTTTACAGAGGAACAAAAGATTAAAATTACAACATATGTCAGAAACCAAAGTGTGTATATATAAAAACATAACACTATTTGTATCATTTGCGTAGAGTTTTCATTTCATTTGGGTAAATACTAAGGAATGAAATTACTGGGTCATATGGAAAGAGTATTTTAATTTTGTTAAAATTGCCAAACTGACTCCTGAAGTGGCTGTATCATTTTGCATCTCCATATTCACAGAGAGGTTGCTGGGAGAATACATACCCAGAACTCATTCTCTGTTCTACCTCTCATATCCAGGCAGCGCCCTTCTTTGTAGAACCCAAACGAAACCTGAAGGACACGGAAGCCCATCCTGATCATCCCCGGGAGCACTGAGCAGGGAGGAGAATGGATTTGTAAGAATGAAAGAAAGAAACCCAGCACGTTGGAATTGTTCTGAATAGACGTTTTTCCAACGAAAATTTACAACATTTTCTATTTCCTGAGGATTCATGTTGGACTAGGTCTCCTTAAATCCCTTTGTTTTGGGGTCAGATAGGTTTTACCTCTAAGAATAGGGGGTTCCTTGCCTGGTGTAGGGGGATAGGAAACATGGAAATATTCTGACTCTTAGTTCTTTCAAACAGCAATCTTGGGTGGGGGGAAAATCCTGCCTAGGAAATGTGAAACTAACTCAGAAATTCCAGGGCCCTTTGCCAGTTGGCAAGTCTCCCAGAGGATCCTAGGATTGGTCTAATCTGCTTAAACTCTTGAGACCCAGTTAGACTATGCCAGACTTGAAGAATGTATTGTTCATCTGTTATAGTTTCCAGAAAGCCACCAGTCAGAGTACCTGATTTTGAGAGCCTATTGGATTTCCTGCACCACCTTGGGTGTGTGTGTGTGTGTGTGTGTGTGTGTGTGTGTGTGTGTGTGTGTGTGGTGTGAGTGAGAGAGACAGTATGGAGAGTAGAGTAGAGTCAGGGAGTAGAAAACCAGGAGCTCACACTCTATAAATAAGCAGCTGGTTTACAGCAAAACTCACTGCACCTTCACTCTGGGCCTGATAACACAGCCAATGTCCTCATCTGCATATGCCGAAGCCCACAGAGAAGGTTAGTGAATGTGCTTACCTCTGTGCTGAAAGCTTACCCTGCCTCTGCTGACATTCCTCAGAAACTAAAAATTACTGGCTCTCTCAGCAACCACCCAGGTTCAGATCACATCAGGGCTCTGCACACAGTAGCCATAGATTAGATGCCACAGATCTCAACTCCCTTAACCTTTCCCTTGTTCTGATTCTTTCCCTCTAGATGTCTAGCTGTGCCTCTGCTTTCCCATCTTTCTCCAGTTGTTGCTTCTTCCTCTGTACCTCCCCTTCATGTTTCCATCAGCCTCTCTGAGCCTGCCCACCTGCCCTCCTGGCTCTGGCTGAAGGGGCAGATGGCTTGAATGAAAGGGCTGGGCTGGTCTCGTTTTGAGGTGACCTGTCTACAAGGCAGAAAGAGCTCAGAGACCAGACCAATTCTTCTGAGTCACCTGGTTAAAGTGAGAGGGTTCTAAACTCCTCGATTGGGCCTGACCTGTGGTGGCATAGTGGATAGAGTGTCGACTTGGGACGCTGAGGTCACCAGTTCAAAACCCTGGGCTTGCCCGATCAAGGCACATATGGGAGTTGATGCTTTCTGCTCCTCCCCTCCTTCTCTCTCTCCATCTCTCTCTCTCTCTCTCTCTCTCTCTCTCTCTCTCTCCTCTCTAAAATGAATAAATAAAATCTAAAAAAGAAAGCATCTTACAAAAAATAAAATAAACTCCTAGATTGGGAAGTCGGTTCCACATCATCCAAGGGCATTATGCTTCCATAGGCCTCTCAGTCTGTCTCCTATTTGGCTTTTCATCTTTCTGGTGGTTTTGTTTTTTTTTTCTGCTTCTTTTTCTAGTTCTCTGTCTGTCTTCACCATGCCCTTCATCTCCCTCTCTCTAGACCCCTCTTTTTAGTTTTTTCCATCTTTTTTCAACATGAATAGCATAAAGGGCACTGTCCTGGGAACCAGGAAATTTCTTTTCATTTGAATGCTTCATTGATAAGTGGCCTTGATCCACGGGTGTTTTAAGGATACTAAAAGACCTTAATTAGAGTCTTGCCTCTATCTCTCTTTAGCTACTTGACAAGTCAGGCCACTCACTCTTTCCGAAGGCTCCATTTACCCATCTTAAAGTCATGTTAGAGGTACCTTTTTACTCAAGCCAGATGAGCCCGCGCTCAAGTTGGCGATCTTTGGGTCTTGAACCTGGATCCTCCGCATCCCAGTCCGACGCTCTAAGACAGGGGTCCCCAAACTTTTTACACAGGGGGCCAGTTCACTGTCCCTCAGACCGTTGGAGGGCCGGACTATAAAAAAACTATGAACAAATCCCTATGCACACTACACATATCTTATTTTAAAGTAAAAAAACAAAATGGGAACGAATACAATATTTAAAATAGAGAACAAGTAAATTTAAATCAACAAACTGACCAGTATTTCAATGGGAACTATGCTCCTCTCACTGACCACCAATGAAAGAGGTGCCTCTTCCGGGTGTGCGGCAGGGGGCTGGATAAATGGCCTCAGGGGGCCGCATGCGGCCTGCGGGCCATAGTTTGGGGACCCCTGCTCTAAGAGGTACCTTTTCAGAGCACGAAGTTCCTCCCAGTTGTTGTGTGGAACATATGAGAGAATCTTAACCATGGAGAGTCACAGAAATAGGAGGGATTGTTGTGACTATTGTTTTTTCATAATCTATGTTTGTCTTTTCTTATTTCTAACATGCACATTATTCCCTTATTTGAAGTCATCTTCTGTTTTTGGCTTGTCTGCTTTTTTCTCTTTTATCTGTTCCACAATTTGTTTCTCTTATTCCTTTTCCACTTATGTTTTTTTTTCTCTCAATCAGGTTGCCTATGTTAATAGTTTTCCTGTTTATCTGTGCATTTTTCCCCTATTCCTTTGAAAAAATATGGCTGAGGGGTCTTATTGGACAAATAAGTTTGTAAAATCTGTATTTTCTGAAGTTGGAAACAGGGAGGCAGTCAGACAGACTCCCGCATGTGCCCGACTGGGATCCACCCAGCATGCCCACCGGGGGGGGATGCTCTGCCCATCTAGGGTGTCCATCTGTTGCAACCAGAGCCATTCTAGCACCTGAGGCAGAGGCCACAGAGCCATCCTCAGCACCCGGGCAAACTTTGCTCCAATGGAGCCTCGGCTGCAGGAGGGGAAGAGAGAGACAGAGAGGAAGGAGAGGGGAAAGGGTGGAGAAGCAGATGGACGCTTCTCCTGTGTGCCCTGGCTGGGAATTGAACCTGGGACTCCTGCACGCCAGGCTGACGCTCTACCACTGAGCCAACTGGCTAGGGCTGAGTTTGCTCACTTTTATTGTTAAAAATGGCTGCTGACCACATGACTGCATTGCCCAGGTGATAGTGCTAATTTCTTTTCTGCTTGGGAAGGGGCTTGGTTATGCTAATATGTGCTGGAGGAGGAACTGTCACACTGAAAAGTTTTAAAAGAAGAAGGAGCTAGCAGGCCATTCTGGAGAGATGCCACTTGGTTGCAGAGAAGGCAGGCAGTCAAGATGGCGGGGTGCTGAAGGGGAACAGAGGTGAGGGGCTTTGTGAGCTCTGCTGGACTGGTGGTAGGGGCCTTTGATTCTAGGAAAAACTGAAAAGATTCTCCTGGTTGTGGAACTGGAGAACATGTGAATGAGTTTTGGTACCCTATGTGTTTGTTTTTACTCGCTTGCCAGTGCAAGCTAGAATAAAAGGATGGTACACTAGTTCTTGGCTCCATTGTTATATTACCAACTGTCCAAATCAAATGTGAACCTGCATGAGCCAGGCGGCTGTGATGGCTGCAGCTACTGGCCCAATAGGTCTCAAAGAGCTTGTGAGTACATAACAAAATAAGGTCAATAACATAACGATTCAGCTTTTTCCATTTTCTGTAAGATTCTACAGGATAAATAAAACTAAAAGAAATTAGTACATAGAATCAGAGATAGAACTGGAATTTAACCTGTTATACAAAAGAATTTCCTGATCCAGAACAGTGATTTTTTTAAAAACCAGAATTTCTACCCAGGAATTTTTCATGGCAGTGAAATATTGGTTCAAGACTTTAAAAGATCTCTTCCAACATGAGGTGCAAAGAAGTAAAGAAAGGAAAAAAGAAGTAAAGGACAAGGTAATGAACATGTACTAAGCAATATCTATTTGTCAGTCACATTAAGTATATTATTTTCCTTATTAGTTAATCTTTAAACCAATCAAAAAGTCAGAGAAGTTATCTCAAAATGCTATTAGTAAGTGGTAAAGCTGAGATGTAAGGACTAGTTTATTGAATCCTGAACCCTAACCTTTTCTACACATCTGCCATATAAACAGGCAGTCCCCAGGTTATGAAAGAGATAGAATCTGTAGGCTTGTTCTTAAGTTGAATTTGTAAGTTGGAACCGGTACATTTGCCTATTAAATGCAACTTAGACAGATGTTTGTCATACATAGTATTTATTTTTACCTTTCTGTGCATATAAATACTTAAACATGTTCAAATACAACCTTAAACAATCTTGGATGATGCTGAAGATGATGGACTTGTTGGAGAGGATGGGACTGGCGTTAGAGTCAAGGTCTGATTCTGCTGCCGGAAACAGTTTCCTGAGGTAGGTATCGGGGGAGATTTACACATAGTTTTTCTTTTTTTTTTTTCATCATAAGTGGCCCTGTAACATCTCAGGCCTTCAGTAACTATATAGTAAACTTTGGTGAACCTCTCTGTATCAGAATCTCATTCTAACTTTGCCATTCCTGCTTCAATGAGACAAAAAGCATCAGCTAACACTTTTGTGGAAAACATTTTTTGTTCTGGAGTCTCTAGGTCCCTGTTTTCTTCCCTAAATGCTATCATCTGCTGCTTTAGTTCCATAAGGTCCTCATTGGTTAGTTCTTTGCTGTGGGAGTTGAGTAACTCTATGATATAATTTTCACTGATGTCCAACTGCAGTTGATTACCAATAGCCCTTATGGTGCTCCTTTTGTAAGTATGAGTTGTACATGAGTCAGATGTTTGTAACTTGGGGACTTACTGTATGTGAGTTTCATACGAGGATATTGAGTCTCAAAAAAGTATCCATTTCACCTCTTCATACTATGCTACTGCTGATCTGTGGACCATACTCCACAGATCTGCATTAGGAAAAAATGACTATTACTTTTTATTCCTAAAACTCACTCAGAAGGAACATAGCTTATTTCTTATTATTAAGACTTCATCAGTCCCATGAGACAAAAACTTTAAGTGCTGAAATTTAAATATTCACATGGCCAGATCATCATGACCAGCAGGGCTTTCCTAACACATAGGCTATTACAGAGACTTAATCCCTCTCAGGGAAGGATTAGGAAAAGGTACCACTTCCACTAAATTTACATAGCTCCTCACAAGATGCACCGCTGATACATTGAGCACAGGCTAGATTTCATCCTTCATTCTCCCTTCAGGAGTATGTGCAGTACTCAAACTACATGACATTCCTGGTGGCCCTGCTGATCAGAAGAATGTTATCTATAATTTATTAAAACAATACATTCAAAATTTAAAATATTCAGTAATTTTCTTTTCTTGCAAAGAAAAAATATTTTTTCCCACTAGGTTGTAACAGACTTTTTTCAGCTTTATTGGGGTATAATTGATAAAGTTCTAAGATATTTAAAGTATACCATTGATGATAATGTTCCTATGGGAAATCCCATACACAAATTGACCCCTGTACTCTTTTTCTCATACCTCAAGTGGAGAAAAGAAACATACTTTTTTTTGTATTTTTCTGAAGTTGGAAACGGGGAGGCAGTCAGACAGACTCCCGCATGCGCCTGACCGGGATCCACCCGGCATGCCCACCAGGGGGCGATGCTCTGCCCATCTGGGGCGTTGCTCTGTTGCAACCAGAGCCATTCTAGCACCTGAAGCGGAAGCCATGGAGCCATCCTCAGCGCCCGGGGCCAACTTTGCTCCAATGGAACCTTGGCTGTGGCAGGGGAAGAGAGAGACAGAGAGGAAGGAGAGGGGGAGGGGTGGAGAAGCAGATGGGTGCTTCTCCTGTGTGCCCTGGCCGGGAATCGAACCCAGGACTCCTTCACGCCAGACCGACACTCTACCACTGAGCCAACCGGCCAGGGCCAAGAAACATACTTTTAAGAAATCTCTCTACAGAAATTTAAGAATTATAGTGCCTATAGTGTGGTGAATATAGTCTTCCTTGCCATGGTCATGAATGACTTCATCATCTTCCTCACCAGGACAGCCCCACATATGTGTTCCTTGGCCACCTATCCTTCCTGGATATCTGTTTCATCACCATCCCACAGCCACTGATCCACTTGGTGGTCATGAACCACATTCTTCACCTTTGCCTCCTGCTTGACCCAGATTGGTTTGTGCTGTGGGTGTGGATGAGTGCATCCTTTGGCTTCTATAGGCTGGTTCTTTGGACTGATCAATAGCATCCTACTTGATTATATGACATTTTGTCGTCCAATTTGTAGAGACGATCATATAGAAAACTTCTTCTGTCTGTCCCCCATAGTGATTGCCTTCTCTTGTGGAGACCCCCCACTTATTCCCAGGTTGATCTTTACTGATGTCATCATTGTGCTGCTCAGTCCCATGGTGCTCATTGTTGTCTCCTATGCCCCATCCTGGGCAAAGCCATCCTCAGCAAAGCCTCCTCCTTGATCAGGAGAAGAACTCTACTTGTTCCTCTCATCTGACTGTGTGATCCTGTTTTTCTACACCTAGGCCATGTTCTCTTACAGGAACCCTGCAGTATACATGACCTTGACAAAGACAAGCCTTTCTCCCTCCTCCATACAATCATCATCCCCATGTGCAACCCCATCATCAACAATTTTCAAAATAAGGAAATGAAGGAGGCTATGGTGGGGGCCTTTGGGAAGACCAGCCTGGTCCCCCCATGGCTGCCTTCATTTCCTTAGTTCAGGCAGAATCTATCTAGCTGGAAGACTCCTGGAATGGAAGCTCCCTCCTCTAGGCCTGACATATGGGTTACTCTCCAATGCTGAAAGGCTCCAGTGAAGAGCATTTATAGCTTCCTTCCTACTAGCATTAGACCTGGAAGAGCCTATTGATGTCTAATGCTTATCTATCTGACTTCACTTCAAGCATTGTTTTCTCTTGGGCCTTTTTGAGAAAATTTTACTTTCTTGAGTTTTTTTCTTTTAAATTATCCAATAGGATCTGATAAATACATAAGTGCACTTAATTCCATTCATTTTATTTGTATAGTACAGTGGTAGTCAACCTGGTCCCTACTGCCCACTAGTGGGCATTCCAGCTTTTATGGTGGGCGGTAGCAGAGCAACCAAAGTATAAATAAAAAGATAGATTTAACTATATATAGTAAGTTGTTTTTATAAAGATTTATTCTGCCAAGCTTAGCGAAAATCCGACATAAAGTACTTGGTAAGTAATTATTATTATATGCTTTAACTTTCTGTAACTCTGCTTTATAAATTTTATAAAGTAAAGTTACTTCCCTACTTTATAAATCAGCATTACTGTGGAACCGGTGGGTGGTTAGAAAATGTTACTACTAACAGAGATACAAAAGTGGGCGGTAGGTATAAAAAGGTTGACTACCCCTGGTATAGTACTTTGGCATGCTATTCCAAGCCTGTGTTTTGTGTATACATTTAGGAGTAAACTATTTTTTCTCTTTTAACTTATTATTTCAGTCTGCTTTTCTTTTTCGTATTCTAATGTCATATCCTATTCTCTCATCCACCTGCTCCTATATGAGAAAAAAATAGGGGAAGAAGTAAGAAAAAGAGAGTTAGGGAGCAGGGTTGACATTAAGAAAGGTCAGTTAGGGCCCGACCTGTGGTGGCGCAGTGAATAAAGTGTTGACCCAGAACGCTGAGGTCGCTGGTTCAAAACCCTGGGCTTGCCTGATCAAGGAACATATGGGAGTTGATGTTTCCTCTCCTCCCTCTTTTCCTTCTCTCTCTCTCCTTTCTAAAAATGAAAAAATAAAAAGAATGGCATGTTTATGCAAAACCTATCCACTTTAACTTCAAAAAAAGAAAGAAAGAAAGAGAGAGAGAGAAAGAGAGAGAGAGAGAGAGAGAAAGAAAGAAAGAAAGAAAGAAAGAAAGAAAGAAAGAAAGAAAGAAAGAAAGAAAGAAAGAAAGAGAAAAGAAAGAACAGTCAGGTAGGGAAAAAAAGAAAGATAAAAACTAAGGATCAGTAACCTGAAGTCTAAGATTTTATTAGCCTCCACCAGCCCTTGAGGGAGAATTTGTTGCGGCTTTAAATTTCCAACACTGCATTCAGTTCATTCGTGCTTGTGTGTTGTTGGGGAAGGGCAGGTGGGAGAGACCAGTGTGTCAAACTTCTTCTCCTAAATCTTTTAGTTTCTTTAAGTAACACAACTGCTTGATAATTCCCTTTAGATCCAAGTAGTAAGTGCCTCTAACAAGCTTCTCAGACTACCAGCTTCCTTCCCTGTTATTCATACCCAAATTAACTCCCCTCCCCTACTGCCCTTCCTTTTTCTCAATCATCTTTCATTTCATTCCAACTCAATCCTATTTCACTTTCCCTCCTCATCTTAAATGGATCCGTTTCATTCCCTGTGCTTTAAGGAATATCTCTCCACACTACCTCTACCATTGCAGAAGCCTTTCTATTTGCAGCCCTGACCTCCCTGGTTTCCAATAGCTTCTCCCCTTAACCAAGCCTAGCATCCCTTAAGAGGATATTATATTCTCCGCTGTTCTCTTTCTTTGAAAGTTGCATCTTTTCATGCTCCTTTTATAACAGATGGGAAAGAAAAGGGAATAGGCTTGTTCTTTATTTTCTAGTACCATGCCATAAGGTGAGCGCACCTCATTTAGGATGCCCTCAAATAGATGTACTACTCTTTCCACAGCCTCATGTCAATACGACCCTCTGCAGTGACTTAAAGCAATAGCTTCACTCCACAAAGCTCTATCTTTTTAGTCCAAATTGGTGACTCTCTAGATATCAGAGGACATGTGAGAAGCTCTTCTTAGAGACATGGAAGAAATGAAACACCACTGTAATCAAGGAGATACAATAAGTACACAACCTAAAATTTCCATTATCAAAGAAAATGTACACCAGGCAAAGTTAAACAGGCAAGAAAGACTTTAAGGCTATTGTAATAGGAGACTGAACTCAACTCTGCTAGGGAAATTTTTAGAACTGCAGGGCTGGGGTTCTTTGTTTTAAATCTTATTTATTGATTTTAAGGAGGGAGATGGGGAGGGGAGGGAGAGAGAAACATTTATTTGTTGTTCCACTTAGTTATGCATTCATTGTTTAACCAGGGCTTGAACCCACAATCTTAGTGTACCTTGCTGATGCTCTAACCCAGTGGTCCCCAACGGTTTTTGGGCCACGGACCGGTTTAATGTCAGAAAATATTTTCATGGACTGGCCTTTAGGGTGGGACGGATAAATGTATCACATGACTGATGTAACAGAGGGAATCTGGTCATTTAAAAAAAATAAAACATCGTTCAGACTTAAATATAAATAAAACGGAAATAATGTAAGTTATTTATTCTTTCTCTGTGGACTGGTACCAAATGGCCTACGGACCAGTACCTGCCTGTGGCCCAGAGGTTGGGGACCACTGCTCTAACCAACTGAGCAACCAGGCCAGGGCAGGGGTGGTTTTTTTTTGTTTGTTTTTTTGTTTTGTTTTTGTTTTGTTTTTTTGTATTTTTCTGAAGCTGGAAACTGGGAGAGACAGTCAGACAGACTCCCTCATGCGCCCCACTGAGATCCACCCGGCACCCCTGCTGAGACCAGAGCCACTCTAGCGCCTGGGGCAGAGGCCAAGGAGCCATCCCCAGCGCCGGGCCATCTTTGCTCCAATGGAGCCTTGGCTGGGGGAGGGGAAGAGAGAGACAGAGAGGAAGGGGGGGGGGTGGAGAAGCAAATGGGCGCTTCTCCTATGTGCCCTGGCCAGGAATCGAACCCGGGTCCCCGGCACACCAGGCCGACGCTCTACCGCTGAGCCAACCGGCCAGGGCAGGGGTGGGGTTCTTAGACCATCTATGTGTAGTGAATGATCTTACCCAAAGGAAAAGTAAGTTTACAGGAGGTTGTTTCAAAATTTGGAGCAAGGTGCCAACTGAAGTTAGGCTCTTACCCTCCCTCAGAGAGTAGAAAATCGGGGTGCTCCCTTCCTTGAGGATTACATTTCAAAGGGATGTCTCCCAGGTCCTTGAGAAAGATATTCCCTGGGTCTTAAAACTGGCAAAAGGCTTTTAAGGAGGTTTATATACACTTCAAAGGGGCAGAGAAGCAATTTGCAATTACAAGTAAATGCTCTGAGAGAAGGGAGGTCAGGGGCCTATAGTCAAGAAGAAACCTGTTGAAAGTTTAGTCAAGTGAAAAGGGGATGTTAAGGTCATTTTGGTCACCATGGAGAACAAAAGAAGTGCTTATTCTTACCCCTAGGATATCAGTTTCTTCTCCAAGTGTAAAAATTCCTACCTCAAGGAGTCTTTAAAAGAAAATAATGAGGGGGGGGGGGGGGAGAGAAATAAATGAAAAGGAGAGGAAATGTGCTTTTAAAAAAAGTTTTGTGAGGAATAATTTCATAGCATATATTTGCCCAGCATTGTTGTATGCTGATATCTATCATAAACAATACAGTTCTAGCTTTTAAGCTCCAAGTCTAATAGGGTAGACAGAAACGAATAATGGTAATGCAAAGGGCCAACGTTTCCGGAGGCCTATACAAAGTACATTGGGAGGGCAGGTAACAGCAGCTGACATTTATTAAGGACTTCCCTGAGCAGCCGGTGGTGCAGTAGATAGAGCGTCGGACTGGGACATGGAGGACCCAGGTTCGAAACCCTAAGGTCGCCAGCTTGAGCAAGGATCACCAGCTTGAGCCCAAAGGTCGCTGATTTGAGCAAGGGGTCACTGGCTCTGCTGTAGCCACCCGGGGTCAAGGCACATATAGGAAAGCAATCAATGGACAACAAAGGTACAGCAATGAAGAACTGATGCTTCTCATCTCTCTCCCTTTCTGTCTGTCCCTGTCTGTCCCACTCTCTGTCTCTATCACAAAAGAAAAAAAAAAGGACTTGTGTTCTAACAGCTTTCCGTAACAAAGCCCTCAAATACTAGCATTACCTCCATTTTGATATGCAAAGGTAAGGCTCACGGAGGTTAGATGATTTCTCAAATTCGCACTGCATTTCAAATGGCATAGCTGCAATTCTAACTGGGACATCAGTTCCAACTAGCTCTCCTAAGGAGGTAATCGAATAACTGTCGCAAAGAATGGGGCCGATTTAGTACCGAGAAGGTGATATTAGAACTAAGACTTAATTGTAATGTAGAAAATAGGGAAATAGGGGTTGGAAGCCCGGGACGAGTAATTCCAGGCAAAAACTGCCTGACTTGTCGTTTAAATGGTGTACTCGACGCAGATAACGGCGGGTGAATAGGGACGGGAATGCTGGAGAATCGTGCTTTGTGACTTAAAACTGTCTTCTCAAGGGCGAGCACTTTCTGGTTCAAGGTCCTGGATTCCCTCCAGGCGGGAATGGACGTGAGGGAGATTCTTGCTCACGGGGAGCAGTTGTCCTGGATGTGTCTCCTTTGCCGCAGCATCTGCCCTGGTTCTAGGGCTGGGAAGGTACATAAAGAACCCCCGAGGACAGCTAAAACCCACGTAATAACCAGAAGCTACCCTGAAATGCACGTTCCTCCCCAGTCCCTTCTCATTTTCATGTTTCGGGTTACCCAAACTACCCGAGGTGGTGGGCCCTGACCGAATTACAACCCGCAGAGGAGATGGAAGCGGTCGGCGCTAAGAACCTGCGGCCAATTTTAGGCTTCCATGACATCTCGGATCATCGCCGTGGCAACCAATGAGTGCCTTCTCCTTGGCCGCCCGCCGCGGCGGGACTGCCCGACCCGACCACCTCCGGGAAACGAGCTATTTTGGGAGACTGAGCAGCCACCGTACGCCGCAGGAGATGCGGACACTGGGCTTGGATTCCACCCCCCCCCCCCCCCCCCCCCAGCTGAGTGCTATTGTTGAAACGCCGCGCCCTTCTGGCAGAGGCTGGCAGGGGGTAGGGGCGGAGCAAGGCTGGAGGCTGGCCTGAGCGAGGATGTTACCAATCACATCCAGTCACCTTAGCTGCCTCCCAGACTGGTCCAACAGATCCCTAACCTGGTTCTTTCTCGGTATGATAGCTCCCCCCTTTTAGCAAATTGCGTGATTGTTAGGTTCCTCTTTCGGTGTCCTCTGAGCTTTTTCATCTCCCCTTTCGTTACCCACTCCTGAAAGCCTTCCTAGACCCCTTTCCTTTTCTGGATTTATTGGACTTTCTTCAAATTTCTTCCAGAACCTGAGCACTTACCTCTGTACTCTTCTCTGTCTTCTCCACCAGTATGATCCATTTTTTTGTGTCCTCAGCACAGTACCTGGCCATAGGAGGTGCTATAGCGCTACTTCTGCAATAAAATCTTAAGCAGAATCCTGATGTATTAACCCCCCAAAAGCAAAGCTGCACTGACAGGAGTGTCCAGAGCCCTGAATCTTCAAGGAAGCCCCCTGAGGCACCTATTATTAGTTTAAGGTTTGGGTTCAGGGTGGCTTTAAAAACCAGAGCCCCCTTTAAAACTAAAATTCTCCTCACTCAATTTCGTAGCCAGGCTCAATGAAGCACATTTCCCTCCCCCACTGTGAGGCTGTAGTTAATTGGATTGCCTTTCTTTCCTTGATGGCTTCCTGGCCTCCACTTTGAAATGTAGAAATGTCAAGGAAAGCTTACATTGGGAAGAGACCTGACAATTAGAGGGGTTTAAAATCACAATAAGTGTGGGTAAAAGTCTAGTTACAAGCCCAGAGGCGCTGTCTTCTGATAGCAGATCACCCCTCCCCCCACTCCAAGGGCAGTGCGAACCAGTGGGAGGAGCGGACACTGGCTTGCTCAAAGCCTCAGCTGAGGGGCCAGCCCGGGACCTTTTGAACTAGCACAGGCCTCGGTTAGACAGTTGAGCTGGGAGATAAACAATTTGGAGAAACTGTGGCGCCTCTTCAATCCATATACGAAAAAATATTACTTGTTACCTATAGAGGCAGTGACGTCAGCCTACTCCAACCCTCCCAGGGGCGACCCAGCATTTGGGTCCTTATCTGCACGCTTGCGTTTTAAATAAACAATCCTTTTGGAATACACCGGCCGTGTGTTTTCAGTTCGGCTCTCCCAGTACCCTCCCATAGACCCAGAAAGGGGTTTAACCTGTTAGCCATCTCATACGGAATAAGGCAGTCTGGGGCAGCTGTGTTAGGCTTAATCACTGGTGGTGTACCAGCTGCAAGCACTTTGCTGAATTAGTGCGTAAGCATCTGGCAGAGGCACCGGTGCATAGCCTATATGAGGCTAGGCGTGCTTGCGCTTCAGAGACAGGGGATTGTGTATGGCGGATTGCCTGCCAGCCACAGTGAGGGGCCGTTCTTGCTGTTTGTGTGCCTGAGGTGTTTCCCCTGTCTGCGTGTTTGTCCACCATTGTTAGACTTTATTAAATGAAATGGCCCAATGCTTTCCAGCTCCGCAATTTCTCCACCATCTGCCTGAATTCAATGTGGACCTGCCTGGCCATGATGGCGACCACCGGCATTACAATAAGTATTTCTAAATTCTGGAACCACCATCTCCCATTACCTGTTGTTGGTCAAATAAGTTTGTAAATATGATATATATGTTTGCTCGCTTATAGTTTGTTTTGGGTGTGGGGGACAGGCTGTAAGCAGGCCAGGTCGTTATAGCCTAAGGCTTAGTTTTAAGACTAAGCTTTTCCCCACACCCTTGACTGTTACATGATGCAGAGTGGTGCACTCTCATGAGGAATCCAATTATGCCTCAGATAAGTGACTTTGTATCAGAGACTTCCCTATTTTGTATATTGGATTAAAGGTTTTGATTTCTGCACTATAAAGTGGGGCAGACTGGGAGCTTGCTCTCCATTCCTGAGATTAGCATTAGAGAGGAGAGCAGAGAAAGCCATGTGGAGGAGGCCAGAAGAAGCAGCCAAGATGGTGGAGTGCTGAAGGAAAAGCCAGTTTGTGCAGAGTTTGTGCAGGAAGAAGGAAGGAAATGGGGAACAGAGGTGAATAAGGCTGGTGAGCTAGAAACCTTTGATTCTAGGAAAACTCAGATAAGTCAGTAGCTTTGTGAGCACTGAATGAGTGGGTTTTGGAGCCCAGTGTGTGTTTTTACTTGCCGGCCGGGTGCAAGCTAGGATTAAATATAATGGCCCACCAGTTTGTGGCTCTGTTGTTTCATTACCATCTGTCCGAATCCAATGTGAACCTGCATGGGCCAGGTGGCTGCACTGATGGTGGCCATGTATACTGGCCATATACCTGTGTTTGGAGGGTGTGAGATCAGGGTCTAGGGTTACTACAACCCAAGCCAAAATTGTGGGAAAGGAACCCAGGATAGTTCTCTCTAAGTTCTGGAACTGCCATCGCCCAAGACCTTTTCAGGCTTAGCCCCTCTAATATGAGATTCAGGGTACTGTGTTCCCCATGTGATTTTCCCACACCTTCGTAAATAATCTCTTGTTAAACTCTTCTCAAACTATCCTTCTTTGAGTATGCCATCTGTTTCCTGGGAATATCTTGATACAAGAACATTCTTTTACTGGGGTAATGGAAACAGTTATCTCAAATGGAATTATTTGGAAAGCTATCTGATGTAGGAGAAAGAGCATGGGCTTTGAAATTAGACAAAGCTGTGTATCATGTCATTCAGTCATTCATTCCTTTGGCAAATGTTTCACAGTCTGATTAGCTGTGGTAGACATTTTAGAGAATGCTAGGGCACATAGCCCATTCTCCAAGGATCCTATTCTCCTCCCACAGGGTCAAGCCCTGGTGTAATGCTAGCGGCCGAGGCCAGGCAGGTCCACATTGGATTCAGGAAGATGGTAAAGAAACTGTGGAGCCAGAAAGGGTTGGGTTATTCCGTTTAACAGAGTTTCACAATGGCAAACAAGCAAATAGGCAGGGGAAAACCATTCTCAGGCAAACAGCAAGAATGGTCCCTCACAGTGGCAGGTGGGTGGGCAGGCAATTTGCCACCCACAATCCCCCATCTCTCTGGAGCGCAACCACCCACAGCCTTATATATGCCACACACACGTGGTGCAGCCACGCGCTCACACACCAGGCAAAGGTCTTGCAGCCTATACACCAGTGAGCAAGCCTAACACAGCTGCCCCACACCTGGCAACCATTAGTACCATGGGACACCACCCCTCACCATTGCCACAATCAATGCAGCTAAGCTAGATAAATTAAGTCCTCTTTCCTGGGAATTTGGAATTGGTATGCAGTGAGGATAGTCATTTCTGGGCTGAAACAGGCAGACACTCAAGCTGTGGAGCAGTTATCTTTCCCCATGTATGTGAAAAAGCAAAGAAAGTAGGCAGGAAAGAATAGGTTGAGTCAGGACAGAGGGCAGCAGAGATAAAAGACCATACGTATCTCCAAAGAGCCAGAGATAAAGGCTGCCCTGGTTTCAGTGAGTCTCGGAGCCCAGCTGCATTCTTGCTTTTGGGTTCTGTGAGATAACCTTGCAACCTTATAATCAATGGTGGGATTCAGCCAGTTCGCACCAGTTCAGCCGAACCAATACCTAATTTTTTGTTGAGTTCAGCAAACTGGTTGTTGAAATAGCACTTGCAATCCGGGTTCTCTCTAAGGTGGGTGCCTGAACAGCCACCCAACATGGAAATCACAAATTTACATTCCTTAATCTTTTTTAACGTTTATCTGCGCAACAGCACATTCTAAGTGCTCATAGTAATGTTCATTCCATCCATAGGTGAAAAAAATTGCAAGTGAGGATGCCAATCAAGAAGCAATATGGAAATATCTTTTTTTTTATTTTTTTTTAAATTTATTTATTCATTTTAGAGAGGAGAGGGAGAGAAAGAGAGAGAGAGAGAGAGAGAGAGAGAGAGAGAGAGAGGAGAGGGGAGGAGCTAGAAGCATCAACTCCCATATGTGCCTTAACCAGGCAAGCCCAGGGTTTCGAACCAGCGACCTCAGCATTTCCAGGTCGACACTTTATCCACTGCGCCACCACAGGCCAGGCTGGAAATATCTTAAATAACAGTTTTATTGTGTTTTTTGTCAGGTATTATTTAATTTTTTTCAATATTTTTAAACTCTCTTATCTAGTTTTGTGCACCTCTTTTATTGTTCTTATTTAAGTATTAAATGCATGAAATAATAAACTACCTTTCAGTATATCATTCTTTTTATACTTAAAACGGTCATTAGGGCAGAGAATCAATTGTTCAATTATTTGAATCCCACCACTGCTTATAATAAAAAATTTTTACCTCAAAACTATTACAGATGGTTTTTTATTTTTTGAAATCAAACAAGTCTTAACTAAGACAATATCTACCTCAATATCGTTATAAGGACAATGTCATTAAATTAGTGTTTCAAACATCTAAATCAGTGCCTCTGAAAGTGTTACTTTCTCCTTGCCAACTGTAAACAGCAACTTACGTGCCTTGAGCTTCAGATTTTCTGTTCTTTGTACTTTTTATTGGGAATAATCCAATAAGCAAAATAAACCCATTTTGCTGTCAGTATTTTTTTGCAAGTTTTTCCTCATTTCAGTTTTTCCTTTTCTAAGTGCTGTTCATTCTAGGTCAAGGGTCGGGAACCCTTTTGGCAGAGAGAGCCATTAACGCCACATATTTTAAAATGTAATTCCATGAGAGCCATACAACAACCCTTGTACATT
Organism: Saccopteryx leptura; assembly: GCF_036850995.1. NCBI lineage: Eukaryota > Metazoa > Chordata > Mammalia > Chiroptera > Emballonuridae > Saccopteryx > Saccopteryx leptura. The sequence goes on from NC_089504.1 coordinate 133,449,916, forward strand.
ACACATTATCCAATAAAAATTTGGTGTTGTCCCAGAGGACAGCTGTGATTGGCTCCAGCCACCCGCAACCATGAACATGAGTGGTAGGAAATGAATGGATTGTAATACATGAGAATGTTTTATATTTTTAATGTTATTATTTTTTTATTAAAGATTTGTCTGCGAGCCAGATGCAGCCATCAAAAGAGCCACATCTGGCTCGCAAGCCATAGGTTCCCAACCTCTGCTCTAGGTGCTGATATATTTGTGTTTGTGTTGCTATGCTTTGTTTTGAAGTTTCTGTTCCTCGAAGGATTGGGTTAATCACACTTCTCAGTTCAGGACACACCATCATTGGTCCCTACAAGAAAGGCCCTCTTGTTTTATGTCTTTTTTTTAATCTTTATACCCTTTATTTCTACTCTCATTACCACTCCCCCCCATAATAGGTAATTTTCTAATGGCATTTAATGTGTTATTTTTGTTTAAATATGTTCTCATAAAATAGTTATTTTGTAGGCATCTATTATTTTCTTCTTTTCCAAGTAAGAGGAGGGGAAATGGACTCCTGCATGCACCCCAACTGGGATCTACCCAGCAATCCCCATCTGGAGCTGATGGTCTGCTCATCTGGCGCCATGCTTGCAACTGAGCTATTTTTAGCACCTGAGGTGGAGGCTCCATGGAGCCATCCTCAGTGCCCGGGCTGATGTGCTTGAACCAATCAATCCATGGCTGTGGGAGGGAAGAGAGAGAGAGCAAAAGGGGAAAGAGAGGGGTGGCGAAGCAGATGGTTGCTTCTCTTGTGTGCCCTGACCGGGAATTGAGCCCAGGACATCCACATGCAGGGCTGATGCTCTACCACTGAGCCACCAGCCAGGGCACAGGCATCTATTTTTTTTTTTGGACAGAGATAGAGAAAGTCGGAGAGAGGGATAGATAGGGACAGACAGACAGAAAGGGAGATGAGAAGCATCAGTTCTTCATTGCGGCACTTTAGTTGTTCACTGCTTTCTCATATGTGCCTTGGCTATGGGGCTGCGGCAGACCGAGTAACCCCTCGCTCAAGCCAACGCCTTTGGGCTCAAGCTAGTGAGATTTGCTCAAACCAAACAAGCCCGTGCTCAAGCAAGTTGGCGACCTCAGGGTTTTGAACCTGGGTCCTCTGCGTCCCAGTTCGACGCTCTATCCACTGTGCCACCTCCTGGTCAGGCAGGCATCTATTTTTAAATGTAGTCTACAGCTACCAACCTATGTCTCATTCTGTCTTAGTTCTTTTAGTAAGCACTGTTTTTCATCTCCGTCCATATTGCCAGCTGCTAACATTTAATCTGTTACTTCACATGATGTCATAGTATTTCATGATGTATATTCATCATGTAGTACCTATCCACTTTTGCAGTGATGAACACACACATTGCCTCCAAATCTGTGCCACTACAAATAACCCTGAAAGAAACATCCTTGTATTAGTCCCTTCTGGACTTGTAAACAATTTGTTTTATATTACTTAAAAGAGGAATTGTTTGGCTATAGTGTATGAATCTATTTAATGTGCTCAAGTAATGCCAGATTGCTTTCCAGCAATGGTATAAGTCTTGCAACAGTGTAATATTCTATATTTCCACATTCCTAACAATATTTGTAATTATCTAGACTTCTAATTTTTGCTGGTTTGATAGGTATAAATTGATATCTCATTGTTGGTTTAATTTGCATTTAATTACTAATGGTTTTGATTAAATTCCATATGCATTTTAGCATTTATCTACTCTATAAATTGCCTGTTGATTATTTGCAACTTTTTTTTCTATTGGGTTAATATCTTTTTCATGTTCAATTGCAGGAGTTCCATGTATATTCTAGGATGATATTGCATCCTTGTCAGTTTTAGACAAAACAAATATCTTCTTCATTCTGCCATGTACCTATTAACATTGTCCTTGCTGCCATTAATAGAACATAAGTCTTTGTTTTGTAATAAAATTCCTCAGTTCTGCCTTACAATTTGTGCTTTTGAAAGTGTTAAAATAGCCTGACCAGGTAGTGGCGCAATGGATAGAACGTCAGACTGGGATGCGAAGGACCCAGGTTCGAGACCCCGAGGTTGCCAGCTTGTGCATAGACTCATCTGGTTTGAGCAAAGCTCACCAGCTTGGACCCAAGGTCGCTGGCTCGAGCAAGGGTTACTTGGTCTGCTGAAGGCCCATGGTCAAGGCACATATGAGAAAGCAATCAATGAACAACTAAGGTGTCGCAATGAAAAACTAATGATGATGCTTCTCATCTCTCTTCGTTCCTGTCTCTATCCCTATCTATCCCTATCTCTGACTCTCTCTCTGTCTCTGTAAAAAATAAATAAATAAATAAATAAATAAATAAAGTGTTAAAATATGTGCACTACTCTCTTAGTTATGCCTACTCTCTGCCTGACATCTCTAGATCTGAGTTCAATGGAGAGGTCCCTGTAGTCATTCCACCTGCTCCTCTTCATTGGGCTCCAAACTAATTGCACGGACTGAATTTGATTCTTAAGAGAATCCCATCTTTTGAGCCTTTTCTCCCATAGAGTCTCAGGCTATGGAAATCATATCTTTTAGCTCTTTGATGTCAGGCTTTTTATAGCCCTCATCTTATCCCTCGGCTATCAGGAAGAACCAAAATGGCATACTAACTTTCTCTCAAGACTTTTCTCACTCCCATTTTATTAATCAATCCCATCTTGTGGGTCAGAAGTAGATCCAGAATTGCAGCTCTGCTCTGCCATCCTCTTCCTTCTGAAGGATTATATTACATTAAATCAATCTTCCCCTTACTCATGGGATCTATAATCTAGTTTATGTTTTGGCACACTCTCATTTTTACAATGATAGCACTACTTTTCTTCTCTTTTATTTTCACAAATAATTCCTTTCTTCTTTCCACTTTCAAGTCTTCCACACAAGATTTCTATCTTCGTGATAAAAAGTGGTACTCTGTTTTTCCTTCTATTATTTTCTTTTGTTTTTTATTTTATTCCTCCCATTTACTTTTGTTTCTTTTTCTTTTATTCCCTTTTTCCTCCTCCTCTTTGAATTGTGGAAATGCTGAGGACAAGGGCTGACTTTGTGTAGATCACAGCAAAGAAGCTACTTCTGTCTCTGAAGCAGGTTCCCACAAATATATGGTGTGTGTCACATGACTGGCAAGTCTTTTCCAGTTGACAGTTCTGTTTCTTTGAAACAATGTACTGCACCTTTCTTCATTGCATGCTTCAGGTGAAGTCCCATCCTTCTAAGTTTCTTTATACCTGTGAGTTTTTATTTTCCTCTTTGTATAAAGGCTCAAGTTCTATTTATGTAGTTCCTGTAGTCTGTGCATTAGTGTAGAGGCCATAAGCGCTTTCCATGCCCCCAACCCCTTTTTACTTACTTTTTCCAGAGAATTACAGGAGACCATCTCTGCTACTGCTTTTCTTACAATGTCATACTTGGTGTAGTGTAAAATTTTGTGGGTTTTCTTAGCATTTTTAAAACTTTCATCTTATCTATTTTCTCTTGTCACCCCCACCTCCTGGCCCCCGTGTGCACACACACACACACCATTCCTATTTTAAAATTAAAGTGGCTTTAATTCAGTTAAAAGTGCTAACAGAAAACAGAATTTACCTTCAATATTCTGAGAAGCACTCTGTCTCAATTCAAGAACATGCCATTCCCTCATCATTAGCTTATGAGCAACTAAGGCGGGTTCATGATTTCTGGGAGTCTGCCCCAGTGCCTAACACCTTTCATGAGATGTAGTAGGCAGTTGGTAAATATTTGCTGGCAGATTGATTCAGTCATGGTTCCCTTCTTGGATGTCTTTTCTCATCATGCTTGTAAGAATTGTCTGCTTTAATAGAAATTTTTGACTTTCTTTATTCCCAAAGCTGAATGCAAGCAACCCTGAGCTTTCCTTAGCATATTGAAACCATTTGTAGCAGAGTAAGGTGTAGTGCCATTTAATGGGGCGGGCACTGATTTATATAATTTAAATGAACAGGGTTCTGGTTCTATTGCTTTTATTAACTATGCAAGCTTGGGCACATCATTCCATCTATTTCTTTTTTTTTTGGTCATTCTGTTTAATCAAGTCTCACAAGTGCATGGCAGGAGAAACTGCCTCTCAGGCTAACAGACAGCAAAATGGCCCCTCAAAGTGGCAAGCAGACAATCCGCATATCCGCAATTCCCCCACCCATCTTGAGCTCAACCACCCATACCCTTACATAGGCTATGCACACGTGCCTCTGCCAGGCACTTACGCACTAATCAAGCAAAGGGCTTGCAGCTGGCACACCAGCGAGCAAGCCTAACACAGCTGCCCTACATTCTACCCCTTTAGGGTTGCTTGCCTCACATTAGGTATGTTACATCCATTCCAAAAATGACAAGTACAAAGGTACCCTTCACAATGTCTCCCTGAGCACTCTGCCCAGGGAGTTAACTGGAGGCCCACCTCCAAGTCCCCACCGCATGGTGCCAACAAGGCCACCCAACTTAGGTGGGGGGTCTGTACATTTTAGGGCCATGTCCATTGAAACAGCAGTGTCCTGGGTGCATCTCTCCACCTGGATAGGAACAGCTACCTGGTGTAGGAAGGCTTCCACAGGTGCCACAGCCCCCCTCCCATCAGGGTCTCTCATACTGTCCAAAGGCAGCATGTCCATCTGCAATGCTGGTGGCCAAGGCCACGCAGGTTCACACTGGATTCAGGCAGATGGCAGAGAAAGTGCAGAGCCGGAAAGGGTTGGGCCATACCTGTATCCTCAGCAGCTGGTTTTGATATTTCAATCCTGACTTCATCTTGATACATTTTGTCCGGAGACTCATCTTCATCGAATGACTCATCCTGTAGCCTCTCCACCATACTTTTTTTCTGAGTGGTGGTTGGTGGTCTATAAAGATCATGAGGACACAGAGGCCTCCGGCTCCAGACACTGCCCGCCTCCATTTCACTTTCTGGAGAGCTTCTTGAGCTTCCTTTTCTCCCTCCTTTGTACAATTTGTAACAGATCACAATGAAACAGAAAAGGAAAAATAATATCGCTGCTGCCACAGAAATGAGTAATGCCACAATGAGGTTTTTGTTGAATAAATACGGTGGAAGTTCTGTTTTTATCTTTTCATTCTTGGAATGGATACTCTTATTTTTCTTTTTCTTTTTTTTTTCTTTTTTTTTAATTTTATTTATTCATTTTTAGAGAGGAGAAAGACAGAGAGGGAGAAGGGGGGAGGAGCTGAAAGCATCAACTCCCATATGTGCCTTGACCAGGCAAGCCCAGGGTTTCGAACCGGCAACCTCAGCATTTCCAGGTCGACGCTTTATCCACTGCGCCACCACAGGTCAGGCAGATACTCTTATTTTTCAAGTGGCCCGTTTCCCACTCTGCATTGGGAACCTCGACTTTCTGCTCCTCCTTGAGAAGCTTCATCACGAGTCTCTTATAGTCTGACAGCATGTTGTCATATGTTTCTGGGGACGTCTTCTCCGGTTCAATAGTCAGCTCAGTGCTGGTGCTTTCTCTACGGCTTCTTACTGCATCTAATAACGCTTTCTTTGCTGTGGACAGTTCTTCATCACAAGGTGTGTTTACCACACATTCAGCTTCACAGTGCAGTTTAATTGTCTTGCTGACAGCCTCAATATCATTTTTCAATTGGCAGAGGCAGCAGGACAAACGGCTGGGTAAGATCAGTTTTTCCAATTTACGGGTCTTCACGATGACAGTCTCAACTGTTTTAAGTGACACCTGTGTTGCTCCCAGGTCTAAGTATTTTAATGCTGGCAATTTAAAAAGATATGGATCTTTGACAGTTTTTAGGCGATTATGATTAAGAATTATTTTCTCTAAAAACTGCATTCTATGCCAGGCCTTTAATGTTCCCAAGCTCAGTTTTTCTAATGAATTGCAGCTCAGATCTAAATGCTCCAGAAAAGGAAGATTTTCAAACACATTTCTCTCAATAAACTGGATTTTATTGCATGATAAGTCTAAATATTTGAGAGATTGCAGTCCTTTAAATGAAAAAATTTTAAATTCTGTTATTTCATTTCCACTGAGAATTAGTTTTTCAATATGGTTATATGAATTCCATGTATTACCATCTAAGGATGATATGGCGCTTCCCCGCAAATCTCGTGGAGGAACCAATCCTAGTGTTGTTCTCTCTCTCTAACGTTAAATTCTCCCAGTAACCGTTGGAGCAGGGCCTGGCTTGTGATTGGCTGAGATAGCATCACGCTCCGACCAATTAGAGCTGAGGCGCTACTTGTATGAAGAAGGGGATGGCGGGCGCGAAGGAATGAAAGGACAGCCATCTATTTCTTTTATTAACTGTAACTCCTCTTAGAAGAAGGCTATTCTATTTATTTATTTATTTATTTATTTATTTATTTATTTATTTATTTATTTTTAGAGAGAGGCAGGGAGAGAAAGACAGAAACATCAAGCTGCTCCTGTGTGTGCCCTGACAGGAGAATAAAACCAGCAACCTCCCCACTCTGGGATGACACTCCAACAAACCAAGCTATCCAGCCAGGGCTTAATTTTTATTGATTTTTTAGAGGAAGGAAGACAGGGGAGGGAAAAGGGAAGCATTTGATGTCCACTCAGTCATGCATTCACTGGTTGCTTCCCATGTGTTCACTGATCTGGGATCAAACCCACAACCTTGTTGTTTCCAGATGATGCTCTTAACTGACTGACCTAACTGGGTAGGGCCGAAGGCCATATTTTTTATAATGTACTTTTTAATATATAAAAAGTACTACTTTCTATAAAGTGGTAGACATAAGATAAATTTTCCCCAATGAGGAGACTAAATGTGAGAAGTTATTTTTCTCAAAGTAAGTAGAGAATTTGTTCATTTTTCTAGAGTAGGCAGGAGGAAGAGAGTGTAGGAAGCATAGGGTGAAGAAGCTTGTGAAAGGCATATATCCTCAGTGGGAACTTTCCTTGCGATCTCTCCCCTATAGTATTTTTTAAATTCAAGTCTACAGTAAAAAGTTTTAAATGTCTAGTAGGGTTATATTCCTTATTGAAACCAGTATGGGCTTTATGTGCCCTAGAGTTGATAAGGAGTTACTTGAGGCAGTGTGCATGGACTCGGTGTGGATACAGAGGGAAGCAAAGCAAAATAAACTTTAGAAACTATATGAAATTCTGCAGAGTTCCAAGGTTTGGGAAATTGAATTTGAGCTAAATTTAATCAGATCTCTGAGATATAGGCAGTCTCTTCAGACATCTGAGTACATATAAAATGGCCATATAAGCATCACTAAGGTTTCTTTCAGCAACAGTATTTTTGAAGATTCTAAGAGATGATGACATTTTTATCCATCACTCTAAAATCCTGTAATTTCTCATTTACATATTTATAACTTAATTAAATAACTATTTTCTGCCAATGAGAAAGGTTCTTTGCTGCTGACTTCACTGATTTCAGACACTGCCTCCCCAACCCAAAACACACATTTTAACATCTCTGAAATAGGATGTGTCTTATAAACAATTATCAACGTCAGTTTACAGTCCCTGTTGGCCAAGGAGCAGTTAAGATATAGTTGTCATTGCCTGTACATGCCTGGGCCTAGTTGTTATTCTAGGTGACATGAGTGGAAATCTATAATTCCTTGATGTTTCATTTAATTAACCACTTAAAGACCCTTTGAAGAAATATTAGACTTGATTCTTGTCTGAACATCTTCCTTGAACACTTTCTGGCAAGACCAAAAAATTCCTAACTTCAAAATTTGCAGAATAGGTGTTGTGGTCCAGAAGAAATTCCCAGAGACAGCAGTGAAGCTCTTTCTAAGAAATTCTGCTTTACTAACACTGTAATAGCCCAGAAAAATATAAGTACATGGAAAATACAGGCATCAACAACTCTGACTCAGTAAGTAATTCAGAAGTGTTGGACTCAGTATGAAGAAATTATAAGACTAGCATGACTTTCAGTTAAATCTGTGTGCATTGTAGCAATACAAAAAAAGTTTTACTTCTAAATAAGTCTTTAAATAAGAGTGAAAATTTAAAATATAAGCGATAATAAAGCATAGTGAGAGGTTCCTGAGCTGGAGAACGGTGGCCGGACGCAGCGACTGCAGGACTGAGGGGCTAGCAGGCGGGCGGGCCGAGCGGAGGAGCGCTGGGGATGTGGCGGGCCACCCTGCTCATGCCACAGAGCCCGGCCGCGGGCGGAGCCAGAGCCGGAGCCTGGGGAGGCGGCGGGGGGCCCCGAGCGCAACCCGTGCCCACCGCGTGGAGCCAGGCCCGCTGCCGTCCCCGCCGCCTGGGCCCCCAGCACGCAGCCCCGGCTGCGGAGGTGACACTCGGGCCGAGCAGCCGCCGCCATCGCACCATGGACGAACAGGAGGCATTGAACTCAATCATGAAGGGTCTGGTGGCCCTCCAGATGAGCCGACGTCCTCGGGTACCTGGATATGAGACCATGAAGAGCATAGATAGGGGCCACCCAAATAGGCAGAGCGACATCAGGATCAAGTTTGAGCACAATGGGGAGAGACGAATGATAGCACTCAGCCGCCTGTAAGATATGAAGATGTGGAGCACAAGGTGACAACAGTGTTTGGGCAGCCTCTTGATCTACATTACATGAACAATGAGCTCTCCATCTTGATGAAGAACCAAGATGATCTTGATAAAGCAATTGACATTTTGGATAGAAGCTCAAGCATGAAAGTCTTAGGATATTGCTGCTGTCCCAGGACAGAAACCATACCAGTTCCTCTCCCCACTCCGGGGTGTCCAGGCAGGTGCGGATCAAAGCTTCCCAGTCTGCAGGAGATATAAATACCATCTACCAGACCCCTGAGCCCAGAAGCAGGCACCTCTCCGTCAGCTCCCAGAACCCTGGCCGAAGCTCTCCTCCCCCTGGCTATGTGCCTGAACGACAGCAGCGCATCGCCCGGCAAAGGTCCTACACCAGCATCAACAGCGAGGGGGAGTCCATTCCAGAGACCAGCAAGCAATGCATGCTGGATCCCCTGGACAGTGCTGAAGATTCCTATCAGGAAGCTGCCAATCCTCGGACAGGTCAGCAGACAGTCCCTCCTTCCGGAAATCACGAATGTCCCGAGCCCAGAGCTTCCCAGACAACAGACAGGAGTTCTCAGATCGGGAAACTCAGCTCTATGACAAAAGGGTCAAAGGTGGAACCTACCCCCGGCGCTACCATGCTTCTATGCACCATAAAGACTACAACGATGGCAGAAGAACATTTCCCCGAATACGACGTCATCAAAGTAACCTGTTCTCCCTGGTGCCCTCCAGCCGCTCCCTGAGCACAAATGGCGAGAACATGGGTCTGGCAGTGCAATATCTGGACCCCCGAGGGCACCTACAGAATGCGGACAGCGAGAACACCCTATCTGTGCAGGAGAGGAATGTGCCAACCAAGTCTCCTAGTGCCCCAATCAGCTGGCGCCGGGGGGAGCTCCTGGGCCAGGGTGCCTTCGGCAGGGTTTATTTGTGTTGTGACGTGGACACAGGACGTGAACTTGCTTCCAAGCTGGTCCAATTTGACCCAGACAGTCCTGAGACAAGCAGGTGAGTGCTCTGGAGTGTGAGTTGCTGAAGAACTTGCAGCACGGCGCATTGTGCAGTACTTGTCATACCGCGCTGACAAGACTCTGACCATCTTCATGGAGTACATGCCAGGGGGCTCAGTGAAGGACCACTTGAAGGCCTATGGAGCTCTGACAGAGAGTGTGACCCGAAAATACACCTGGCAGATCCTGGAGGGCATGTCTTACCTGCACAGCAACATGATCGTTCACCGGGACATCAAGGGAGCCAACATCCTTCAAGACTGCCGGGAATGTGAAGCTGGGGACTTTGGGGCCAGCAAGCGCCTACAGACCATTTGCATGTCGGGCCCAGGCATGTGCTCAGTCACTGGCACATCCTACTGGATGAGCCCTGAGGTGATCAGCTGCGAGGGCTGTGGAGGGAAGGCGGACGTATGGAGCCTGGGCTGCACTGTGGTAGAGATGCTGACAGAGAAACCACCGTGGGCAGAGTATGAAGCCATGGCTGCCATTTTCAAGATTGCCATGCAGCCCACCAATCCTCAGCTGCCCTCCCACATCTCAGAGCACGGCCGGGACTTCCTGAGGCGCATTTTTGTGGAGGCCCGCCGGAGACCTTCGGCCGAGGAGCTGCGCACACACCACTTTGCACAGCTTGTGTACTGAGCTCTCAAAGCCACGCTGCTGCCGGCCGCCCCTGCTCATGGGCAAGGAGCTGCTATAGGACTCAGCAAAATTGCTGCTTCTCCCAGGCAAGGTTGTGGACCATGGAGCAATAGTCCAGCCAGCATTTGTCTGTGCCCCTTCCACCACTGGGGCTCAGAACTAGTCGGATGGCTGTAGCCTCAAGGACTGAAAGCCCCAGCCTGCCAGACCTGAGAGCTCCAACCCCGAAGCTCAGTGTGGAGGGTAAGAGACTAGGAACAGTGTGCCAGGTGCCATGGGCCCCACCCTCATGACTGTGTCCTGACACTGCAATCAGCACCAGAGCTGCCCAGAGGGTCTGGGGACACAAGATGGACACGAGGGTCCCGATAGTGTTAACTTTCATTCAGAGTGTTACTTTGTTTCCCTTCCCCAGGTCTGGAGATCACCAGGGCATCTCTGGGCTGTGTGAGCCCACCCAAGCCTGAGGTAAAGCCCAGCATCCCACAGCCAATGGAAGGCAGAGACCTGGGCTGCACTCTCCCTGGAACCCCCAGGTCAGCTTTGCCAGTCCCTTCACCAAAGATGAAGCAAATGTTATGCTGCCTTATTCAGGGAAGGAGGAGTCAGTTCTGCCTCCCCGTGACCCTGCCTTCCCAAGCAGGGGCCTGAGATGTGGAACTGCCCATCGAGGGGGCAGTTTTATCAATGCAATTGTCTCTGTTTTACAAGTTGGAGTCACTCTAATGCTGTACCCAGTTTCTTAAGTGGAGACTGTGTGCCCTCTGGGCTCTGAGTACCCCTGCTATGGGCTTGGGCCTTGGGCTGGATTGGAAAGAGCTGAAGGTAATGGCCTTTGTGCTCCTGGCCTGGCATCTGTTCCACCACTGCAGCAGACAGGAAAATGGACAGCACACTGAGCCTCTGATCCAGTGGGTCACTCTGACCTGAGCAGGCCACTCAGGCTAGCCAGGAGAGTTATATCAGGCTGTCTGTAAGTATGACCCTGCTAGGCCAGAGCCCTCTCCAACCCCTGTGCTGCCACCATGTCCAAAACCACCAGCTCTGTTCCTCCTTGGCCAGCCTTGCCCATCCCTGTGAGGTCTCAGCCTTTCCCCTCTTGCTCCTCCCTCAGGGGAGGAGTGGCAGCAGGGATCTGGGAGCCTGTATCTCCAAGGAGCTTAGAGTTGGCCTATTTACCTCAGCCTGGGCGCTGGTCCTTTCTTCCGCCCCTCCCCTCCAATGTGCCTATTGCTAGAGCTCCTCCCTCTCAACACCCAGTTTCCTTGGGAGTTGTCATTAAAGGAAAAAAACAAAAAACCAGCGGCCAGGGATGGGTGTCTCCAGGGAGCTGGGGATTAGCGCCAGGCAGCTCATTGCCAGCCATGCCCACTTCCCTGCGGGCACCAGAACAAGCCAAAGCCTTCGTTGTATGTTGACGATGCACTTTTATGAATGTAGTTTCTATCGCTGTTTTTAGCCTTTTCACATCATGTAATGTGAGGCCTTGTACTTGTTAATTTATATCTCAGATCATATTTGATGGTTTCTATATATATCACTTCTAAACTGTTACAGGTGATGGACACCTCAAGAGAAAATGAAAGCAGATTTTGCAGGAATGTGCTGCGCGGTGCCAGTTGGGCCTGGGCCTATTTTCATCCTTTTCCCCCAGGGGTCTGTCAGGCATCCCCAGCCCGGCCCTATCCTGCTTCCACCTCTGCCCTCACCCAGGGTGGGACTGGCCTTTCATCTCGACCAAAGCTGCCTAGTGGCAGCTCGGCCTCTCCATGACCCCGTCCTGATGGCTCCACTACTCTTCTTGGGCTCACACCCTTGACCTGTCCCCACTTCTCAAGAGGAACAGCATGTGTGGTGCCAGAGCTGACAAGATGAGACAACTCTGTGTCCCAGGTTCAGGCTCTCACAGAGCCCCTGCCCACCCCATGCCCCAGGGTCTTAGCTCACAGGGAATGTGATTTTTTTAAAAAATGAACTTACAAGCAAGCCAACAAATCCTGCACTCCAAAAATAAAGACCCTGATTTTTTTGTGCCAAAAACTGTGGACATGCTGGCTCAGCATCCTCAGGACCAAGCTGTTACTTTAATTTATTATTAAATAACCCAGATAAAAAGGCTTAGAACGGTCTGGGCTCAAAGCTTCTGAAGGGCAGTCTCCTAACAGCCCCAGGGTTGTTGTGGGAGGGCCATGTGCCATTTGGTCACCATTCCATGGGGTACGTCAGCTTTGGCCAGCCCAACAGAGGCAAGGGCTGGAGACAGTCTGCCCTCTGACACCCTCCTGCCCCTCCCACCCACCTCAGCTCTGTGTCTGAATTGTGGATCGTGCAGAAGAACCTGCAGCCATAGTTATTTGACTGTATCTTGACTGAGGGCTTGCAGAGCAAAGCCAGGCCAGTGTCGTGCATTACTTAAAATAAAAGGGATCGTTTATACCTGAAAAAAAAAAAAAGCATAGTGATAGTTCAATTGGCAGGTTTTTATCTTAATTTATTTTCTTAAATAATGATGTGGCACACAATCAATGGTGCCTTAAAGTCAATAAAATAAGGTCAATTCTTCAGAGACTATAAAGTGAGAAAGAAGTCCAAGATTTCAAGATATCCATTATCTAGAAGGGGGATTAACAAGCACATAAAGAATAATAGAAGTAAAGAAAAATATAGTAATTGTCCTCAAAGAGGTACAAACAAAAAGATTTGGGCATTTAAAGGAGGAACAGGTCATATTAGGAAAGGCTCTGTGAAGGATGCAGCATTTGAGAAGGGCCTCAAAGAACCAGTAGGATTCCAACTGGCAGAGATGGAATGGAGTAGGAAGAGTAAAGACAATGAGCAAAAAAATCAGATCAGAAAAATAGACATTTCAGGGAAATGGTGAATAGCATATTTGGACTATAGGGTTCGTTAACCTCTTTGACTTTATAGACTTAAGGTTTTGATGAAAGCTATGAGCCCTATTCCTAGAAATCAAAGCACAAATTCATAATAAAAAGCTTTGCATATTGTTTCTGAGGACTTCCCATTTCCAGGTAGCATAAGAGAGGGCAGATGGAAGAGTAGCCTTGCTGGACACCCCAGAAGCTGGTGCACCTGACTGAGGCTGCAGAAAGCCCTTTTCTGGATGAGAGATTTGTTTCTGACTGCACTTGGAAAGAGAAATAAAATGAAGGGCTAGGGGGACTCAACCAGTCCACTCATGCAGATTAAAAGAGCTGGGATACCCTAGAGAATCATTTCTAGCTGGCTGGATGATATGGGCTTCCAATTGATGAGATGATGGCTAGAAAATGTACCTGGGAAATGCAATGTATGGGTAAAAAGTATGCCAGGCCCTACTAGGGAAGGCCTTGACTCTCCCAACCACTGGATTTTATATTTAATTCCAGATGTAAAGGGGACATTATGCAGAGAATGAATGTTCAGAGCTATGGTTTAGGAAGGGTGATCTTCAGGATTACAGGTGTGTAAGAGGCTGGAGGAAACCCGTTAGTTTATTGCAGTTGGTTGTTATAGTCTTCAAATACATTTTATTCAAGTTCTTCTTCTGTTCCAGCCACCCATTACTTGGCAGACAGCCAGGCCTTTGGTAAGCATTTGGTAGTGTTCACTGAATTGAAAGCCATAAATTCGCTTTGAGGGTCTCCTTGTAATGTTCCTGTTCTTCACCAGGTGGCACCATTAAAGCATTTTTTTACAGAACAGGCTTCCTTCTGTAAGCACAGTGCTTCCAAGCAGAGAAAGGTTATGTTTCTCTGAGGGAATTCACCTCTGGAAACATTCTAGAAGGGAATGGGGGTATGGTAACTAGAATAAAAGAGTCAAAAATACTCCTTTTGTCCTTCTATATAATTTATTACTGTAACAGAGTATCTTGGCTGAATTTCTATTTATAGGCATATAGACAGGAAAAGATTAGGAAAACCTGCCTTTTCAAAGATGCAAGCCGTTTTCTGTTAAATGTATTTGGAACAGAACTAGTCTTATTGCTGGGAAAACTACTGGGTAAGCTATTTCATTATACATATCAAGCAGAGACCATACTCTGTGGTGATACTGAGGCTACCTAGAACGGCAGATTTGTGTAGGAGGCCAGTTTGCAACTCTTTAAGGAATAACTATTTCTCTAGAACAGATTTTAGTTGTAGCTAAAGTTGTAGCATATTTCTACCAAGTGGTATGGATTTGTATTTTGAGATTAACAGTTAACAAGAGATATCCCTTAGATCATTGAGAGGCAGGAGTGCCAGAAACTGAAAACTGTGATGAATAACACTCAGTGTTATGTTGGGCCCAGACATGAAGTGCAGCACGAAGCTATGGAGGGATCATCTCTTTCCTCTATATATCAGCAGTGGTCTGGCAGAGTGCAAGTATGAGAAGATCCTTAGCACATTCTAGTGGCTGTCAATAATTTGAATTTGTTGAGTAGGCCTGTTAGTAATCAGATTAATATGAAGATTTCAATTCAGTGGAAATTCTCTGGAGGCCCCAGGAGGCAAGGGCAGATTGCCAGTTCAATACAGTACCAATTCAGGCAGAATTGTTTCTTCTTTGGTATTTTTTAAGTTAAAAATTCTCATTACCCTTGAGCTTGGTGATTCTTTTTTACACAATTTTTTCTTTAAATAATAATCTCTCTAGAGAGAATGTACATACTTACATGATTTTTGCAATCAATTTCAAGAGGCAATGGCCTCCTGAAGTTCAATAGTGATCCCATCCATGAATTCCAGGTTAAGAATCTCACCTTAAACTCACTAATTAGGACCATTCCAAAGGAGAAATGCAAGAGAGGATTGGGGAAAAGGGAGGAAGGAGGAGGTGGGAGACCAACCTGTGCTGGATCCCTATGACATGCTGGGGCAGACAACTGAAGAAAGCTGAAGAGCTGCTGCTTCTGGGAGATTTTATCTATCAGGGCTTGAAAGGAAAAGGTGGACTTCTAGGAGCCTCTGGGCTAACGGACTGATGATACATTTATGACAGTGGGCATAGGAAGGGGAACAAAATGGAGTCAATGTTAAAGGGCTCAATCAGACTCTTTTATAGAGATCAAAGGGCTATGCTGCCTTGGGATTCATGTCAGACTCTGAAGAATCTGAGCTACAAGAACGGGAAAGAGGCACAAGAATAGAACTGTGTCAGGGAGTGTCTGGAAGAATCCTGTTCCTCGCAAGAAGCAGGTCTAAAAGGCCATCTTTTTGGTCCCATTATTGTATCATCATCCACTGGACTCTGAGAAGGGTCACTAACCAAAACCTGAACTGCAATTTTTTGTTCCAGTTGATAAGATTTTTTTAAAAGTGACTAAAATGAACATTATTTCCTTTTCAGGACTCTTATTCTTTTTTGTTAATCTTTTTTAAAAGTTATTTGATTTTGGCCTGACCAGGCAGAGGCGCAGTGGATAGAGCATTGAACTGGGATGCAGAGGACCTAGGTTTGAGACCCCGAGGTCGCCAGCTTGAGCGCGGGCTCATCTGGTTTGAGCAAAGTTCACTAGCTTGGACCCAAGGTTGCTGGCTCTAGCAAGGGGTTACTCAGTCTGCTGTAGCCCCACGGTCAAGGCACATATGAGAAAGCAATCAATGAACAACTAAGATGTCACAACGAAAAACTAATGATTGATGCTTCTCATCTCTCACCGTTCCTGTCTGTCTGTCCCTGTCTATCCTTCTCTCTGACTCTCTCTGTGTCTCTGTATAAAAAGAAAATAAATAAAATAAAATAAAAAATAAAGTTATTTGATTTTAGAGAGGGAGAAAGAGACAGAAACATCCATCTGTTCCTGTATGTGCTCTGATGGGGGATCAAACCCGCAATCTTTGTACACTGGAACAATGCTTTAATCAACTGAGCTATCCGGCCAAGGCACCAGCACTCCTAGACTCTTGATTGGGGGAAGAATAGAGCAATTAGAAGCATGGTTCCGACCTAGGATTCTTTAAGTCAGAAGACAAGGTTTTAAATCCTGGTTTTGCCAAATGCTAGCTGTGTGACCTTGAGTAAGTCTTATAGTCTGTTTCTGGAACTGTTAAGTGAAAATAAAAGCAGTGCCTACTTCATGAGATGACTGGGAGATAAAATTGGGCAGAGTCTGACACACAGTAGGTGCTCAATAGATGATAGCTATCATTGTTGTTGGGGCTAAGTACTGGAACTATAACAGGAACCCACCTCCTAGCCTTTTCCCAGGACCACTTCCCCACTAATATACTTTAGCTGCCTCTTTAAAGACCCTACCTAGCTCATATCCCCAATCACTGCACAACTCAGGGCTTCCTCTGATCATCCTGTGTATAGAGCTGGCCCTGAAGAATTTCTTGGACCATAACTGTTGTGACATTTATGACAAAAAGGTCCATGTCAGCTCGGTAATCTCACCATCCCCCTTTACTTGATTATCCTGAAAGATAAGAGTTCTTTATGTAGGGAAAGATTATATAAACAAGAGAGCTTCTAGAACCTTCCCTAGGTAGTTTTGTTTTCCCAGAGGACTCAGCCATCACCACCACACCCATTCTAAGAGAACTACATATAAGAAAACTAACATTTGCACAAGACTTCCCAGGAGTCTTAGGTAATTTTTCCCAAAAAACTTTTGTCCCCATTTATACACGCAGAAACTAAATCTCAAGCAGTCATTCAGTGTTGGATTCAAGCCCAGATCTGTGACTCTAGGGCTCTTTGCACATCTCCACAGCAACCAGCAGCAAGAAACACACACACACACACACACACACACAGACACTCACACACACTTACACACTCACTCACACACCACTCCAGCTCATTCATCTGTCTTCCACATTTTGTTCGAGGTGGCCTTGGGAAATCCCCAATGCCCAAGGGAGCTGACAAGAGCTGATGTCAGCCTAAGCTCCGGGGGTAAGGCATTCTCTACTAGAGGCCTGAGGCAGTTATTGCAGTTTTCTTTGTGATGTGCCACTCTCGCAGAGCTCCCCAGCAATCCCTCCAAACAATACCCTTCCCGACCCCTTCCCTGGAATAGATGTCATGCCATTCTAGAACTGAGGTTTGGAAACCTCTCTCATGGGCCAGCCACTTCACCGAAAAGAGGTCTCTTGCACATCTGGAATTCTGCCTACTAAAAATCTTTTTGTTAGTTTGGGAATCTCAACACATACTCTGTCCTTTCCCAGTCCAGCTGGAGGTCAAGGTCCAGGAGGGAAGGGAAAGCAGGTAGAGTGGGCAATGCCTGTCCTGACTAGGGCAAGTATGGTCAACTCCTTGGAACTGGAAGCAAGGAGAGAGGAGGGAAGCCATGGTCCCTGCAGCTCCCACTAAGCCCTGGTCCATGCAGTGAGCCAAGAAGTCCAACCCTGACATCCCCCTAGTACCAGTCAGCAAGGAGGGCAGATGATGCCTCTTTATTAAGGTTAACACCAAGAAAAGCATTGAGAAGGAATACACAGAGAAGGATGAAGGGCACACAAAGTCACCACTTTGGATGGGAGGGAGGCACATCAGTTAAGAACCTCAGGACAGCCACATGCTCCATGCCCTGGTTGTGGGGGAAAGAGGGAAGGAGAGAGGAAAGCGCCATGATAGCCTGGGGCTCACAGAAGGGTCTGGAGCCCCCTGAACCTAACACCACAGCCACAAGCCCTGCCCTTCAGGGCTCACACACTACTACACAAGTGGACACACACAACACACACAAGACATGGAGGCAAGACCGAGAAGCAGTGAGCAGGGACTTATTGACAGGAAAAGGAACTGAAGTTAAGCAGGTGTAGCCAGGAGACAGTTTTTGGCTGCGGCCCCCAAGAGTCCCTCAAATGTCCCCTAAATCTGAGCTGTTGTTGAGCACCCCCAAGTCTCTGCCTGTGAACTAGGCTCTTTGTTCTCTAAGTCCCAGTGAGTGGAAAATGCAATTCCAGATGTAGTCAGTGACAAGGCAGGATCCGCTCTGCATGCAAAATCCTAGAGGTTGAGCTATTTTGTCTTCATGCACATTCATAGCCAGCTCCTCCCAGCCCTGGGGCCCTGGGAACCCCATTCTCCCAGATTCCTAGGGCTGCAGTTCCCTCCTCAAGCTTCCTTTACCAATCAGCAGCCGCAAAGATCTGTGAGGGGAGAGGCTTCTGCAGAGCGCTGAATATCTTGGATTTCAGCAGAAGGGGAAATTTTCTGTTGCCAGAACAGAATGCCCCAATTCCTTAATTTTTAGGTAAATCGTTAGAGATTATTTGCCATAGTCCTAGATAAGTCCTTTTTCAGAATAGAAAAGCAGAATTTTATTTACAGAATTCAGGGTTTCTCCTGTTGGCTGGGGAGGGAGAGAGGGCAGGTTAAGGGGTGGAAGGGAGTCCGAAGATGGGCGCTTTCTCTCCCGAAACCTCACCTTTCCGCAGTTTGCTACGTTTCGCATGGTTAGGCAGAAAGAATTCCTGATGCTCCCAAAGTCCTTCACCCTATAAATCCTTCCTCAAGGAGTCTTTCTCTGCCTGACCCACAAAGAGCAGCGGTCGGAGTGAAGCGTGCTGCACCGCGCTGTTGGTCCACTCGCGTCATGCACTCAGAAACCCAGAGCCAACTCAGGAAAGTAGTGCCCCTCGGAGTCCTTTCACAGGGAAGCCTCGCTCTCCAGCTGCAGCAGAGTAATGTCGGGCAGATCGAGGGGCTCCACAAGTGCCCCGTCCCCGCCAAGGAGACCAGCACAGGGGCTCTCAGAGCGCTCACAGTGACTAGTGGGTGTGGAGGAGCGGGGCATTTCCTTCTCTTCTTCATCGTCGTCCTCCTCCTCGTCCTCAGGATCGCGACCCAGGATATCGCTGTCCTCGATCTCAGGCGACGGGGTCTCGGGCTCTTGGGGGGCGCCCGGGAAGCTCCCCTTGCTGCCGACCACGCCCAGGGCGCCCTGGCGGGGCGCCGTGGTCATAATCTGGCACATAGAGACAATGGCCCGCTGGTTGGCGCACACGTCGTCTGAGAGCACCTGGATGTGCGAGGCCTGCTCGTCCAGCGCCCCCCGCATGGCCCTCACATCCTCAAACAGGGCCTGCAGCTGGGCCTTCAGGTGCTCCATCAGTTCCTTCATGCTGCCGTTGTACTCGCCGGAGATCACGTCCCCCACGGCCGGCACAGTGGACACCTCCAGAGGTGCCGGCATGTCGCTGCCGTCCTTGGTCATGATCTCCAGCAGACCGTCCTCCATTGAATGGCAGAAGCGGGCGGTGGCCGCTCTGGGTCCGGTCCAGCCCGGCCTCCTGAACGGGGGAAGCGATGGGGGGAGAGGTCCCCGGAGGGACAGGGAGGAGCCGAGGTAAGAGGAGGCTTCCGAGAGGGGCTGAGAGCCGACGTGAGGAGATTTACCCCCGGCGGAGGGCGCGGCAGGGGCCGGGGAGGCCCGGAAGAGCCTGCGGGACGAGGACCCGACGAGAGTCCCGAGACCGGCGTCTCTCCCGCTCACTCCGGGACGAAAGCGCCCCCTCCTGCCTCGCACCTCGACCCCGTGCAGAGCCGCCCTCTCGGCTCCACGAGCAGCAAGTGCTCCCGACTCCCTGGGTCACAGAAGCGTTTGAGGAGGGGCCCAGGTGGAGCCCAGGGCCGGCAGCCGGTCGGGCTCGGGACTCCCCTTGGCCATTAACCCGCAGCACACGCGAGTGTGGTCGGAGAGGCAGGGGCGGGTCTCCCAGCGCGCCACGGATGCTCCTCTGTTTCCAAGGCGACGCATGGCACGTAAATGACGTGTGTCTCCATGGCAAGCAGGAAGTAGAGACGAAAAGGGAGGACGGCTGGGAAACTGCAGTGAGGCTGTGGTGTCGGAGCTAGCGGGTGGGGCGGGGGGACGGGAACGCCGCAGTGGCCTCAGCTGGGGCTGGAAAGAGCGTGTGGCCGCAATATTTATTAGGAAAGCATGAGAGAATAGTTTGCTGCATAAACCCCCCAGTTAGAGTGCTAGACATTAGACACGACTGCCTTGGAAGGATTTTCACCCCCGCCCGCAATCCTTTCTCAGAAGATGGCGCTAGAGCCGAGTCTTGCTTCTCTGTCCTCTAGCCGTTAGCAGAAAAACAAAAGGGTAGAGAAGCGGACACTAACAATACCAGATTTGAGCTGCGGCGCGGCGGCGCCCTGGAGCCAGCAGGTCCGGCCTTGGAGGTGTAGAGGCGGGCAGAGCACAGCGGCAATTTCCGGCTCTCGGGTTTCTGCAGTAAATTAGCCCGCTCGTAGATAGCACGGGATCTGAGAAAGGATGGGATTCCCTCCCATATGAGACCCAAATAGTTCGACCCAGAGTACTGGGAGTTTCTCCAGGATGGTGAGACAAAGTACTTAAGTTTTGAGAATGAAAGCTCCATAAAGACAGAGAATTTTGTCTCTTCCGCGCTCTCTGTCGCCTTCACGGAATCCCCATCACCTAAAATAGTGCCTAGCACGTAGTAAGTAAAAGCTCAATCCATTTGATGAATGAATAACATGAATCGCTATGTCCCATTCCCTCATCTATAACCCTCCAGTCCACACATAGTGAATTTAGGAGACCTGAATTCAATTTTGCTTCTGCCACTTACTAATTCAGAGACCTTGAATAAATCATTTTCCTGGTTTGTTAAGGGTTGGACTGGATAATTTATAGTATTATTTCTAACTCTGAATAACTCTGCACCAACTGGTGAAAGGGAGAACTGTTGACAGTGTGTTGAAGGGGTGGGTGTGGGGAGGGGGGGTACTATGTGTGAAAATACTTACCCCTGGGCAGGCTCAGTGCCAGATAAAGGCATACACTGCGTGTCTCAACCTTTGTGACAACTCCTTTTCCTTTTTTAGGGGTGGAGGGGAACGGGAGGAGGGGAAAACTTTTTTTAAAAAATTCAATGAGAGGAGGGGAGGCAGAGAGACTCCCACATGCGCCCAACGCGGATCCATCCGGCAAGCCCACTAGAGGGCGATGCTTTGCACATCTGGGACGTTGCTTCGTTGCTCAGCAACTGAGCTCTTCCTGAGGCAAGGCCATGGAGGTATCCTTAGTGGGGGGGGGGGGGCAACTCGTTCCAATCCAGCCTTGGCTGCAGGAGAGGGGGCAGGGAGAGAGAGAGAGAGAGAGAGAAAGAGAGAGAAGTGAGAGAGGGAGGAGGAGGGGTAGAGAAGCAGATGGTTGTTTCTCTTGTGTGCCCTGACCAGGAATCCAATGGGGACATCCACTCCCCCCACACACACACACACACCGTGGAAGCTCTGCCACTGAGCAAACCCGTCAGGGCCAGGGAAAGAAAATTTGAATTTAACATATTGACAAATGACTTCAGATTGAGAAGTGAACAGCATTTGGGCAGCAGCATACTAATTATGACCTTAGTAAATTGGAGAAGCCAAGTGATCAGAAACCAAAAATGATGTTCACAGGAAGAAATAAATCTGGAAAGCAGAAACAAAGTTTTATCACTCTGTAATGGGAAAGAGCTATGTATGGGTGTTTTGTATACTAGTGGTTCAAGGATAGCAAATGTGTTACCTTGAGTTTCAAGTTGCATACTCTAGTGAACAGCAAGGCTGGCCCAGAGGAACTTTTGTGGCACTAAGAGCGATTTGGGCCCTGGCTGCTTGACTCAGTCGATTAAGTGTCAGAGGACATCTGGGGTTTGATCCCCAGTCAGGGCACACATGAGAAGTGACCATCTGCTTCTCTTCTCTTTCCTCTCCCCCTTTTCTCTCTAGTCCCCTCTCACAGCCAGTGGCTTGACTGGTTTGAGCATCAGCTCTGGGCACTGATGATATAGCTTGGTTGGTCCGAGCACCAGCCCTAGGTACTGAGGACAGCTTGGTTGATTGGAGCATTGGCCCCAGAGCATTGGCCCCAGACTGGGGTTGCTGGGTGGATCCTAGTCAGGGCGCATGTGGGAATCTGTCTCATTATCACCCCTCCTCTCATTAAAAAAAAAAAAAAAAAAAAAACTGTTTGGCCCATGCCTGCCTTACTGCTATTAAAATAGAAATAAGTGGGGAAATATCCTAAATAGCAGACTGTTTCATCTAAGGCATTGCTGATATCATAAAGTATTATGCAGCTATTAGAAAGTTGATTTCCCTAAACATATATATGGACAAATGAAAACCCCTACAGTATTGTATTTTTTAAAACAAATGATCCAATCCTATTTGCTTGCTCATTCCTTCCTTACCTCATTCCACAAACTCGTGGTGCTCTTACCTTGGTTATTACTCCTATCTCCACCATGTTTCCATAGGTTATTCCTAAAGCTCAGGAGAAGCAGAAATGCTTCTCCTTGGTTTCCCTAAGCAAGCTAATGTGGCCTGGTGTTTACAAAAAGACTTTACCAAAAACTGTAGAAAAGTAGAAACAGACAAAATGTGTATGCGCGCACCCCCCCCAAAAAAAAAACACACACACATAGCATGTTTCTGATCATATTTATAGCAAGCATATTCTTAGAGCTTATGGGTTGAACCCTGCTGTTCATTCTTCCTTAGACAGCTCTGCTATAGCCAGAAAAGGCTGGCATGATTTGCAGGGTTTTTGTCTGGTCTTTTACTTCACAATCCTTGACCAGCACTTGACATGGATGATTTCATCTTGCCCGCTTCCACACCCTTCAGGTGAGTCCCTGCCTTCTGTCTACAAGGAGCGACCCTGTTCCCAGTATAAGATCTCCCATCTTAGTCTTAACCTTACATTAAACAGCCCCCATACAGTAGGAGCCAGATTATGCCATCATACAAGGTCCTTTGCCAGTATTGTTGAGGATACCATGTATGTCAAGGCTTTCAGCATAAGATCACATCATGCTGCCCAGAGACGCTAGCATGAAGCCCACTGAGAATACAAGGCATCTGAGCCTAGAGGGAGGGAAAATTATTGGAGAAGCATGAAAGAACATGGGAAACAGGTACAGAGATCAAGGGGTACACCTGAACCAGTCAAGTTCCAGGTCAGACATTTGAGAGCCAAGGGTAGGTGGGAGCTGAGGGAGTGGGCTAGTAGTAAGAATTGAAAATATAAGAAAGAGACAATTGGTGCATCAGACTCAGAACAAGATTCTTTTAGGAATTTTGAGTGAAAATGAGACAAGGAAAAATAGAAGAAGGGTCTAGTCTCAGAAAATAAGAGGGACAGGTGCAGAGAGTGAAGCAGAACCTCAATACACTTGCTGGGTTATAGGGCTGGGCCCTCGGGAACCAATACCCTAAGGTTTGTTGAGTGGGTTCATTCCCAAGCAAAAGGAACTGAATGGGTGTAAAGGCCCTAAATAGGAACATAGAGCAGGGACAGAGTTAAGTGCCCTGAGGCAAAGGCCACAGTGGCCTTACTGACAAAGTACTGGACCCAGTACTATGCCGAACACAGCACAACAGGGACAGAATTAGCAAGTCTGATTAGTCAATAGGTGGGGACATTTGAACTACTTCCCTTGCTCTTTAATCTGCTCTAAAGATGTTCCCCTTCCTGACTTCCTCATTCTTGTCCTTCTATTTTGAGTGTATCAATAAATACCCCCATAGGCCCTGGCCGGTTGGCTTAGTGGTAGAGTGTTGGCTCAGTGTGTGGAAGTCTCAGGTTTGATTCCCGGCCAGGGCACACAGGAGAAGCTCTCATCTACTTCTCCACCCTTCCCCCCTCTCCTTTCTCTCTCTCTTCCCCTCCCGCAACCAAGGCTCCTCTGGAGCAAAGTTGGCCCAGGCGCTGAGGATGGCTCCATGGCCTCCACCTCAGGTGCTAGAATGGCTCCAGTTGCAACAGAGACAACACCCCAGATGGGCAGAGCATTGCCCCCTAGTGGGCTTGCCGGGTGAATCCCAGTTGGGCACATGTGGGAATCTGTCTCTCTGCCTCCCCTCTTCTCACTTCAAAAAAATACTAAATAAATACATAAATAAATACCCCCATAAGAATTTGGGGTCGAGACTGTCTCATGTAACCTGTATAGGGGATTGTGAGGCAGTCTCCCTTAGGTCCCTTGGTGCACACCATATGGTCTTCAAGTAGTCATCATCTCTGTGACAAATGGGTATTCTGGCTATGTCACTAAAGTATTCACGCATACAAAGTATGCCATACAGAAAGACAAACACCTCTACATACTCCTCTTCTTCCTGCCTTTTTTCTATCCTTTGGGAATCACCTAACTATTTTATTTCTTTATTCCAGTCTCATAGGCCAAGGAGGGGAAGATATTCCATGCTGCACAGACATAGGTCTCCATCAGGTACACTTAATTCCAAATATAGTATCACATTCTCACTAAAAATATGATTCTTAGTAGTCACTGCCATTTTCCTCTATCTGGTGTCTCATTTACCTCCAGTCTCTATTTTATATAGTTTGTGTACTTTTTGCACTCTAAGTCATGATGAAGATGCTGGCTTGACTCATTTAGATCTACAATGCTGCATCTTAGGCCTACAGTCCCAGCAGTACTCCCAAAGTTCAATTTTTATAATGGTGAGTTGCCCTGTGGCTCATCTCAGCATGATATCTGATTCAAAAGAAACACAGCCAATAGCCAAAAAAGAATTTTAAAAGCAATTTATATTTTTTATTATAGTCTCTGGGGAAATTCTAAAGGGATTTACATTCTTAGTATTGAGGAAAACATTATAAACTGCTCTTCTTCTCTACTCATTTTACACATTACGACATAGCAGTCAGCCGTTCTCTCTCCTTTCTCCCCAGATACCCCCAAACTTCCTCTACAGTCTGACTCTTGCTTTTTCACTCCCTTCTCCTTGCACTTCTTGGGTTCTTTTCTTTCCTTTTTTTTTCAGTGAGCAAGAGGTAGAAAAAAGTTTAATGAATCTTTTTTTTTTTTTTTTTTGGATGTATTCTTTTTCTCTTCTGTAGGAAGAAACTCTTTGTCCTTGTTTCAAGTCTTTTGATTCTGTCCTCAATTCCTCTGATCTGCACAGATGCCAGAGCCCCAGCTGGCAGTGCCAGGGGTCTTTCCTAGAGGGTAAGAAAGATTGAGAGACTAATAATACTCATATTTTATCGCATAGTAGAATAAATTTTCTCTGTATGAGAGGGTGGTTTTGCCAGTCTTCTTAGCTCATCTCCTCCACAATTATAAGTAGAAATGGGCATGGTAGTTTGCAAGAACCCTGAACCCTTATGAGCCTCTGACTGGAGAGGAGGTCCAACTGGCCACACCTTGAAGAGATGCTAGTGTCTCACAGACTTTGCCAGGAGTTGAACCACACAAACATCCCTCCTTACGGCTTGAACTGGTCTTCCAGTTGCTTGCTCTGTGCCTTCAAACTACTTTTAGAAGTCCTAAAGGACACCCTCACCGTCATTTCTTTCTCTTCCATATTAACTTGACTCAGAACAAGAATTTCAGGGAACCTTCCAACGTCTCATGCAGTCTATTTTCCACTGAAAATAGCCTGTCCTTCCAATGAGATCTGTTCTGCTGGTGTTCACCTGTCTTCCCTTTCTGCATTGCCCACTGCAGCAGCAGCTTTTGTGTCAACACTTGCAGAAGCTTTTTGCCCTTTTGGTGCACGTTCAGTCACTTACCTGTGCCACTCTGACTAGTTTCAGTCTCGGGGTTGTTGGGTACTTGGCCACATATATAGGTTTTCAGAGCCCTGGAGAAGGGTTTCATGTACTCTCCATCCTCTTCATGTATTTTCTGCCCCCAGAAAGTTGCCAACAGCTCAAGATGTGGTTTGGCTCTAAGTCAGACTCCTCAGCAGACGTTAATAGTGCTACACCATCTGAGAACACTCATAATTTCTGGTACCATGGGGTAATTTTGGTTGACACATCGCTTCTCCAAGATTATCACTTCAATTTAGAGAAAATTATGTCCTTCTCTGAGCAGGATATGGATTGTGGCATTGCTGCCACAGATCTACTTCCCTTCCATTTAAAAAATTTTAAAGAAATGTAGTGTTATTTTTCTTATTTATTTATTCATTTTAGAGAGGAGAGAGAGAGAAGGGAGGGAGGGAGGAGCAGAAAGCATCAACTCCCATATGTGCCTTGACCGGACAAGCCCAGTGTTCCGAACCAGCGACCTCAGCATTCCAAGTCGACACTTTACCCACTGTGCCACCACAGGCCAGGCAAAATTTAGTGTTTTTCAGTACTAACATATGCTGGCTTCCAGGCCACTTCTCACCTGTCATTTCTTGAGGTAGTCAGTGGTATTTTATTGTAGAAAATCCTACAAAATTGTGTAGGTCTCACTCTAATACATCCACTTATGCTCTCTCCATGCCTCTCAGAGACCCTAAAAATCCCATCAAAAGTGGTTCCTTCCACTTCCTTTGTGCTGGAGGTGCCATCCTCAGGCCAGCAGGCATTGCCAGCTACAGTTCAGCAGCCATGTGAGGCTGCACTGTGGTTTTATTCCACACATTTTGGGCAGAGTCCCCAAAATGTAACGCACATCTGCAAAGTACTGCAAAGTAGTGAGGAAAGGACCCTTTCGCAACTTTTTCACCCAGACCCTGAAGTGCATGTTCTAAGAAGTGTTACATAAAATAGCTCCGTTTCCTGTGGTCAACCACACTTTGAGTTTATAGGCACAATGCCTGCTTTGTTTGCTTATTTGTCTTTCACTTTCCTACCTAAAGGCACAAGTATCACCTTCACTCCAGAACTCTCTAGTCTCTTTGCTTTATTTTTCTCCACAGCAGTTATCAACAACTGGTATACTATATTTTACTTATTTATTTATTGTCTTTTACCTTAAACTAGGGTAGAAGATCCATTAGAGCAGGGATTTGGTTTTGTTCACTGCCATATCTCCAGCACCTAGAATAGTGCCTGGCACAATGGCTCAATAAGTATTTGTTGAATAGGTGAATGAATGAGACCTGAGTCCATAGCTAAAAACAAACAAAACAACAACAAAAAAAAACACCTTCTGTGAGGACATGTAGTCTGCAGAGCTCCCACTCTGCCTTACCTTAGAGAGCAGTTAACTTCTTTAATTTCAACTACCTACTTTGGTGATCGGTGGCTTATGTTCATGAAATTAAATGGTCCCTTTGGTGGCTCTTCTTCAACAAAGGAATACTTCCTGTAAGACACATGAAAGCCTCCACTGCTAGCCAAATAAGAAGTGCATGCTCTCTCCTACCCTCAGTATTGTTTGAGAATGGAGTGATGGCAAGCCTGTATCCCCATCCTGTATGTCAAGAAGAAGAACTCCTGACTTATACTCTTACTCTACTAAAGATAAGCTTTAAAAAAATACCCTGCTGCTGATTATAAAATTAGTAGCTAACTGAGAAGATATATTATAAATAGAACAGTTGCTGTGCTTCCAAGATAGTGTTTCTCTTCCCTTTGAGTTCCTGAACTAGTAGACTAGTAATATAGGGTAAGGTTAGCCAGAATACTTTTTACTGTAATAAAACTGAGGCCTTTTTGTCCCTTGAGTGGTCTTCTCTACTTCTGTTCTAAAACCAGACCAAACAAAAACAAAAATTCTCCACATTGATCAAATATATAACAAAGAAGATATAAAAATCAGTCTTTCCAAGATAGTAGAACCAAATTAAAACCAAACATCAAACATGGATCAGAAAAACAATATTCCAGGAATTGAGGTTAATCTTTAAATAACCTTAGCAGCAGGTCTTCAAGACCTTGCTGTTCTCCACAGTGTTGTCTGGGTATCCAAGAAGCAGAGGGTAATATCAAGTTCACTGGTGATTGCCTAGATCAAATGCATTATACTGGAATTCAGTTCCCCCTGAATTACATCTTCAATCTCTGATTCATCCCAATTTGTCTATTACCATATCACACACCTGCTTCTAGTCACTTATATTATTAAAAATCAGTTCCCTCTTCTTAATGGCATTAGTGGCTTTTGCTGCTCAACAGAACAGTGAATACCATCCAAGACATCTCCAGGTGTGACATAATAAACTGCCCACAATTTCACATTATTAGGACATTGAAACTACTGGTGTTTAAATTATATTGTGGTCTGAAGGACATATGCCTTTCTACTTCAGACTTGTGAACTCTCATTAGTGTTTTGGGGTACATTAACTTCATAGGAAAGAGTGATTGGCCCTGGCTGGTTGGTTCAGTGGATAGAGCATCATTCTGGCATGCAGACATCTCAGGTTTGATCCCCGTTCAGGGCACACGTGAGAAACAATCATCTGCTTCTCTCCCTCTTTCCCCCTTGCAACCAGTGGCTTGACTGGTTCAAGCAGGGCCCAGGGCACTGAAGATAGCTTGCTTGATCCAATCGTCAGCCTCAGAGGCACTGAGGATAGCATCAGCCCGACAGAGGTTGCTGGGTGGATCCTGGTCAGGGCTCATGTGGGAGTCTGTCTTTCTATCTCCCTTCCTCTTACTTAAAAAAAAAAAAAAAAAAAAAGAGTGACTAAGAAGATGGAGATGGAGCATGGAGATAATGTTAAGGCTGGAATTTGAGTCTAAGGAAGAAAGTAAATAATCAATAAGGGTATATGAGGAAAGGAAAACTATAAAAAATTTATCCGTAAATTTTTAGCTCTGAGGCAAACCAGCACAAAATATAGGGAGCAGCAGCATTGCCTGATTCTAGTAGGAGGGCAAGCAGGATCGAGCATGTATATAAGATCACTTAATGGACTTCTAGAGAGTAATGGGTGTGTGGGAAAGAGCCTGAATCTCCTTTTCTGGAGGTCTTGAAAACTGGGAGAGAGTCTTACTTGTTTGAGTTTATCAAGAGAGGAAATAGACTTATTTATCTTCGGACCAGCTTTGTCACATTTCCACCCTCTACTGCCCATGTTTTAACTACAAACCAAAAGTTGAAAGAGTCCTGAAGTGATTGTGTGTTTTTCAAAATAAGAAGATTATCATAATCTCTGATGACCACAGTTACTTCTCTAATCCACTTCCTCTTCCCCATTTCTATGAGGAAGCTTCAGGTCCTTGTGACCTCATGCCTGGAGAACTGTAATAGCTTCTTGTGGGGCAGCTGTGTTAGGCTTGCTCGCTGGTCTACCAGCTGCAAGCACTTTGCTGGATTAGTGCATAAGCACCTGGCAGAGGCACGTGTGCATAGCCTGTACAAGGCTGTGGGTGTTTGTGCTTTAGAGAAATGGGGGATTGTGAGTGGCAGGTTGCCAACCCGCCCACTGTGAGGGGCCATTCTCCTTGTTTGTGTGTCCAAGAAGCAGTTTTCCCTGCCTGTGTGCTTGTCCGCTGTTGTGAGACTTTATTAAAAGGAATGGCCCAACCCTTTCCAGCTCCGCAGTTTCTCTATCATCTGCCCGAATCCAGTGTGGACCTGTCTGGCCTTGGCCACCGGCATTACACTTCTCTTTCAACCTTTCCTCTGCCCCTCCCTTCTCTCTCTCCCTATGCATTCATCTCCTTACAGCAGTCAGAGGAATCTGTTGAAAATTTAGATTTGAGTCTTTTTACAACCCATCTTAAAATGTCTCAAAGGATTCCCATAGCCTCCCCTCATTTTTTCCCACCCCTTTTTGCCTCACTATTTAACTTCTAGATGCACAAATTTACTTATAAACTTCCATACCCCCGCACACTTCCATGCCTCCATACTTATATTCCTTCAGTTCTCTTTGTTTAAAATGCCTTTCTCACTGTTTTCTTTTCTTTTATTGTGAAATATAACACAAATACATAAAAGTAAATAAACATACATGTACATTTGTGATTGTAATTTATTGTTGTTAATGAATAAAGACAATACCTATATAATTACTATCCAGGTCAAGTAACAGAATATTGCAAGCATTTCCTCCTGTCCACCACCTGACGTTCCCCATTCCTTTGCTGGAATCAAAACCTTCTCTCTCCTAGAGTTGATTTGGGGTGGTGAACACAAAATGCTATACGCGGATGATGTATATGTTATAGAATTGTGCCCTTGAAAGCTGCATAATTTTATTAAACAATGTCACCCCAATAAATTCAATAAAAAATTAAACAAAACAAAACTAAACAGAACTTCTCTTTCTATGAGTAAATACCATCTTTTAAAATTATTTTTATACTAATTTCCTTTTTTATAGTTTGTCAATCACATGTTTATACATCCCTAAACAATGTGGAGTAATTTTACCTGTTTTTGAATGTTATACATATAGTATCACAGTGAATTTATTCTTTTGAACTTTATGTGAATGGAATCACAGAATTTATTGTTTTTTGCTTTGTTTCTTTTTCACATATTTGGAAAAGTCATCAGGGTTGTTGGTGTACCTGTGTTTGTACATTTTTATTGTTCTACTGCATTTCTTGCATGAATGTACTGCCATGTGTTTATCTGCACTCCACTGTTGATGGACATTTCAGTTGTTTTCAAATTTAGGCTATTACTAGCACTGCTTCTATAAATATTCTTGTACATGTCTCAGGGTGCAGAAGTTTTTCCAGCGCTTATCTATATGGATGGACTTGCTGAATCATAGGGTATGCTTACCTTCAGCTCTACTAGAGAATATTAAATTGTTTTCAAAAGTGGTTGTAGTAATTTATACTTCACCCAACAGAGTAAACATGTTCATTACTTCACATTCTCTCCAGCACTTGGTATTGTCAGACTTCTAATTATTAATTTATATCTGATATAATCCAAGTGCCTAGATCAATGCCTAGCTCATAATAAGCGTGCATGAAATATTTGTTGAATAAATGAATATTCCTTAATTTCCAAGCATGGAAATTTTTCTAATTGTCTTTTTTTTTTTAGAAAAAAACTTTAAGAATTTTCTGTAATTTAATTTATTCATTTTAGAGAGGGGAGAGGGGGATAGAGAGTGAGAGGGAGAGAGATGGGGGGGGGGGGAGCAGGAAGCATCAACTCCCATATGTGCCTTGACCAGGCAAGCCAGGGGTTTCAAACCAGTGACCTCAGCATTCCAGGTCAACTCTTTATCCACTGTGCCACCACAGGCCAGGAAAAACTGCATTTTTAATTTCCCCTAATTTTAATTGTAATAGCCACATGTGGCAAGTAGCTACTTTATTGGACAATGTAGCTCAAGAGTTTAACAAGATACACCCATAACTTATCACATTCTACCTTCAAGTAGAGTAAGAACCTTACAACATACTTTTATTTCCTCCCTTATGTCCTTTGTGTGTTTGTTGTCACACATATTACTTCTACATATACTAAAATCCCAAGTGCACTTTTATTATTTTTACTTTAGTCATTTATTTTTTTCAAGAGATTACAATGTGAGAAAAATATCTTAATATTTTACCTGCATATTTATCACCTTTCACACTCTCTTTCTTTTATTGATTCAAATTTTCATCAATTATTTTTCTTCTGCTTGAAGAACTTCCTCTATATTGTATCTTTTGGCCTGACCAAGCAGTGGCCCAGTCAATAGAGTGTTGACACAGAGGACCCAGGTTCGAATCCGAGAGGTCGCTGGCTTGAGAGCAGACTCACCAGCTTGAGCGTGAGATCATAGACATGATCCTATGGTTGCTGGCTCAAGCAAGGGGTCAGTGGCTCAGCTGGAGCCCCACTCTGGTCAAGGCATATATGAGAAAGCAATCAATGAACATATATGAGAAAGCAGTCAGAGAATTGGTGCTCTTCATCTCTCTCCATTCCTGTTTCTCTCTCTCTTGCTAAAAAAAAAAAAAAAAAAAAAAAGTTTTATCTTTTGGTTGTTTAAAATAACCTTTATTTCACCTTTATATTTATTTATTTTTTTAGAGAGAGAGAGAAAAGAAGGGAGAGAGATAAGAAGCATTAATTCACAGTTGTGGCACCTTAGTTGTTCATTGATTGCTTCTCATATGTGCCTTGACCGGGAGACTCCAGCTGAACCTGTGAACTCTTGCTCAAGCCAGCAACTCTGGGCTCAAGCCAGCAACCTTGGGCTTCAGGCCAGTGACCGTGGGATCATGTTGATGATCCCACACTCAAGTCGGTGACCTCGGGGTTTTGAACCTGGGACCTCAGTGTCTCAGGTCAACACTCTATCCACTGCACCACCACCAGTCAGGCTCAGTTGATATTTTTATTTAACAGATATTTTTACTGGGTAAAAATTTTTGAGTTGGGCTTGGCTTCTGCCTTCCATACCTTTTTAAAGAAATCTGCTGGCATATCTTCTTTGTCCTTCTATAGCAGGAGATGGCAAACTTTTCTGTAAAGGAACAGATAGTAAATCTTTTAGGCTTTGTAAGCCGTATCGTTTCTGCTGCAACTACTCAACACTGACATCATAGCACAGAAGCAGCCATGGCAAATACACAAATGAACACATGGAGCTGTGTTCCAATTAAACTTTATTTATAGAAACAAGAGGTAAACCAGATTTGACCCATGGGCCATAGTTTGCCCGTTTTGCTCTATATGTAATACATCTTTTTTCATCTGTCTGCTTTTAGAATTTTTTTTTTATCCTTGGTTTGGTAGTTTGATTATGATGTGCCTTGGCATGGCTTTCTTTAAGTTTATTCTGCCTGGATTTCATTGAGTTTTCAAATTTTGGAAAATTTTATTCCATTATTTATTTAAATATGTTTTTAGCCCCAGCTCTTCTGAATCTTCAGTTACATATATGTTAAACTGCTTGATAAGTCTTACAGATAGATCACTTTACTCTGATCCTTTTTTTTTTCCGGTCTTTTTTCTCTCAATGTTTCTGTTTGAATAGTTTCTACTTCTATGTCTTCAAGTTCTATAGTCCTTTTTGTGTATGTGTGACAGAGACAGAGAGAGACAGAAAGAGGGACAGATAGGTACAGACAGACAGGAAGGGAGAGAGATGAGAAGCATCAATTCTTCATTGCGGCACCTTAACTGTTCATTGATTGCTTTCTCATATGTGCCTTGATGGGAGGGGGAGGGGCTTCAGCAGACTGAGTGACCCCTTGCTCAAGCCAGTGAGTGACCTTGGGCTCAAACTGGTGAGCCTTGTTCAAACCAGATGAGCCTGTGCTCAAGCCAGCAAACTTGGGGTTTCAAATCTGGGTCCTCCGCGTCCCAGTCTGACGCTCTATCCACTAGAGCTAGTTCTATAGTCTTTTATTTGTAGTCTATAGTTTGCTACATTTTCCCCATGAAAATATTTAATTTTTTTAATTTGATAATCCTGATTTTATTCAATATTAGACTATTAGCTTTGTGTCACATTATTGAAGTAGTACTTTGACTCACAATATTATACATATTTAAATTCAACTTAATGAGCCTGACCTGTGGTGGTGCAGTGGATTGGGGTCACTGGGTTGAAACCTCGGGCTTGCTCAGTCAAGGCACACATGGGAGTTGATGCTTCCTGCTCCTCCCTTACCCCCTTCTCTCTTTCTCTCTTTAAAATGATTTTTTTGAAAAAAGCATTGCATGCTCTAAAAAAAAGTTTGACTTTAAACTTTCATTGCTATTCTACTCTTTGTCTTCCATTTCTAAAAACAGTCACATTTCAACTATTTTATTTTAAATTTTAATAAGAGGAGGGGATATAGACAGACTCTCGCATGTGCCCTGACTGGGATCCACCCAGCGACTACGTCTGGGGTCGATGCTCTGCCCATCTGGGGCCTATGTTCAAGCTATTTTTAATGCCTGAGTCAGAGGCTCCATGGAGCCATCCTCAAGGCCCAGGCCAATGCACTGGAATCGATCAAGCCATAGCTGTGGGAGGGGAAGAGAGAAGGAGAGAGAGAGAGAGAGAGAGAGAGAGAGAAAGCAAAGGAGGAGAGCGAGGGGTGGAAAAGCAGATGATCACTTCTCCTGTGTGCCCTGACCAGGAATAAACCAGGATTTCCACATGCCCTATGGATGCTCTACCACTGAGCCAACTGGCCAGGACTCAACTAATTTTTTTAATGAATATTTTACAGCAAATTTCTGAACTTTTCCAATTTTTTTACACTTTTGAAATTCTTCCAAATGCATTAAACAATGATACTCTTTCTTGTCCGTTAGATGATATTCATAACTTGGCCCACTTTCTGCATATTTGCTCTCAGTTTCTTTGAAAACAAGACCTTCAAAGCGATGCTCAAACCCTGAGTCTGAATATTTCCCACAGTTGACATTTAAGCTAACCAACACCATCCTAATTTTGGAAAGGTTTCTAAAACACAGCCTAAAGCCTGCCTGTAATTATCTTGCTTCTTTTTCTATGCCAAACAAAAAGTAAATTTCATAAAAATGCAAAAGAAATTATTTGACTTCATAAAATATTTGCAAGAATAACTTTGTTTTCTAAATGTTAAACTTCATTTCCAATGAACGAGTGAAAATCTGGGTGTCCAGAGAATGGTAGTACTTTAGATAAAGGCCTTAACTCTTTTAAGTAGAGAAAATACAAGTTCTCTTGGATTTTCCCCTTCAGTCAAAATTCCATCAAACCCATGGGTGAGCCTGACCAGGTGGTGGTGCAGTGGATAGAGAGTCGGACTGGGATGCAGAAGGACCCAGGTTCGAGACCCCGAGGTTACCAGCTTGAGCGCGGGCTCATCTGGTTTGAGCAAAAAGCTCACCAGCTTGGACCCAAGGTCTCTGGCTCCAGCAAGGGGTTACTTGGTCTGCTGAAGGCCCACGGTCAAGGCACATATAAGAAAGCAATCAACGAGCAACTAAGAAGTCGCGATGCACAATGAAAAACTAATGATTGATGCTTCTCATCTCTCTCTGTTCCTGAATATCTGACCCTGTCTATTTCTGCCTCTGTAAAAAAAAAACAAAAAAAAACACCCCACAGGTGAAATTCTCTAGTATGTCCCCATGTCTTTTCAAAACACATCTTTAAATGCTATCTTGCACTAAATGTACATTAATGCTTGCATGTAGTCCAGATATAAGTCTGGAGAATACCATTTTTGTTTTTACACAGAGACCTCCTAACCGTCAGTGGAAAATGTTCTTTACATTTCCTTTAATCAAAGCCAAAATATCTAAAGGCCTTTTAATTGTGACTTGTAACAATTTTCTTCTCAGAAGATTGTGTTCACTATTTTCTAAGCATCTAGTCCCTTTTAACTGTGTAATGCTTAGAATTATGAACAATCTATATATTCAGTATTGGGGTTCTATAGGTCATCAGCTTCACAAAAGTTTTCTGAGAAAGCATCACATTTAGCCCACTAAAGAATAATCTTCTGTTTTCTTCATTCACAGATTCATCCGTAGCTCCAAATTATTTAGCTTGTTTACATTCTTCAGTGAGATTATTGCCTTCTTCAGAATACCTATAGTTTACAGATTAAATTTAAATTTAAGGCCCTGGCCGGTTGGCTCAGCGGTAGAGCATCGGCCTGGCGAGCGGGGGACCCAGGTTCAATTCCCGGCCAGGGCACATAGGAGAAGCGCCCATTTGCTTCTCCACCCCCCCTCCTTCCTCTCTGTCTCTCTCTTCCCCTCCCGCAGCCAAGGCTCCATTGGAGCAAAGATGGCCCGGGCACTGGGGATGACTCCTTGGCCTTTGCCCCAGGAGCTAGAGTGGCTCTGGTCACTCGCGGCAGAGCGTCGCCCCTGGTGGGCATGCTGGGTGGATCCCGGTCGGGCACATGCGGGAGTCTGTCTGTCTCTCCCCGTTTCCAGCTTCAGAAAAATACAAAAAAATAAATAAATAAAAATAAAAAAATAAAATAAAAATAAATTTAAACACTAAATTTTTTAATTATTTGATTTTACATTTTTATTACTTCTTACATGGAACTTACTTTATCATACTCATAAAACACTTTCAAAATACCAGTATTACTATTAACAATAAAACTACACGCCTGACCTGTGTGGCGCAGTGGATAAAATGTTGACCTGGAAATGCTGAGGTCGCCGGTTCAAAACCCTGGGCTTGCCTGGTCAAGGCACATATGGGAGTTGATGCTTCCAGCTCCTCCCCACTTCTCTCTCTCTGTCTCTCCTCTCTAAAAATGAATAATAATAAAAAAAAACAATAAAACTACACAATGAAGTTAGTTCTTGGCAGTTTGCACAACCAGAGAGATTAGCTCTTTCCTGCTGTATAGTTGCAAATATTTTGTCCAGTGAATTATTTCTCTTTGGTTTTACTTATGGTATTGGGGCCACACAATTTTAAAAAATGTAATAGAATTTATCAGTCTTTTATTGATTCTAGATTTTGAATCATGTAAATGCTTTCCCATTGCCCCATGGTTCTAAATATACTGAAATCTCCGCAATGTTTTTTTTATAGTTTTTAGGGTTTCCATTATTGTTACGTTTAGTTAACTGATCCATGTGAAGTTATCTTGGTGTGCAGTATAAGTTATGGATCAAAGTTTACCTTTTTCCAAAGGATAGTCAGTTGTTTCAACAACATTTATTTAAAACTATATTTTTTCATTGTTTTGTAACATCGTTATTATATATCAAATTTCTTTTTCTTATTTTTTTATTTTTTTTATTAAGTGGGAGATGGGGAGGCAGAGAGACAGACTCCCGGATGCAACTGTTATCCACCTGGCAAGCCCTCTATGGGGTGATGTTCTGTCCATCTGGGGCATTGCTCAGCAACCGAGCCATTTTAGTGCCTGAGGCCAGGCCATGGGGCCACTCTCAGTGCCCAGGACCAATGTGCTCAAACCATTTGATCCATGGCTGCAGGAGGTGGGGAGATGGAGAGAGAGACAGAAAGACAGACAGAGGAGAGGGAGAGGTGGAGAAACCAATGGTTGTTTTTCCTCTGACCAAGAATTGAAGCCTGACCTGTGGTGGCGCAGTGGATAAAGCGTCGACCTGGAAATGCTGAGGTCGCCGGTTCAAAACCCTGGGCTTGCCTGGTCAAGGCACATATGGGAGTTGATGCTTCCAGCTCCTCCCCCCTTCTCTCTCTCTGTCTCTCCTCTCTCTCTCTCTCTGTCTCTCCCTCTCCTCTCTGGAATGAATAAATTAAAAAAAAAAAAAAGCCTGACCTGTGGTGGCGCAGTGGATAAAGCATCGACCTGGAAATGCTGAGGTTGCCGGTTCGAAACCCTGGGCTTGCCTGGTCAAGGCACATATGGGAGTTGATACTTACAGCTCCTCCCCACCTTCTCTCTCTGTCTCTCTCTCTCCCTCTCTGTCTCTCTCTCTCTCTCCTCTAAAATGAATTAAAAAAATAAAATAAAAAAGAGATCTTTAAAATAAAAATAAAAAAATAATTGAATCCAGGACTTCTACATGCTGGGCCGATGCTCTACCACTGAGCCAACCAGCCAGGTACTCAAATTTCTTTATGTACTGGACTGGTGCATAGACTAACAATTATGTTTCATTAGTATGTCTGTCTATTCATGTACCAATTCTACACTGTCTTCATTATGAAAGCTTTATAGTATTTTAGATGTCTGGTAAGACCAATCTCTCCTCATTGCTTTCACTATCGTATTTACTCCCTCTAGTCCTTAAATTTTGTTCAGTTATCATCTATTCTAAAAGTTCTTTTCTGAACCTCTTGGTCTGTGTGAAAGTGCCTCTTTTTCTGGGCTCCTTTTGGACATTGTTCATTCTTGTGTATATACATTATATTGAAGTAATCTATTAATGGTATCATGAATTATTAAAATATAAATCTGTTAGCCAAAAGTTTTTTGTAGATGGGGAACCTGTATTGCCTCCACTATTTTTTAATTAAGTGGAAGTAGGGAAGGCAGATACAGACTTCCACATGAGCCCCAACTGGGATCCACCTGGCAAGCCCCCTACTGGCAAAGGCTACAGGAGGGGAAGAGAGAGAGAGAGAGAGAGAGAGAGAGAGCTGGGAGGAGGGGGGAGAAGCAGATGGGAGCTTCTCCTGTGTGCCCTGACTGGGAATCAAACCCAAGGCATCTACACACCAGGCCAATGCTCTACCACTGAGCCAACCGGCCAGGGCCTGCCTCCACTTTTTTTTTTTTAATTTTCTATTTATTCATTTTAGAAAGGAGAGAGAATGAGAGCA
The DNA here is from genome assembly GCF_036850995.1 of Saccopteryx leptura. NCBI lineage: Eukaryota > Metazoa > Chordata > Mammalia > Chiroptera > Emballonuridae > Saccopteryx > Saccopteryx leptura. The sequence continues at coordinate 133,487,974 of NC_089504.1, forward strand.
AGAGAGAGAGAGAGAGAAAGGGGGAGGAGCAGGAAGCATCAACTCCTATATGTGCCTTGACCAGACAAGTGCAGGGTTTTGAACTGGCGACCTCAGCGCTCTAGGTCAACGCTTTATCCACTGCGCCACCACAAGTTAGGCCCTGCCTCCACTTTTTAACTGCCAGTGTCTAGTGCCAAATAAATGCCTTCCATATAGTAGGAGTAAATATCTGATTAATCTTTGATCAGATCCTTCCTCCCCTGTGCCCCCTACCCACATTTTTTATCCAGTTTCTATTTTTATAAATGGCTCCTCAGTTTACACAGGAGCTCACAGTAAAAATCTAGGAATCATTCTTGGCAATCTGTACCCCTTCATCTTCAGTTTGTAATAAATAACCAAGTTTTATCAATTCTTACCTTAAAATATTTCAAATTTACCCACTTCTATCCCTTTTATGGCCACTACTCTAGTCTAAGACCCCATTATTTCTTGCATAGATCACCTAATTTCTGTTTTCCCTATTTTAATCCTTGTCTTCCCTTTCTATAATCCATTCTTTATCAGAAAATCAAAGTGATCCTTTAAAACAGTGGTCCCCAAGCCCCGGGCCATTTGGTACCAGTCCACAAAGGAAGAATAAATAACTTACATTATTTCCATTTTATTTATATTTAAGTCTGAATGATGTTTTATTTTTAAAAAATGACCAGATTCCGTCTGTTACATCCGTCTAAGATTCGCTCTTGATGCTTGTCTTGGTCACGTGATACATTTATCCGTCCCACCCTAAAGGCCAGTCCGTGAAAATATTTTCTGACATTAAACTGGCCCATGGCCCAAAAAAGGTTGAGGACCACTGCTTTAAAACATAGATGTGAGCCTGACCAGGCGATGGTGCAGTGAACAGTGTCATACTGGGACACTGAGAACCCAGGTTCAAAACCCCGAAGTTGCCAGCTTGAGTGTGGGGTCATTGGCTTGAGCCAAAGGTCACTGGCTTGAACAATGGGTTACTGGCTTGGCTGGAGCCCCAGTCAAGGCACATATGAGAAAGCAATCAATGAACAACTAAGGTGCTGCAATGAAGAATTGATGTTTCTCATCTCTCTCCCTTCCAGTCTGTCTCTCTCTCTCTCTCTTTCTCGCTAAAAAACAAAACAAACAACCCCCCACAGGTGTGATTATAAAACCTATCAATATGGACAGAATATTAATGGATAAAGTTTAGAATCCTTAACCTGTCCTCCGAGACGCTGCCTGATCTGGAGCATCTATCTCTACCTTTCCAGCCCCAACTTGTCTCCCACCTGCTTAATCTGGCCTCTTTCTCTTTTTCCAACTTCCTAAGCTCTTTCCCTCTTGGAGCCTTTGAATACTCTTTATCACTTGCTGGAAAACCCACTCCCTGCACCTCCGCCACACTTCTGATCTGGTTGTATCTATGCATCTTCCAGGTCTGTGCTCAGAAAAGTTTTCATTGACCTTCTAGTATAATTAAAGTACTCAACTGAATGGCCATATTGCCCGCCAACATTTTTCTTATCTGTACTGTGATTTTTTTAGTCATCCAGAGTTTCTTTATCTAATGTTTATTTTTCACACTAAATTACTATTTCCCTGGAGGCAAGGACCATGTTGATATTCTTTTCAGCTGGATAGATATTATCATCATCTATCATAAAGAACAGCACATTAATAGGATTTAATAAGCATTTCTTGAATGGATGGAATGAATGAATGAATGAATGAATGAATGAAGAATTAATTACTATTGAACCCTGAGCAAGAAACCTGAAGGAACAAATTCTCTATTTCCCCTTTAGGAGGAGACACACTCTTACTAGAAATAGCATGGGACTCAGCCCGCACAAAATTCTGAAATCAACCATAACTTGCTTCTCAAGTACCTGAAATTGATTCAGAGAATCCAGTCATTTCCTTGCTAGTAGGATTCCCCAAGTCGGTCTGGATCACCCACTAGTACCAGGCAAACGGCATTTCCTCTGTTCATTCTCATCTTTCTCTTGAACAATCTTAAAATGTCTCCTGCTAGAGTTTGTCCACTGCTGTCTTGAATTGCTAGGAAAATTCTCTATAAGTGCCTACATTCTTGGAAAAACAGTATCATAAATATGTAATTTAAATACTATTATTAACATTATTATTTGTATTTTTACTATTTTTTTTCCAAAATTCCTCAGACAATCACTATAAAATCTCAAAATCTTTCAAAATTATTTGGATAGTGAAAAGTATGGGTGAACTGTAGGGCCAAAAAATAATAAAAATATTGATGAAAAACTAATTTAAGAACATAATACAGTGATTCATAAATTTCCTGAGCCTTGGGGAAAGTTAAAGGGAAAAAGAAAAAGAGTGAAGTTTGAATATTGAGAGCATGTCTGTCTCTGAGCAGTTTCTGAAAGAAGTCCTTGTTCAATCCTGATGACGTATCTTGGGAGACTACCCCTGCTGCACATTAATGCTGTTCTTTTCTCGGCTGAATTACTTTCTCTAGGACAGGGTTTAAGTGTGTAAAAAATTTTATGTGGCTGACATTATATTTCTCTGAACTTTTTTTTTCATTTCTTTTGCTCTGTTTTTAAAGCGCCCCCCCCCCCCCCCCTTATATGCCTTGACATTCTTTCTCAGAACCTGTACAGAGAAGCATTCCACTATTCCTGTCTTTGGGAAGGCAGCTCACTTTAGTTCAATTCAGTGTGTATTTATCCAATGCCTATTGTGAATTTGGGACTGTGTTATGACAGACAGCTAAGTGCAGGAAATCTAAGTTCCTGTTTTAGAAGTGTTTTCGATGTAACTGGGAAGACGAGGCATTTGGTAACCTTCTTGAACAAATAAAAAAATAATACCAATATGACATAGATTAGAACCAACATTTATATAGGTTCCCAAACCACTCTGCACAGATGTGATCTAAGTTTTGTGGAATTAACCCTTGGGTTACCTGTTGTTACTTTTCTCTTGCCGTACAAATCAGTTAAAGGAAACTTACATAATGTAACTGGCTTAGGTAAAGTAACTAGAGCTACTATTAGAAATGGAACTTTAGTCCTGATGGTGTCCATATAATATTACATTGTTTCTAAAATAAGGAATATGCTATAAGCAGTAGCCCTAAAACTTGAGGAAATTCAAAGAGGAAATACACTATAATATTAGTGAAGGAAAGCTTATTTTTCACCACTAGTCTGTCACTTGGATCTTATTTTTCACCTTACTTTGTTCATTTTGATTGATTTCCTCTCTCTCCTTTGTTCTTAGCATATCTCAAACTTTCTTTTGACTCTTTTCTTTTTCTTTGATGGTGGGAGAACTTATTTGGAAGGAATCACTTCTTTCTTACTTTCTTTAGGAAGGATGTCAGGAAAACTTTGCCATCAACATTAGTCAAGTGGCCCCTGAAGAGGGATAAGGCCTTTTTAGACAGTAGAATGATTAATGAGTTCTGGCCAGAAGCCAGAAAACTGTTGTGAAAAGCTTCCTGTAACCACTTAGAGAGTTGCAAGGCAGAATTCCTTTCCCCCATCCCACTGTGGATTGCACTCAAAATCACAAAAGGGTTAGGAGCCAGCAGGTGAAGAAAGGAGTTTTTCACTCCAAAAAGGCCTGTGGCCACTAGTAGCTACAATGCTTAAAGAACAAGACACCCAGATCTGTAACTAGGACAGCTGGATGGCATCTTCTCACAGAGACTGAATACTGACACAAGTTGAACAGTGATAGCAGCAATAATTACAAGCAAAACATCATTATCAAATTTCTAGTTCATATTTCTGCCAAGTTCTGAAAATAGGAACACTAGTACTGTCGATCAACACTATCTAATGAACCCTTCTTGGGAGCAGCACTGGAATTAGCAGGAGAGAGGAGAAAAAAATAAAGAAAAAAAGTCATGAGAAATATAATGCATTTTTTAAAAACTAAAAACAACTTATGGAATCACTTATAATCAAAAAACAAAGAACAGAAATAAACTAAGATATATCAAGATGGAGTCAAATGTTAAATGCAAGATTCATAGGATGTGATAAAAAAAACTTTACTTTTTGGGTTTTACTATCTTTTAAAAATAGTTATTGTGAGGTGATAATCTTCCCCTGTCCCTGAATGGAAAATTGAGCAGATTCCCTGACCTTTTGGTTCATTCTTCTATAACTGACAGTTGCTTTAAGTAAAAAAAAAAAAAAAAAAAAAGAGTCTTGATTTAGTAAAAAAGAAAAAAAAAAAATGCTTCCAGTCCAGGGTGGTAAGCAAGTACTTCAGTCTTCACTCTAAGGTACTAGTCTAAGACTTCTCCTCCTCCTCCCCTAAACAAGGCCTTCTGGGTCTGGTGGCTGTCTGCCTGCCCAGCTTTCTCCTCAACCTCTCCTCCACGCCCACTAGTGAACTGCTATTTGCTCTGCTGTGTGACAGTGGGAGGAGGCTGGGCAGCTGAGAGGATAAGGTAGCTCTGTTTTGATAGGATGGATCTGTATGACCTGGATCTGACTTTCTTTCTGTATTCAAGTTTCTTTGGAGATTGCCATCATTAGAGACCTCTTATTTGAGTGCTTTTGTCCTAGACAGATACAGATGGTTGCTTGTGACAACCTCTGTAGGTTCTAGGATTTCTAAGTCCATCTCTATTTTCTGGTCACTGGGTCTCTCCACACCTCCAGACAGCCCTTTTGAATAGACCAAAGGCAACCCCGTGCTGTCTTCTGTGTGACCCCTATCAGGCTGAGGGAAACATTTACACATTCGTTATCCCTGTCAAATCTGGGACTACTAGTGGGTCCCAATGCAGCCACCTCTGCTTTGTGGCTGCTGGCTTCTTTAAGTTTGTAGGTAAGCCTGACCAAGTGGTGGTCAGTGGATAGAGCATCGGACTGGGACACAGAGGACCCAGGTTTGAAACCCTGAGGTCGTCAGCTTGACCACAGGCTCATCTGGTTTGAGCAAGGCTCATCAGCTTGAGCCGAAGGTCGCTGGCTTGAGCAAGGGGTCACTCGCTCTGCTGTAGCCCCCCCCCCCCCCCGGTCAAGGCACACATGAGAAAGCAATCAATGAACAACAAAGGTGCCACAACAAAGAATTGATGCTTCTCATCTCTCTCTCTTCCTGTCTGTCTGTACCTATCTGCCCCTCTCTGTGTCTCTTGCTGTCTCTGTCACATACACACAAAAAAGTTTGTAGGTAAGAATTGGTGCAGTTCCCTGTGTTTTATACTTGTAAGGAACAATTTTCAAGCTCTCTAGTCCCACAAAAGCCCTGCTTTCATCTTGAGGAGGAGATACAGCACACATACTGCCTTCCCTCTGGGGATGAGGAGAGTGGGAACTCAACGGCACAAGCAAACTTCTCCCCAAGGAACATCTTCACAGACCCTCCTTCTCGACACTATCTGGACCTCACTGTGAACTAGAACCGTTCTTCAACATTGACCTTGTACATAAACACTTCATTGAAATACTCATCTTTAATTGCAATCAACCATTTGCAAATCTGTCTCCCAGCCCTTGACAGAAAGGGGATGTATTTCCATCTCTATCTTCGCTGCACTGCTCAGCACAGAGCCGAGAACAAAGTAGGTGTTCAGTAAATGTTTGATAAACAGATGAATAAATGGATCTGAACTCGCCTTTGGTTGTTCAGTGGATTCTCAGAAACACTATAAAATAACCTATACAAATAGCCTATTTTATTTATGACTACTCAGGGAACTAATCATTCTTATATTTGTAACATGCTGGGAGTTCCCAAGAATTTATATACCTTAGCATTTATCAGTCAAGATATTTTGAGCAATGAAACAACATAGGAAAAAACTTCATCTTTTTCAAGGAAGAGGTGGATAAATCAACATTAAATAGTTCAGGTTTTTAGAAAAGTTGTGGGATGTCAAATCAAACACATAAAATTCCCCAAAAGAAGTGAGAATTATGGATATTGTTTGAGTAGTTCATTTTGAAATCCTAAAACTGGACAGAACAGCAAAGAAACAAAAATTATATTTAAAATATTTAACAAAATGTTAATGTGTTAAACATAGGTGATGAACATAATGAGTTCATCAGACTGTTGTTTTAGTTTTTTTGTATGATTGCATATTTTATCTTAAAAATGACTTTTAAAAATTGAAGCTAAGATTACCAATGTTTTTACCCTGTTCTAGAAATGAGAAGCCAGAAGAAGCAAAAATGTAACAGAAACTTCATAGACGTGGCCTCAATAATATATTAGTAATATATTAGTATATTATGGCAACCATAATACTAATTTAGACTTCTTATTTGGACTAGGGAGTAAAACTTTTGGAAGAAGGAATTTTTGCTTAGGAATTAGGTAGATTCAGAATTCATAAAAATAGATATTTTAGCCCATGCTCACTTTAGCCCATGCTCTCACTTTACAAATACCCCCTCCCCGCAAATGAAATAATTACCAATCTCACAGCCAGGACAAAAACCTAGCTCTTCTTTGTTATCTTTTATCTTTCTTTCTTTCCTTTCTCCTTTCCTTTCCTTTCCTTTCCTTTCCTTTCCTTTCCTTTCCTTTCCTTTCCTTTCCTTTCCTTTCCTTTCCTTTCCTTTCCTTTCCTTTCCTTTCCTTTCCTTTCCTTTCCTTTCCTTTCCTTTCCTTTCCTTTCCTTTCCTTTCCTTTCCTTTCCTTTCCTTTCCTTTCCTTTCCTTTCCTTTCCTTTCCTTTCCTTTCCTTTCCTTTCCTTTCCTTCCTTCCTTCCTTCCTTCCTTCCTTCCTTCCTTTTCCTTCCTTTCTTTCCTTTCTTTCTTTTCCTTCCTTCCTTCCTTTTTCTTCCTTCCTTCTTTCCTCCCTTCCTCCCTTCCTCCCTTCCTCCCTTCCTTCCTCCCTCCCTCCCTTCCTCCCTCCCTCTCTTCTTCCCTCCCTTACTCCTTCCCTTCTTTTCCTGTAGCATCAGTGAGAAAGAGAGAAGGAGGGCAGGCAGAGAGATGAAAAGCAACCCCTCATGATTGCAGCACTTTGGTTGTTCATTGATTGCTTCTCATATGTGTCTTGACCGGGGATTCGAGCCAGTGACCATGGGATCATGTCAATGATCTCCTGCTCAAGGCAGCAACACCACACTCAAGATGGCGACCTTGTGATTTTTGAGCCTGGGACCTCAGCGTCCCAGTTCGATGCTCTATCCACTGTGCCACCACTGGTCAGACATATGTTTTATGTTTTTTCTTTCTACTATTCTGGTTGGCACATGCTATTGAACAAGAGTTACTAAGGCATGGAACCTCTGAGAAGGAACATATGCCACCCTTCATATATAGTACTTTCTTTTGCTGAGTCGTTTTGACTCTTATCATTTCTATTGCATACAGGTGGGAACTTCCTTTTGTGCAGTGGATTTATGAGCCAGAGCAGTAGTAGACCCACTAGATGAAGGCTGGAGAGGCAATCACCAGCCCCTCAATAGGTCAGTGTGTGAAGCCATCCTCTGCTTTTAGAAAGCTAGGGGTGGCACCAATAAAAGCATCACCTTAAGCCAGAGAGAGGAGACTTAGCAGGCCTGGGTCCCTGGTATTTATTACATTTCTGCCTCTTACCTTATTAATTCCCTGCCAAGTAGGGTCCATGGGGTTTATGGGAGAATATAGAACTGGGCTATTAATGTGAGTCACATAGTTCTAGATACAGCAATGGGAGTTTGAGAGGTACTGACTGAAACAAGGTTAGGTCTGAACAAGATATGTAGATGACTTGATTTTTCTTATCATCTTCCTTGCTGGTGGTCAGAGGAAGGACTAAGGTTCACAGATAAGCTCCTCCATTTTGGACTAGTGCATGCCCCTGTGTTTGGAGGTTTAATGTTCTTTAGGGCCCTAACATAGTTTTCTTGTTTAGAAGCAATGGGCATAGAATCAAACCATTTTCAGTTCACTGATTTGACCAAATGCCTTAGAGTAGTTTAATGAATGAGGGTGAGAAACTCCAGCTTCCACATAATCTCATTCAGGTCCCTTCAAACTTTCCCAAGTAAATCTATGAATTAAAAATAATGTAGTTGGCCCTTGCTGGTTGGCTCCGCATGTGGAAGTCCCAGATTTGATTCCCAGCCAGGCCACACAGAAGAAGTGCCCATCTGCTTCTCTACCCTTCCCCCTTTCCATTCTCTCTATCTCTCTCTCTTCCCCTCCTTCAGCCAAGGCTCCATTGTTGCAAAGGTGGCCCAGGCACTGAGGATGGCTCCATGGCCTCTGCCTCAGGTGCTAGAATGGCTCCGGTTGCAATGGAGCAATGCCCCAGATGGGCAGTGCATCGCACCCCTAGTGGGCTTGCTGGGTTGATCCCAGTTGGGCTCATGCAGGAGTCTGTCTGTCTGCCTCCCTGTTTCTCACTTTAGAAAAATACAAAAAAAAAAAATTTAGCTACAAGCTCCAATCAACTCTCCAGACTCACTTCCCATCAAAGGGCTGCCCCCAGGCCCTGGCCGGTTGGCTCAGTGGTAGAGCATTGGCCTGGCGTGCAGGAGTCCCGGGCTCGATTCCCAGCCAGGGCACACAGGAGAGGCATCCATCTGCTTCTCCACCCCTCCCCCTCTCCTTCCTCTCTGTCTCTCTCTTCCCCTCTCGCAGCCAAAGCTCCACTGGAGCAAAGTTGGCCCAGGCGCTGAGGATGGCTCTGTGGCCTCTGCCTCAGGCGCTAGAATGGCTCTGGTTGCAACAGAGCAACACCCCAAATGGGCAGAGCATTGCCCCCTGGTGGGCATGCTGGGTGGATCCCGGTCAGGCGTATGCGGGAGTCTATCTGACTGCCTCCTCGTTTCCAACTTCAGAAAAATTAAAAAAAAAAAAAAAAAAAGGGGCTGCCCCCAAACCACTCTCCTATAGCGCTGTCAATGACCAGAGCAGCCTTTAATCCAGAGCCTAGAATTGGTGTCTTGCAGGCTGAATGTTACTTGCTTTTAAAAACAATTCTTTTTTTTAAAAAATGTTACCAACATTTGCAATTTGGAAGAATTCACTTTTTAAAAATCTGGATTTCAGCTTCTTTGGAAATAAATTAGACAATCTTACCATAGCAGAGTGGCAGGAGATGGGGGACACATTCCCGCATGGCAAAAATCCTTTGTGTTTGGAACTCAAATGAGGCACACTCAGTGTATGATTTTTTTCAGTTTGCCACCCCCTCACTGATGTACATGAATTGTCTGAGCCCTGCTTTATTTCCAAACTGGTTAATTTTTGTTGCGTAGAGAGCAAGCTTTGGAAAGTGGGTACTGAGGCACTCTACTCTTGGTTAAACAGGCTCTCAGGTAGATCACATAGGTAGTCTGTGTGGGCTGCTTGGCTCTTTACATGCACTGCTATGTGCTACTGGTTTCAAAATGTTTATGCTCTATATCAGTGATTTTTAAAACATGCAATACCTGACTATTTATTCAGGGGTACTGACCTCTTTTCCCTTAGATTGTCAAATAAAAAAATGACAACAGCCAACACAACAATGCCACGCAGTGTGAATGAATCAAAATTATACCTATTTTTTTTCGGGGGTGGTGGTGGTGTCAGGTCAACCAAAAAAATAAAAATAAAATAAATTTATTTTCGGTGTGCTGCAGAATTTTGGTAACTAGTTTATGTGTGCGAGATGAACAAATTTGAAAACTGCTGCTTTATATAGGACAGGGGTCCCCAAACTTTTTACACAGGGGGCCAGTTCACTGTCTCTCAGACCGTTGGAGGGCCAGACTATAAAAAAAACTATGAACAAATTCCTATGCACACTGCACATATCTTATTTTAAAGTAAAAAAACAAAACGGGAACAAATACAATATTTAAAATAAAGAACAAGTAAATTTAAATCAACAAACTGACCAATATTTCAATGGGAACTATGCTCCTCTCACTGACCACCAATGAAAGAGGTGCCCTTCCAGAAGTGCGGCGGGGGCCGGATAAATGGCCTCAGGGGGCCGCATGTGGCCCGCGGCCGTAGTTTGGGGACCCCTGATATAGGAAGTACGTCACAGAGGCGTCGGCATCAAAGGGGACCGCTCTTGTTAGCATGTACCTCTTTTTCAGTATTGAACATTTGGGCTACAACTCCTGGGTGGTTGTTTATCTTTTGTATAGCTCCTTCTGAGGGCGGGCTGACGATATCCAGGAGCATTCCCAGGCGCATAAATGCGTTCCAATATTATGAATTACTCCGGAAGTCTCTTTTATCTGCCAAAGACACTTTTTACTAACAGTTCAGTCTCCTAAGCAACTGAACCAGTGTAGTGACTTTAGGAATACTCTGGGAACCAGGTGTCCAGGCCCGACCTCAGATGGAGACAGTGGGAGGCAGTGTGGGGCATGATGACCCCACTTCAGGTCTGGTCCAGGCAGGTGCAGACCTACAGAACCGTCCCAACAGCCGGGAGAATGAGCCTTGCCCTCGGGCAGCGGCCGGAAAGCACCACACTGCGCCTGCGCGCAAAACCTGTGAGCTAGGCGATCAAGTGACCCGTTAACTAGGCTGGGTAGGACGGCAGATGCTTCACGAATCTGCGCAGGCGCGTCCCGCTTACGGACACTGATCAGTGCGCAGGCGCCCATCCTAGTCGCTTCTGAAGTCCTGTAAACAGAGGGGCCTGCTGCTGACATCTTCTGCTTCCGGGTCACGCCTTGACAGCTGTTCTCACGACCCAGCTCAACCCCACGGTTCGGTGAGTGCGGCCCTCGTTGCGGGAGTGCCTGCATACAGTTTCTCTAACCCGGGGCACCATGCCCTGTAACGCTTTCCCACTCCCCGCTCGGTGTCTGCGAGCCCTCGAGCCTGAGACATCGTCCCGGCCTCGGGGAGATCGGGGCGGTGGTTGGTCTGCCTCTGGGGCTCCCGCGGCGCATTTGGACGACCCTGTCAAAGTACCAGCTCCAGAAGACCTGCCGGGATGGCTGCAGTCTTTGGGAAACCAATGCAGAAAGTGACACCACGCATCCTTGCATTTCATGCCCTTACCCTCTGCCCCCCTAGCCTCGGCTAGACCAGGCTGCTGCGAGCTCTCCCCCAACAAATGTGGGGTTGGGGCGCCTCTGGCTGGGCCGAGGGTCTCCCCGTCACGGCGGGAGCGGTGACCTCACTAGCACCAGAGCTTTGAACGCCGCCTCTCCTCTCTCCCACTTTGCTTCTAGCTTCGCAATATAAACCCCTTGGTGTTTCCTCTGCATCCAAAATGAAAGAAAACGGGGGAGAGAGGGCTTTCAGCTCCAGCCAAGGAAAGGAGCCACTTGGGGGTAAAATCTTGCACGGATGCTGCCCAGAGATAGGTCGAATTTAGATTTCCTTGACCCTTTCTAACAGTGAATGTTGTGTATATACCCCAGAGTTGCACTCTTCACCAGGAACTTGGAGGCAACAGCAGAGGGCTACTGGTCATATTCTGAGTTAGGAGTTCCAAGAGCGTCCTCAAACTAATTACAGGTGATTTAACATCTTCAGATTATCACAGCCCAGAATCGGTTATCAGAGCCACTTCAATCTTTAGATGCTCTGTCTTCTACCCCATTCTTGGAATCGCTTAGAATGCATCTCTGCTTTTTCCCTTTTTCTTGCAACAAGGAAGTATGAGATACAGACCTTTGTGTCTGAGGAGTTTAGCAGTTGTTGCAGAGATTATACCAATCCTAAATTATCTAGAAAATTTCAGAGACACATAAACAGGTATGTAAGCTGATAATAAAATAGGGGGAAAGAATTTTCTATTTGAATCATTGGTACGTATGAACTGAATATTTTTACTTTGCATTCTATTAATTAGTACTGTATATATTTTAAACAGATAAATGGCTACTGATTAGCAAAATAGAAACAATTAGAGTTTATAGTATGTTACATAATGTATGAGGTGATACTCTATTACAAAAAGCAAAAATTACATTGTATGAAATGACCAAAGTAATTTTAGGCTTTTTCTCTTAGTGATCAACACATGCATAACGTGTTTAATTATAAGTCTTGAATTTTTTTTCTTCTTCTCCAATTGAGAGGAGGGGAGTTAGACTCCTGCTTGCGCCCCGACTGGGATCCACTGGCAACCCCATCTGGGCTGATGCTCTGCCCATCTGGGGCCATGCTCACAACTGAGCTATTTTTAGCACCTGAGGTGGAGGCTCCACAGAGCCATCCTCAGTGGTTGGACGATATGCTTGAATCAGTCAATCGAGCCACTGGTTGTAGAAGGGGGAGAGAGAAAGACAGAGAGAGAGTCAGAGAAGGGGGAAGGGGAGGGGTAGAGAAGCAGATGGTTGTCACTCCTGTATGCCCTGACTGGAATCGAACCTGAGACATCCACATGCCTCACTGATTCTCTACCACTGAGCCTACTTGCCAGGGCCAAGGCTTGAATTTTTTAAGATCCAAAATAATAAGCTTTTACATTGTTTCAAAAAATATTTATTGAGAACATGCCATGTGCCAGGCACTATTGAAAATAGCACTATATTTACCCCCAAGGAACTTATAGTTTAATAAGAACATGTACTCTAAACAGTTAAACATAGAGAGCTGATATTGCATACTATATTTTCTCTATAATTTTCGATACATGCTTTCTCATTGAAATGCTTCACCTTGTCTGCTGTAATTTAAATGTTTCCCAGCTAGTATACGGCCAAACTTTTATCATAGTTGAATTTAAGTATATTGCATTATTTTCTCCTTCCATTCTAGAACCCTCTGTCAGGTGATTTTAACATAAATTGCCCAAATCTATTTCTCAGTTGTCACAAATGGCCAGTTATTAAAGTTTTTCATTCATTTTGCACTGAAATCTGCTTATTTCCCTACAACTGCAACCATTGGTGTGAACATTGAAATATTTTCTGATTTTATATAGATGATTCCAGAGTTGTTATTCTTTTGCATTCCTTCCTTATTTTATAATATTACTTCAAATAGTTTCCATTTCATCTTTGCTGAAAACATTCAAAACTGTTTCATAGATGTCTGGTCATTAAAAATAAGTATTTGTTCCATAGCCTTTTCCCTCTTTTCTCACACTAACAGTCTCTTCCATGTCCTTTAGTCAGTCAATTAACCAATATTTATTAAATACCTACTTTTTGTGAGACACTGCGGATGGGCTGAAACCTTTTGTGAGACCTTACATGGGCCAAAAAAAAAAAAATAAAATAAAAGGAAGACAAGGACCTTGCCTTCCAATTGATTACCGTGAGAAACCATATGAATATAACTACTGCAAGGCCAATTACAACAAATAACCTAAAGGGGTGCTGATAATAATAAGGACCACAAAATACAGAGAAGAAAGATGTTTTATGGCATCTTCAACCTTTAAAATATCCTGTTCCACCTGACCTGTGGTGGCGCAGTGGATAAAGCGTTGACCTGGAAATGCTGAGGTCGCCGGTTCGAAACCCTGGGCTTGCCTGGTCAAGGCACATATGGGAGTTGATGCTTCCAGCTCCTCCCCCGTCTCTCTCTCCTCTCTCTCTCTCTCTCCCCCCCCTCCTCTCTAAAATGAATAAAAATAAATAAATAAAAATAAAAAATAAAATATCCTGTTCCTTATATGATTCCATACATAGGTGGGACATAAAAATGAGACTCAGAGACATGGACAAGAGTATGGGGGTTACAGGGTGGGGAGAGGAGAGGAAGGGGGTTGGGGGAGGGGAGGGGCACAAAGAAAATCAATTAGAAGGTGACGGAAGACAATTGGACTTTGGGCGATGGGAATGCAGTATAATCAAATGTCAAAATAACCTAGAGATGTTTTCTCTGAACATATGTACCCTGATTTACCAATGTCACCCCATTAAAATTAATAATAAAAAAAATCCCATTCCTTGTGTACTCTTGCTTTAAACCACACAGAACTCCATGGAGGCCTTGGGGCTTCTTGGGAAATCTTGTGCTAAACTAGATCTGAGTAAAGGTTCAGGTCATTTGTGGCCGGGTTTACCCAACTCCTTAACCATCATCAATCTTTTCCTTATGATTAAGAGAAAATTATATTAATTAATCACTGATCTGTTTGAAATCTGCTTTTAGTATTGGGAAGGCCTCAGAGGACTCCAACCCCTGAGGACAATGCACTCAGTGCTATTGTGTTCCTAAAACGTCTCTGTTTCAGGCAGTTTGGAGCATGTGAACATACCCTGAGCCTTGATGAGTTCCAGTATGTGGTATATTATGCAGAGCATTCAGAGCAAATACTCTCTCTCAGAGCGCTTAATCCGAACGATCGCTGCCATCCGTTCCTTCCCACATGATAATGTAGAGGACCTCATCAGAGGGGTGAGTGTGCTGTTATTGACATCAAGTCCTTGGGAGGTGAAGTGGGAAAGCTCCTGGGGAATCCTAGTAGATTACAGATTTGCAGCTCTGACTCAGATCAAGATTACAAAGAGTTTTTACAATATTCTTCAATGTATTAACGTGACCATTGAAATACATTTTCTCTATGCTTTGCTTCTTTTCCCCTCTCCTTTTTGCTTTTAGCATCTGATATTTTCCTTTTAGAAACATATTGTAGATAACCCTGGTCTCATGTTCTTAGTAAAATCTGTCTGGTTATGGTGCATATGGGATCCAGCAAGTTCAAAGTCTTCTACACATGTTGTAGTAAGGGAGGAAGGAGACCAGCAAAGCAGAAGTGGTTTTCAAATCCTTGTGGTTTGTAATGATTACATGGAGAGATATCACCTGCCTTCTATCTTAACAACAGCTACCACTTCTAGTTCTGTAGAGAATAGTATCAGCCCCTAAAATGCATGGTGATTTTTGAATTAAGAAAACACTTTAATATCTGATACTTAACCATTGCTGTTTAGTAATTATTACTTAACTAGCGTCTCCTAGAAAGTCTTTGATACCTTTTTCTGTGTATTATTCCTGTTGAAGAGAAAAGTTACAGGGTAATCGTTTGATCACTAGAAAATACATCCAGATGGTTACTTCTGTACATTCTTTTTAACAACTTTAAAATTCTTATTTACAGCCTAGAGCTCTGTAGCTTAGAGTTGCGTGGCACAGCTGTGAGAAGAAAAACTCATACAGCGTTAGCTTGTTCTCAGCAAAAGTGGTATCAGAAGGCTCAGCAGCAGAAATTTTGTCACGTTCTAATTCTAGCTCTGCTGCTGAGTCACTCAGTGACTTTGGTCTGACTGTGGTGTCTCCATCTCCTTGATCAGATTTGAAAAGGAAGTATCAGCAGAGGGTGGGTGGGAGAGAATGCTGATACTAAGAGGCTACTTTGAAAATGTTTATAAACAAAAAGATAACATTAAAATGACTTTACTATTAACGATGGTCACCTGTTGAATGGCAAAAAGAGTGTGCCAGTTCTCCTGGCTTCAGCCTGACTTTTTCAGAGCATGATGGCCATGAAACGCTTTTCCAGCTTTCGGGCCTGATGATAAAGGTTCCCACTGCTTTTACTTAGTAGGTTATGTCCTCAGTGATATGTAAATGACCTCATGGCAGACTATTTTGTGGAGAAAATAACATGCTTTAAGGAATCAATAGTCCCTTTTCTTCATCTTTAGTGTTTCGCTTGGTTTGCATGTTAGCATCATATCATTTAATTAATGGGAATAGAAACTGGGACCACTAGTCTGTTGACAGTGCTGAGTTAGCACCCTCCTCCCCTCGGACTCAGTTCTGAGTTTTATCCTGCTAGAAGAGCCAGAGCTGCGCACACTGATGGGAGTGTCCTTCTGCCCACAGGGAGCGGATGTGAACTGCACCCACGGCACACTGAAGCCCTTGCACTGTGCCTGCATGGTGTCAGATGCTGACTGTGTGGAGTTACTCCTGGAAAAAGGAGCTGAGGTAATAATGTTTTTAACACTGTCATATTAATGACTCACTAAAACTTGAACTTCACATTTTCTTAACATTTCTTTCTTCTCCCGTCTCTTACCACCTTTCAGCTTATGGTAACATCGGCATAGCCAGTATTAAAGCAAAATGTAATGGCAAATATATAAAATCGTCCTAAGGATTTCATTCCTTTGCCTTTCTTTTGTGAGTTGTCCATGGCACCAAGAAGAGGGTCTCTCCGGGCCTTCCTTTTGGGTTGGTTTATATTTCCATTTAATCCTCTGATTGCCTTTTGACTGTCCAGGAGCTGTAAGTGCAGTGGTCCCTCAGCTCTGATTAAATCTACAGCATGTGAGACCTGCTACCAGATGTGCGCTGTTAATGCCGCCCTCGCTGGGGGACATGTATCATTTGACAATCCCTTCTTCTGAACTGGCCTACTTGTGCCGTTTCTGCTCACTAATTTTTTTTCTGTTTTAGTGTATCTTGCTTCTGTCTTCTTTCTGATATGAGTATCTTAACATAAACACCATCATTAATTTATGTTGACATTTTAAAGCAGCAGCATAGTAGTACAATGAGTGATTAACAGACTAGAATATGAAGCTAGACTTCATGGATTTGAATTCCAGCTGTCACTTCTAGCTGTGTAACCTTGACCTTGAACAAGTTACTTAACCTTTCTTTGCCTTGGTTTCCCTGTCTGTAAAATGGGGACGATAATGGTACCTTCTTTGTAGGACTGTAAATTGTTTAGAACACTAGCATGTGGTAATTGCTAACTGCTTGTTAAATTAGTATATTGGCTCTTGGTGAGCAGTCTTGAACATGCACGTGCAGAGGCACTGATTTGAATCAGACTTGCTATGAAGGTGGCATGCAGGCCCCACATACCAGGCAGTGAGCCTGAGGGGGGCCCCCGCTTCGCACCTCCACACAGCTTATTCTCTACCGTCATTATCTGCTCCACAACTGAGAATGACCCTGAACTGAACGCCGGTGATTAGTGTCAATGATGAAAGTGAAAATACCTCAGGGGAAAAAGGACAGTTTTAAGTTAAATAGAAGGTTGAAGGTTGAACTCAGTTAAATATTTCAGTTTTTCTTTATTGCATTTTATGGGGGAAGATAATATATATATGTTTGGGTTTTAAAGTCTTTGTAGGCCCTGGCTGGTTGGCTCAGTGGTAGAGCGTCGGCCTGGCGTGCAGAAGTCCCGGGTTCGATTCCCGGCCAGGGCACACAGAAGCGCCCATCTGCTTCTCCACCACTCCCCCTCTCCTTCCTCTCTGTCTCTCTTCCCCTCCCGCAGCCAAGGCTCCATTGGAGCGAAGATGGCCTGGGCGCTGGGGATGGCTCCTTGGCCTCTGCCCCAGGCGCTAGAGTGGCTCTGGTCGCGACAGAGCGACGCCCCCTGGTGGGCGTGCCGGGTGGATCCCGGTCGGGCGCATGCGGGAGTCTGTCTGACTGTCTCTCCCTGTTTCCAGCTTCAGAAAAATACAAAATAAATAAATAAATAAATAAAATAGTCTTTGTAGCCTTCAAAAATTATAGATGATGCTGAGTTTTAGCAAGCCAGCTGCTTTTCCAGCACTGGGGATTTGTCTCTTTCCTCCAGGTTCTCTGTGAGTCCACAGCATGTTTGCAGGGCGCTCCTCTGTGTGGCCGAAGAGCACAGCAGAGCTGCACGACAGAGCTGCCTGGCAGAGCTCTGCGTGGCCTCATTATTTCTCAGTCTGGTTGCCCTTAGCCACGGGATAGAGTGAGTCATGAGAAGTAAAATAATCCAAAACCTTTACTCTGGATGATACATTCAAGGTGCTTTCCAATAAACACCTTTCAGAGTAGTTACAAGGACTTAGACTTCATCTTTCTTTAGCCCTTACTCTATGGTAGAGATTCTAGTGAATAATAAATAAGAACAGCAGCAAACACCTAAATAACGGAGGCCAGCCAGTCAATTCACATAATACTGTTGGTTGTTTGGGGACAGTGCTTTTCCTATTTGTTCCTAAGCTCCCGTCCTATCTCCACCTTGATCGTCAAGGTCCCCTGGGAATTGCTTGTTGACTCTTGTTCTGAACATTACAAGCAAAGGTAGAGGGTAAACATGCAAGCTTCTTTGCCCATCGTCCTAAGTAGTCTGTTTACTGTAATACAGTTCCTCCCTCCACAGGTGAACGCCCTGGATGGTTACAATCGGACAGCCCTCCACTATGCCGCAGAGAAGGATGAGGCTTGCGTGGAGGTCCTACTGGAGTATGGTGCAAACCCCAATGCACTGGATGGCAACCGAGACACCCCACTTCACTGGGCAGCCTTTAAGAACAATGCTGAATGTGTGCGGGCCCTCCTAGAGAGTGGGGCCTCAGTCAATGCCCTGGATTACAACAATGATACCCCGCTCAGCTGGGCTGCCATGAAGGGAAACCTTGAGAGCATCAGCATCCTTCTTGATTATGGGGCAGAGGTCAGAGTCATCAACCTAAAAGGCCAGACACCCATCTCCCGCCTGGTGGCTCTGCTAGTCAGGGGCCTTGGAACTGAGAAAGAGGACTCTTGCTTTGAGCTCCTCCACAGAGCTGTTGGACACTTTGAATTAAGGAAAAATGGTACCATGCCACGAGAAGTGGCCAGAGACCAGCAGCTGTGTGAGAAACTGACTGTTCTGTGCTCCGCCCCAGGCACTCTAAAAACACTCTCTCGCTATGCCGTGCGCCGTAGCCTGGGACTCCAGTATCTGCCCGATGCAGTGAAGGGCCTTCCACTGCCAGCTTCTCTGAAGGAATACCTGCTACTTGTAGAATAGCCCAGAGGAGACATTCACACCATCACACGGGCAACTCTGGGTGAGGATTTCCCTGCACTACTGTCTCTTTGTCTTGGAACACAGGAAAAGCAGCTGTTCCTGTTGTGTGGTTTATATTTTGAGGCAACAGGTCACAACAGTAACCTCCACACCACCTCCTCTCCCCAAACCAAGCAAACAAACAAAAAAACATATCTCCTACTTTTGTTTTTCATTTACTTGGCTTTTTATATTGAACCCTGCAATGAAGAGGTCTCCCCCCTTCCCCCCTCCCCTCCTCTTTAGGGAAAAAGTCAACAGTGCAACTAAATTTCTCTAGGAAGATGAAAAGTACAAAGTACTTAAGGAATGTGTTTGGGTTTCCTTTGAGGACATAGTAACCCTTCAGAAGAATCCTCTAGAAGCATTTTAATTGATCTCTGAAGAAGTTTAAGAGAACAGCCCAAAGAGAAAGGTACTACAACCTCATATAGTGTGCAGATTGAGAATAGGGCTGGATGGTATCCCTCGAATGTCGCATCATGGAGCATTCAGAAGGGACTGGTCCCCTTTCTCATCATCAAAACAAACAGCTGTTTCTGCTGCTTTTCCATGGTTGCCCCTGAGGATTACAATAATTCAGCAATATTATTTCGGAAAGATTGTCTTGCTGCTTCCCACATAGTAGGAGAGAGAAGCAGGTTCTGAGCAGTGCTAAGAACTTTCTTCTAATGAAGTTCTTTCTCTCCCCGAAAGCCAGTTTCTCAGATGGCTTAGCAGGCATTTCTTGCACCATAGACACAGGTGTTGGCTCTAGTAGGGGAGGATTTGGGCTGCCTTTTCCCGTGGGTCTTCCTCATTCCCTATGTGAAGCTCACTCTGCTAACGGCTTGGAATTATTTCTCTTTCAGTTGTTTTGGAAAATTTGCCCTCTACTGATCTATACAAAACACTGGTGGAGGGGACGGAGTTGGGGGCCTGGGGAAGAGCACTATAAGAGCTCCTTTTGAGATGGCCTGCTTGCCCAAAAGAGATCTGTTTTAATGTACATGCTCCTTTTTATGTTCCTAAACTAGATCAAGTTATTATTGATCTTAAATGATCTGTATGCAAATTTCAGAAACCAATTGGGAACTACAAATCTGCTGACACAGTTAATTTGAAAAAGTATGTCTGCTTTTGCCCTTTTGCTATTGGTGTTTTTGCATACTTAAAAAAAAATAAACAGTTCTAAAAGCAACTTTGGCAATTTCTGTTGTTCCTGCTTTTCTCCACATTATTTAATCATCCTGAGCTCCATTCTTCCCTCTGTCACCACCCAGCCTTATTGGCTGTTTTGAGGATTCAGTGATAACAGTACTTGATAGTTATTGTTAATTCCTGTACAAAGAGCATTTGGTTGCTTTAATTCTGGACTCTGACAAGCCTTCTCAGTCACTACATTTCGATCTCTTTTTAGAGTATAGCAGTAATACTTTGGACAGCCAGCAGAAGTAATGTACTAGAGATAATCCCTTCTTCTACCCCTTGTGAGCCGGAACATTCTTGCTTCATCAAGCAAGTGAGGAAACTGAGCTGGGAGGACTATGTGTGCCTATGCCGAGAGCTAGACCTGGTTTTTGGAGGCAAAGCTTAAACCTGGCATTGACAGGGCACTACCCTGACCATTCTGTATATAATTTGTGGTCCCAATCCTGAAGACCAACTGCATTACACGGGCACTTGGCTAATGAGGAGGAAGAAGCCTCCTCATTATAGAACAGAAAACAACTTAAGCTGAATAAGAACTGTCATCTTTCCAAAACAGTACTTCAACCAAACTAGGACCCAGACTGGGTGTCTCAATTTCCCAAGCCTTTCAAATGTACATGTCTCCCCACAAATGGAGTCTGGCTTTCATCCAGGAAGGAGCAGAGGGGAATAGTTGAGAAGGGAGAACCCTGGGCTGTCAGTGGAGGAGTCGAGATCAGGAGACGGCTGGGAAAAACATGACTCAAGGTGACGGGCATGTGCTCAAGGGGTGAGACACAGCTTTAGCTTAAGGGAGACGGCAGCATCACACCGGCTGCAGAGGATGCAGGGGTGACTTACGCAGGATGAGGGGGAGGACCAGTGTGCCATGCATGTTCTAGGACCCTGTGTACAGAGCCCAGGGATGCTGCAGAAGCCCATGGGGTGAGTATGTGGGCTGCGTTTTCCCGGGTGTTGTCTGGGCAGAGTCTGGTTGTACTACATTCTACTTGAGAAGATGATAACAGGAGATCCCCAAGCACAGTGACCAGTTGGCATTTATTAGTGTAGTTATTGTTTGTCACTGTAGCAAAAGCAGTAGAGGAACCAGGACTTTGTTATCACAAAGAAATAAATAAACCTTATTTTTAGGAAAGTTCTAACCGAGTAACTGAAATCTAGCTGTCCCAGCACTAGATGAGCCCAGCCTGTGTGATGAATGAAGCTGGGGCAGAAGTCATGATACATTCTACCTAAATGGAGCTTTCACTCACTCACTGCCCCCTAGCCAGAGCTAATCTTGGCTGCAGTTACAGAATAAAAGGAAACCTAATGAAAAATGAGCTAAAACACTTGAGACTATATGAACAATCTGTTCCCCTCACTCCAAAGACATTTAGACAGGAGCTTCTACAGGCCGCTTCTGACTGATGTGTTCCAGGTGCGCGTGCTCTGAGGTATCCAAGTCAATCTCGTATTTGGCTAGGATTTTGAGGATGGGCCTCAGCTTCAGCCACCACTGTTCCTTGGGGATGCGGTGCCTACAAAGGAATGAGGTAGTTGATGATGTAATCTCTCAGCAGCACAATCAACTTCTATCAAAGGCTCACAGGAAGAAGTTGAGCAAAAGAGGTTGGATTTAGGGCACAGGCATCAGATTTTAAGTAAGTGCGACTACAGGTGTTACTGCTAAGGGAAGGACTGAGGACAGCAGGTTGGGGAAAGTAGAACTTGAAACTGCCAGGGAGGGAACCACCCTAGGAAGTAGATGCACTCACTCAAAATCGGTCTGCTCCTTCAGCTCAGTCACTGGTTGAAAGACCAGGGCCCTCTTCCGCATGCCTAGAACGCAGCCCGAGTCCGGAGTATTGGCAAAGATCCGCCCTGCAATAAGGGACAGTCAGTCAGCTTCTGTACTGGAGACCCAGCCTCTGTGGAGGGGCTTCACCCATACCCCACCTACCATTACGGTAACTCTCTTTGATTTTCCCGGTCATCCAGGTCATAGCCTTGGCGCCCATCTTAGTGGCAAAATTCCTGTCAAATGGAGTTGGGCTCCCACCCTAGAAAAAGAGTCATAAAAATTACAGAAGGAAGGACTTCCAAGTATCAGAGATATCTGAAAACACAGAGAGAAAGGGAGGAATGGGCCCCAAGTTTATAGCCAAAAACAGGAATACAGAAATTCTGAAATAGTTCAGGAAACTGGGGTGAGCTAGCCCGGCCTATTTGGCCATTTGTAGGTGTAAGAATTAGTAATTAGCTAAAGAGATGACTGGTCTCACAATGGCCTCTTCTAGCCCCACAGCTGCCAGATCCTCTTCACGTATTTCTAGTCTTATTGGCCACCAGTCACTTCCCTACCCTCTTTAACCTAGCAGCTTTCTCAGTCATCATCACTGATGACATCAATGTGTTCCAGTCTGGATCCCTTGGTGGCAAGCACCTCAGAATAATATAAAACATGTAGATTCTTTTCTGAACTGAAAGAAAGTAGGTGGTAAAGTAGGAAGGAAAAAAAAATCTAGGGCTTTAATATAATAGTACCCCATTCCTGCTGGGGCTAATATACTCATTCAAACTGAGACACTGGGAATTCATTTGTGGGGAGAGAAAGTTCAAAGGTCAATGCTTAAGTAGCACCAGCTGGGGACGCCTGGGATGGCTGCATTAGTGAGTGAGGCCTATCTTGGGTGGGAAGAACGCTGGGACTGGATGGGAATGGTGGAAAGTTCTGTTCCCCGTGAGCCCCATCAGTGGCGCGAGGCGCCCGCACTAATTCCGCGGCTTCTGTATGAGACCGTGTGGTGGAAGGACAATGGACTAGGCTCATTCTGGCTCTCATCCAAGCTTAATGAAAGGCCCTGAACAACTTATGTCTCCTCTTTGGGGCTCATTTCTCACTGCAATTAGTGCTTCTCAAATGGAGACAATTTTGCCTTCCAGGGCATATTTGCAATATCTGGAGACATTTTTTTTACTTATTACAACTCAGGGTAGAGGTGCTACTAGCATCTCATGGGTAGAGTCCAGGGATACTGCTAACCTCTTGCACAGAACAGCCACCGCAGCAAAGAATTATCCTGCCTGAAGCGGCAGCAGTGCCGCAGTTGGTCGAGAAGCCCCGCCCTACATGAAGAAGATGGGCCACACAACCTCTAAAGCCGTTTCCAGGAGACAGACATCTGGTGCTGCGACTATAAAAGACCGCAGGCCCACGCTCTGTGGCCACACTGACAGCCTCCAGCAGATCCGAGGCCGGGGGAGCTGCGATGGCCGGTGGGGGCCATGGCCGTCTGGTAACGGGCGTGACCGGGCGTCCCCATACCTGCTGCATGTGGCCAAGCACATTCTTCCTGCTGTCAAAGATGCCTTTCCCCTCCTCAGAGTACAGGTTGAAAATGAAGTCTGTGGTATAGTTCTCGTTGCACTTCTCATTCCTGCCAAGAACAGACCAAAAGCCGGTCACTGGTTGTCTCCCCACCTCCTCCCTACCCTCCCTCTGTTGGCTCTGTTCTGCCCGTTCCTATCTCCTCCGTGGTTCAAGTTTTCTCCCTTTGTATCTGCAGATTCCTGTGTCCCAACCGTGGATCCATTCTACAGGCTAGGGCAGGGGTCCCCAAACTTTTTTCACAGGGGGCCAGTTCACTGTGCCTCAGACCGTTGGAGGGCCGGAGTATAAAAAAAACTATGAACAAATCCCTATGCACACTGCACATATCTTATTTTAAAGTAAAAAGACAAAACTGAAATAAATACAATATTTAAAATAAAGAACAAGTAAATTTAAATCAACAAACTGACCAGTATTTCAATGGTAACTATGCTCCTCTCACTGACCACCAATGAAAGAGGTGCCCTTCCAGAAGTGCGGCGGGGGCCGGATAAATGGCCTCAGGGGGCCGCATGTGGCCCGCGGGCCGTAGTTTGGGGACCCCTGGGCTAAGGCCAAAGCCCAACGATTTTCTCTCTTCATTTAGGAACAAGCCATGAGTGAGGTACCTTAACACCAAGCCTCTTTTCACAGTTGTTTTCATCTTTTGCACCAGATGGTCAACATTCGCCTGAAAGTGAAACAGTAAATCCTAAGCCTGGCTGGGTGTGGGCACGGTCGGTCGGGCAGGCGCGGAGATCTCCTCTTCCCCGGCCAGCCTCTCCCAGAGGCAGAAGGACAGGGAAGAGGGCTGTTTACACTCCTGGGCCCGAACTGTGCCTGATCCTTTTATGAAGTTCAGTGCTGACTGAAATTTAAATGAAGACTCTAAACGAGACGGGCAGAACTGCAAGGAGGAACGCTGTGGGGACTGTCAGCTCTCAGCCCCCTTTCACACCCCCTCAACTTCCCTTTCAAGGGCTTTCTGCTTCCCTCGGAGGGCTGACTCTCCTCTCGGTGTCAGGCTGTAAATGCCTGTATGTACAGCAGTGAGTCACCTGGGAGGAACCAGTTCCTTCACGTGGGCTTTAAGTTATGGGTGGGAGAGAACAAGTCCTCCTCCCACTCCGGGCAGGGGCTGGCTGGGTTCGGGATTAGGGAGCTCCTCAGCCTGCCGTCCCCTCCACTGTGTGGCTTTTTTCCTTCAGTGAACTGGGATCTTGGAAAATAAGGACCAAATGGTCTCTCTGTGACATGGGAGTCAGACCCTCACCCTGGAGTTGAAAGGGTATGCCCTCCTCAAAAAGGAATGAGAGGAGTCCACTTTGGTAGCAAGGGACACTGGGAAGGGTGGCGTGATATAGTAGAAAGATCACCAACTTTCTCAATCAGTTATGAGTTCAGGAAAGGTTTTAACCTCTCTAAGCCTTTCTTATCTGTAATAGGAAGGTAATATCTGCCTTGCATGTCTGTTGTGAAGATAAAATGAAAAACACACAGAAAGGGCTGAGCAGCAAGCCGCCCTTCAAAATGAATGCGCCCACAGCAGGTGCTTTGGTCATCTATGTGAGGTCTCCCCAAGGAATGCCTGCTCAGTGCTGTCCGGTCTCCCCACAGGACTCCAGACCGATCAGCTCTGTCCTCTCACAGCTCAGGTTGCTGTGGGAACAGTGGGGACAGACGGGCAGGGGAGAGCTACCCAGCAAACTCTAGGTGGCTATCTACCTGCAGGTCTCGAATGGTGAAGGGCTCCTCATAAATGTAGGCAGCATCGGCCCCAGCTGCCAGTCCTGCCATGGTGGCCAGGTAGCCGCAGTAGCCGCCCATAGTTTCAATGATGAATACCCGACGCTTGGTGCCCGCTGCTGACTGCTTGATGCGGTCACAGGTCTGCAGAGACAAAGGGTCACAGAAAGGCAGGGTCAGGGGCCTGACTCTTGTCACTTCCATGGCTCTTGTCATAACCCAACTCGGGCACTCTCTTCTCCCCGGGCCAGCAGAGCCCCTACACCTCCAGTCCTTGCCTTCAGGAACAACAAGCACATTTGTCAAGCACCTGCGGAACTTCTCCTCTGGGAAGGAAGATGCACCTACCCTTTCTGTTGCTCAGAGTGTGGAACTTAGGCCGTATGACCTCAGCAAGGAGAAAACATTTGGTAGGCAGAGTCCTACTAAATGTGCGTTTCCCGGTTAGAGGACTCAGGGGAGGAGGAGAAACACCGTATGTGTGGTTGAAGTCTGTGTAAATGCCTGGGCCTCAAGAAGCACTTTTCAAACAACGCTGCTTGATGGGTACAAAAATTGCACCTCACTTTCCAGGACCAGATTCAGACCAGGGCCTATCATCCTGGCCAGAGGCATGGGCGGGGGTAGGGGGCTCTCACCGTGCAAATCGTATTGAGTGCCGTGTCAGCCCCCACGCTGAAGTCTGAGCCAGGGACGTTGTTGGAGACCGTAGCAGGGATGACCACAAACGGGATGCAGAGCTCATCATACTGCTTCCTGCCCTCCATCAGCTCTAGGCCCCCTGTGTAGGCCTGAGGAGAGCAGCCGGGGAGGAATGAGCGGAGGAGGGAAGGCGGGCGGGTGGGAGGGGGAGGGGAAGGAACAGAGGGGCACTCACCTCAAAGCCTCCAATGATGACAAGGCCCTGAATGTTAAACTTAGTGATGTTGGCACTGATCTGTTCTAAGCTCTTCTTGGGCAGAGTCCTAGTTGATTGAGGGGTGGGTGGGGAGGGAGGATAATGAAATTTGGGGGAGAGACAGCAAAATTGAGAGGAAAAGTTGTTAGAGTTAGAGGACACTTATAGTATCTTGCTTGGTGCCCTCTTCCCTACCCCACCCTGTCCGAGGACACACACTGGGGCTCTTAACTGCCAGAGCTGCTCTGCAGTGGTGGATGGACACGTCTGCCCTCCCCGGAGCAACTGTGAGCGTAGCACATAGAAGCCCCAGGTAACCGCAGAGCTCCAAGCAGACCCTGACCTGATGAACGGACGCCCACATTCCAAGGGACACCTTTAAGGGGCGACTAGGAGGAGGTACTCCTGCAATGCCACTTACCTTTTAGTCCCAAGTTTAGAGCCACCTTGGCCAGTCCAGCCCCCGACGTAGCTCCAGCCAGCTTCCTCGATCTGCAGGGAAGGGTTACACAGGTCTGCATCGTGGACTGGCACCCCCATAAGTTCTAACCCCTCCCCAACACCTCTCTGGTTGGAAGAAGAATCAGGGATTGGTTTTCCCCCAGCTCACTAAACTTCTACCACCCCTTATTGCTCATTCACAAATAACGAGCACCTACTTAAGCCAGGCACCGTGCTGAGCTTTGGGATAAAGAATGAAATAAGATATGTTGCTTGCAAAGGGTTCATTTTAGTGGCCCTTGCCTGTTCCTACTGTGCTGAAATTAAATATCTACTTCTGCTTGAACCCTGAGAGAGGAAGGTAGTGAGAGGGTAAGAAGAGAGAACAGACAGGTCACCCCTGCTACACTTATCCCACATGACTGCTCCTTTCCCTTCAGTCCCCATACCTGGCCCTTGGCCAGGCCCTCGAAGCCGTCATGCACAACCAGGACTCGGTTGCCCTGGATGAGGGCGATTCTCACAGTAGAGCGAACAGCGGCGTTCATGCCTGCGGCCGGGGCGCCCACGTTCATCACGGCCACGGTGTGCAAGCAGCTCTGAGGAGAAGGAAGCAGAGAGGGAGCAGGGGAGGGGCGATGGGTCAGTGAGGAAGCTGACTGAGTCCCTCATGGTCCTAGGGTCAGAGCATCTGCCTGACAGCACACAGCCCTCCCTCAGGGAATGCCCACACAGCTTGCTCCCTCATACTATTGAAGCAAAGTTCTATATTGCAAATCAATAAATAAAGCTGCTGTCCCTGATCCTGGATATCGTTACATAGTGAATAACAGACCTCAGAGCAGCACTGCCCAAAGTGTGATCCTTGGACCACATGCATCAGAGTCCACCTCAGGAGTTCGTTAAAGCTGTGTCTTCCTGGGCCCCACCCCACGTCTGAATGCCGCACTCGGGGAATGGCCAGGAACCTGCATAAGCACCCAGATGACCCTGATATACACTAAATATGGAACACTACTCCACTGGAAGAGGTGGCTTCAATATACTTAGATGTGACTATTCCCAGACTGGCCCAGAGAAAATGCTACACAAGCCCTCTTTCCCATTCCTCGCATGCTATCTTGTCAGCCCTGAATTGGACACGGGTCTTGAGTCAGAGATAGCCAGCGCACACTAAGCACACAGGGCTGCTATGTGGGTGGCTAACGGAAAATTGTCTTAGCAGAGTCAGGGACTCAGCACTGAAAGTGACAATGGGGCAAAGAAGCTGGCAAGGCTGCAGGTGGTGGGAACTGGGAGAAGCAATTCATAAAGGGAGATGGGGGCAGCAGAGGGTCAAGTGGCCAGTAGAGTACCTTAGATACTGGGGGTCTGACATGAGCCAGAAGCTTGTACACCTCCCAGTTGTTCATGAAACTCCTGTAAAAAGTACAAAGAGGGATACAGGTGTCTTCAGTCCATGTCCCAGGCCAGCAGACTAAGGGGACCTGGTCTGAAGTTTTGCTCCCAATGTGAAGTTCCACAGGGCAAACCTTTAAGGACATAGGGGGATAAGAGCAGGGACTGGGCAGGGCTGCAGAGGGGGCACTAATTCTTCAAACACTCCTGAGCACTCTTCTCCTGGGCTCAGCATGGGAGATTGCCCTTTGCCTACAGAAACTTATAATCTAGCTGGGGTCCACACACAGAAATATTATAATATTTATAAAAGGCCAATCTCAGGGAGGGCATCCTTGGGATGAACGGAGCCTCCTGGTCACCTTACAACTAGTTCTCTTGGGGAAGAAAGTGTGCAGAGACAGTAAGAGGAAGAGGCAGAAGCTCTTATTTTGGGTCTGAAGCTTTGTTGACTTCTGGTCTCATTTGGCAGCTCATTTCTATAGCTAGTGAGCTTCCAGGCATTTCCTCACCGGCCTCTCAGTTTCATGGCTTCATCAAATTTCTTGTTGTTCATGGCGTTGGTCACTTCCTTGGTCTGAGGGAGGAGCACAGCAACAGTCACGACCCCAGGGCAGGCTCCACACAGCGGCATCTCCGTCCACAGAGACTGCCCATCCCTGGGTTGGGGACCAGATCCTGCCTAACCTGTGCCCCACTTTGTCTATGCCCCCCAAACTTTCACAGAAGTATTGTTTTCCCCTGAATTTTCTGAGTAATAAGCAGCAATAGAAGAAGCTGCTTCAGTGCTCTATTTGTTAGAATACGGGCAGAGTGGAACCGCACTTACAGATAAAATGGCATCTTTCTCCATTCCACACTCAGGGCCCAGCCTCAAAGGAGCCTCTAAACTAGTCAGTGTGTGAAGATCCAGCAGATAACCCAGTCAGGGAGATAGGCTGATCCCAGCATGTGCCTCCCAGCTACTGATTTCTGTGCTGGGAGACAGTGCTTTAGCTTTGAGGCTTTTAGAGATACAGTTCCAAGCAAGGCTGGAGGCTGTCTGGGCTGTAGGTCACTGAGAAGCCGGCCAAAGGTGGGAGCCAGCCCTGAGCACACAGGCCAGACACCTTAGCCCTCAGCCACAGTATTCGCCCTGAGCACACAGGCCAGACACCTTAGCCCTCAGCCACAGTATTCGCCCTGAGCACACAGGCCAGACACCTTAGCCCTCAGCCACAGTATTCGCCCTGTGGTGACAGAGTGACTGCTCTATAAAAGCCACATAGTTTCCTAAGCCCTCAGCGGTTTCCAGGCACTGCATCATATCCTTCACATATCTGCTCTCCAATCCCTGAGACAACCCTCAAGGTGTGTATTAGTTCTCATGTTGATTCAGAGAATCATACTACAGGTAGATATCAGAGAAAAATATAAGCTACCTAGCTAGACCTTAATAATATTCCCATTTTTAATAAAGTAGGATTTGAGGTTAGATAGTAAGAGATAATGGGTCTTATTACTAGGTGAGATAGAAAGTACCATCTTCTTCAGAAACATTTCACAGATGGGGAAACTGAGGCTCAGAGACAGGGCACGACCACATTCTTTCCCCGTGCTCCCCTTCCCTCCGATCCTGTCCCAGTGGCCTTGGAAGTTGGTCTCTTTCCCCATGAGCTCCAGCTCAGAGATGGGTCTGGGGCTGTTAGGAAGGGGCAATGGGGTCAGCACTTACCACCTGGACACATTCCATGAGAGGCAGGCGCACAGCCTGGTTACCCGAGAGGCTCACTACACAGGCAGGGGTGTCTGGGGTGCCCTCCAATAGTGCCATCACGGCTTCCACACCCATCCTGCTGCCCTGCAAGAACCCAAGGGACAAAGACAGTCTGGCTCAGGCCTCCCCAGCTTGGCTGGGCCTGGGGAACCAGGACACTCAAAGCCCTTTCCGACTCCCAGGGTTGAGCCCCACACTTAGGGACTATCGCCAGGAACTTATTGGGCTTTACTTCCCTACCCAGATTTCACCCAAAGCTTCATGACTCTTCATCTTCTTGTAATCAGAACCCCAAGGATTCTACCTGATTCCAGAGAAACATGTCCACTATTGTAGTCAAGGGGATCAATGAGCCTTAATAATATTCCCTTCTTTTTTTTTTTTTTTTTTTTTTTTGTATTTTCTGAAGTTGGAAATGGGAAGGCAGTCAGACTCCCACATGCGCCCAACCGGGATCCACCCGGCATGCCCACCAGGGGGTGATGCTCTGCCCATCTGGGGCGTTGCTCTGTTGCAACCAGAGCCATTCTAGCGCCTGAGGCAGAGGCTACAGAGCCATCCTCAGCGCCCGGGCCAACTTTGCTCCAATGGAGCCTTGGCTGTGAGAGGGGAAGAGAGAGAGAGAGAGAGAGAGGAAGGAGAGGGGGAGGGGTGGAGAAGCAGATGGGCGCTTCTCCTGTGTGCCCTGGCCGGGAATCGAACCCAGGACTCCTGCACGCCAGGCTGACGCTCTACCACTGAGCCAACCGGCCAGGGTCATACTCCCTTCTTATTGATAAAACAAGGAAGGATACTTCCTTTCTCTGCCAGTGAAAGTAGGATAAGAGGGTTCAAACTGAGTGTAGGAGGTTAGATCTTAACAACCTCACTAATGCTCATGGCTCCAAGATACGAGACCTCACCCCTGGGGAAGCATATAGTTTCCCATCATTTTCTGCAACAGAAAGGAATTCTTGAGTGTATGGGAATAGGTCAAGGCCACGGACTGCAGAGGCTGGTGGCGAGATGGCATGACCATGGTCACGCATCACCCTGTGCTGGTGCAGTACAGTCTGGCAGGGGAAGGACAGCAAGTGGAGGGTTCTGAGGCAGGAGGGCCGTCGAGCCCCACGACTCACCAGGATCCGGTCAAAGGCTGATGGTGTCCCACCCCGTTGCACGTGCCCCAGGACAGTGACCCGGGTGTCATATCCCAGACGCTTTACCACCAGCTGAAGAGACCAAGAGAGGAACAGAGAAAGAGATACGGAATCAAAGAGAGAAAACAGAGATGTAGATAAATCATGGACAACTTATCCTCTCATCTTGTACTACTTCCTGGGTGGGAGGAAACTAGGGGGCAGGAAACCTGGGGTGAGGTGTGCAGGAAGTCTAAGGGGAGACTCAAATCACTGGGGAATGGGGTCGGGGTGGGTAAGGTGTCCAAGACAGCTCTGACTTCACTCATACTAACGTTCTTGACGTCTTCTGAGGTAATCGGTTTCCCATTCTTGTCGATTGCACCCTCAGCCACAATGATGATGTTGAGGCGAGAACCACGGGTCCTTGTCTGGTCAAGCACATGGAGAAGCGTGGTCAGTGCAGTGAAACCGATGAAAGGGAAGTGGATCATCAGTGAAACAGGGGGAGGGTTTTTTTTTAAGGGCAAAGGAAAAGTGCCAGTACGTCGCTGAGTCGGCGACAAAGGTGCTCCTCCCAGTCATCATCGGGTGGACATTCAGGAATAAAAACCCAGTCGGCGCCACAGGAGAGAGAGGTGACAAGAGCCAGGTATCTGAGACGAGAACCAGAAGCATCACACTAGGAGCTGCACCCCATAAACAGCATCACCTGCGCCCAGCAAGGTCGCCAGTCCCCAGGCTGGTGAAAGAACTTGAGGACCCTCAACTGCATTCTTGGGGTGAGGGTAAGAGCACCCTTGAGGTGGCTTCTCAATGAGATTCTGTCCCTGAAGAGCACTTCCTAGTCATTTCACCTCCTGCAGTGGCTTCCTGTCTCAGAGCACTGTCTGTTCTTTCACACTGAGTGTGCCTGTGCACATACACACATGCACACACATGCACATGTAGGTCTCTATGGTCGGTGGAGTGGAGACAGGGAAAAGGACCACACCAAGAGGAGCATGTGACCTCCAGGTCTGCTGCCACTGGGAGATCTCTCTGGACCCCATGGGAAGAGGAAGGCGCTATTGCTGGGCCCACAGAATAAATGAGTCCCCAAGGGGGTCTTACCCGCAGTGCCGGCCCATCACTTCTAGCACAAACGTCCTCTGGTGGCTGCAAGAGATAGACACTTTATAAAGTCCAAGTGTCCCTATGACCAAGATTAAGCTGCCATCCACATTTAGGCCAATTAGCCTCTCTGGGAAATGTATTTATGCTGCTAGGCCCCCCAGCAGGTTTCTTGAGAGAACAGGAAAAGCTAGGGGAAACACTTTAGCCACAGGGTGTCTGTCCTTCCTAGGCTGAGAAAATACAGCAGTAAAAGGGGCCAGTACTGAGGCTCCGTTCCAGGAAGAGATGAGGCCCAGGAAGAGAAGGGGAGAAAGGGAAAAGACATGAAGAGAGAGGACGCCACTAGCCTGGACCCTCTAGGATCCCCGGGGTGAACTGTTATCCTTGCACGCTCCCATTCTCCCACCTTGTCTCCAAGTCCCCTGACCTCTGAGTGGTGGTTGTAATGGCCTCTACAGTCTCTAGGATGTGGTTGGAAAGGGCGGCTCAGGTTCCAGGCTCCCTGGATTCATCTCAGTCTGCACACTGATCATTTAGGAGACCTCACAGGTATTAAAGACCACAGAGATACATTTTTGGACAGAGGGCTAGATAGTGGCCAGGCAAATCTTAGAGTATTTTGAGAGCTGTGCAATTTCAGTGCTCTAGGGATAATGTGTTCTAGCCTCAGAAAACTAGTCATTATTGTCACCATAGCTCAGACACTTTAATCTCTCTAGCCTGTCACCCTTCAGCCTGTCCCAGCTGCCATCCTCCTGTGTTGCCCACCTCCACCCCCTTACCTCTGAGCAGTAGTGGTGATGGCGTCTACAATCTCGATGATCCGGTGCAGGGCAGAGTCAGTTCCAATGGTCATATCGGTACCACAAAAGTCATTGTCAATTGAGCCAACCAGGCCCACAATGTTCAGGTAGCTAGACTTTGTAGCCTCCTCAGCTGTGATCTTACCTGGCGATGAAAAGCAAACCAAGAGCCCCTGGATGAGGTGACTGGCAGGCCAAAGAGCAGATGACCAAGGAGAAAGGGAACTGTAGCCAGTGGGAATTATAAGCAATGGCAGAAAAAGGAGGACAAAGACAGCCTAGTTTGTTTGGGTAACAACTTCCTCCAATGGGAGGTAAGGGGTGCGTGTCTGCGCACACAAACAGTACTGATGAGAACAATGTCTCACCTGCTTTCTGGAGGTCACTCAACAAGTCACTCCACTCGGAACGGAAGGTGTCAGCCCCAGTGAGGCTGCCGTCACCTCCTATGACACACAGATTGGTGATCCCACGCTTTACCAGGTTGTGGGCAGCTCGGAGTCGCCCCTCTCGTTCCCGAAAGTCCTTGCACCGGGCACTTCCAATCACTGTGCCTCCCTTTGGGGGAGAGGTAGAAGTCAGCTCACCAGATAACACAGCCACATTTGGGCTCAACATGCTAAGATTTCCCCTATTCCAACACTGGGATGGGCTGACATAACCATGTGGCTCCCTAGGAAGTTTCCTGACATCTTTAAGACTCATTGTCCCAGCCCTGGCCGGTTGGCTCAGTGGTAGAGCGTCGGCCTGGCGTGCAGGGGACCCGGGTTCGATTCCCGGCCAGGGCACACAGGAGAAGCGCCCATTTGCTTCTCCACCCTCCCCCTCCTTCCTCTCTGTCTCTCTCTTCCCCTCCCGCAGCCAAGGTTCCATTGGAGCAAAGATGGCCCGGGCGCTGGGGATGGCTCCTTGGCCTTTGCCCCAGGCGCTAGAGTGGCTCTGGTCTCGGCAGAGCGACCCCTGGAGGGGCAGAGCATCGCCCCCTGGTGGGCAGAGCGTTGCCCCTGGTGGGCGTGCCGGGTGGATCCCGGTCGGGCGCATGCGGGAGTCTGTCTGACTGTCTCTCCCCATTTCCAGCTTCAGAAAAATACAAAAAAAAAAAAAAAAAAAAAGACTCATTGTCCCTTCTAAAGGAAAGGGAAATAATGCTGGCTGGGGGGGAGGGATTCCAGTGTCATTCCTATATTCTGCTACACCTCTTGGAAGGCTGCTAAGATCAACCCACTTCCTTGAAGGCTTTGTAAAAAAGTAATTTTCAGCAAAGAGAACAAGGGAATACACAAACACTTGTTGGCTTTTGAAATAATCTCCAACGTTCAGATTTTTGTTTGTTTGTTTGTATTTTTCTGAAGTTGGAAACCGGGAGGTAGTCAGACTCCCGCATGCACCCAACAGGGATCCACCCAGCATGCCCACCAGGGGGCGATGCTCTGCCCATCTGGGGCATTGCTCTGTTGCTACCCAAGCCATTCTAGTGCCTGAGGCAGAGGCCATGGAGCCATCCCCAGCGCCCGGGCCAACTTTGCTGCAATGGAGCCTTGGCTGCGGGAGGGGAAGAGAGAGACAGAGAGGAAGGGGGGGGGGGTGGAGAAGCAGATGGGTGCCTCTCCTGTGTGCCCTGGCCGGGAATCGAACCCGGGACTCCTGCACGCCAGGCCGACGCTCTACCACTGAGCCAACCGGCCAGGGCCCAGATCTTTTTAAAAGTGTAAGAAGTAGCAGTGACTTCAATTTTTGGAAGTTCTCCCTACTGGCCTGATATTACTGGACCGTGTTCATCCCAACTGTGCTCGGTAGCACTTCTCCCTCTCTAGCACATGGGATTTCCCATTGGAACGAGGCACCACCAATCTTTTCCTTTTGCTCCTTGGGATCCAAGGCGCTAGTGGAAAGAGCCACAAAACCCAGGTATTCACAGGAAAAACAGTTTTGGGCATAGAAAAGCTTAGATTTCCAGGGGCTTACAGATATCCTAAGAGGGGTAAATTTCTTATTTTGAAAAATCATATAAGCTGACTGTCCAGGGCTTTGGGGGCACTGGGGGAGAACCTGGCTCACTCTCAGACCACTTTGTGGCAGGCACCATCATCCGAAGAGAATGGTCGCTAAGCACTGCGCGTTAAATTTCTTTTCACAGATTTGTAGGGGATTGAGGTAAAGAATGGGGATATTAACGTGGTTTGTAGATTTTTCAGTAAACCAGAAAATGGGTATAAAATGACTTCAAGAATATAGCAAAAAGGGTCATGGCTAAAATCAAGGCAGTTTTAGGGTGTTTTATTAAAAAAAAAAAAACTCTGTAAGGCTGTTTGGGTTCCTTCCTCCCTTAAATGGTCTGGTTTCAGGTCACCTCATCACCGTCACATGAGGACTGGCATATTTCAGCACTACTTCTGGCTCTGGCTCCAGTCCCCTGGTAAGGTTATTTTCAGGGCCAGACCTTCCCCGTGACCCCAGGGCAGGACTTGATTACATGTCAGTTACCCAAGTCATGACTATGACCTTTATATTAAGAGCAGACCGTCCTGTGATCGCAGCCCCCACACGCTATCCTGCTCCAGGAAACCAGGGTGATATTTTCAAATGCAAAGAGTAAAGGGAAAACACAGCCCCTGCCTTGTCACCGAGTCCCCCCTCATCAAACCACCTGACAGGGAATTCGGGAAACCATGAGCCCAAAGCAGAACAGAGGTGAGACAAGGACAGCACAAACATGGGACAGGCATCCTCTAGAACATACCAGCTGAAGCATCATTGAAACGCTCTCCCAGGTGGCTTCCCTGATGTGATCGCCACCGTCCACCAGGCCTTGATAACCCTGTGGGGCAGAGCATACCCATTCAGTCTCTGCTAGGCTTCCCCCTGAGCTCCCAGGATCAAGACAGGCTCTCTGGGAAGAGGTTCTCAGAGAATCAAGTCACCCACCCCCCTTATAGATTTTTGGATACTTGTGAGACTACCGTAATTTAACAGTCCAAGGAAGGTGAAGTTAACTTTTTCAATACCCTTTCTAGTTTCTCCCATTCTTGATGTCCTTCCTAATATTTAATTGTAATTCCTCTTCTTCTTGGCTCATCCCATTTCCTCCAATCTGCTTCCCAGGGGAACTACATAACAGATGGTTTTATTAACAACAGAGGAAGGGGAAAGGAAATGTTGGAGGGAAGGAGAGGAATGTGACTTGAAAAGACAAAAGACTATAAAATTTAAGAGAAGAAAGGCAGCTAGACCTTACCTCAAGAAGAGTGGGCAAAGAACAAGAGCAAACAAAAGGAAGGGAAACAGGAATTAGAACCTCCGAAGGTTGGCAGACCACAGAAATCTAGTGAGACTCCCGTCTCCTGAGGCTCTGTCCCTAGATAGACTCAGTGTGCTGTGCAATACTAGCCCACTTCAGCTTCTCTCTCTCTGTTCTGGGGGAGGTGGAGGGAATCTACTTACTTCTTCCTTTGAATGAACAGGCAGCATGAGGACCCACCTGCAGAGCCCTGGGACTTATCATCATTACTGAAGTCAAAGTGGGGAGGAGTGACTCAGGTAGGCAGGGAGCCAAGAGAAATCAGACATTGCAATGTAACTGGGAGGTAAGGAAGGAGGAAGTGGGGAGAGAGAGGGCGTAGAACAAAGTAGAGAACCAACCTCATGGACAAAGAAGACACGGGCACCAGTAAATATACCAACTCGGACCACAGCCCTGACAGCAGCATTCATTCCTGCAAAGAGGAAAGAAAGAAGTTAGAAAAGCAGCCCTGGAATCCAAGATATGAGACAGTCTTTTTCTTAGGCTTTTCTATGAATCTAGAATACTCCTCTCACCCAAGTCTTCCGGCTTCCCCATTAACATTTTGTATTCAATGTTAATTGAATACCCCCCTTCATCTCTCCTTCCTTTCCTAAGACCTTTCCTTGCCCGGGCAATCTGGGGAATAATAATCTTGAATGCTTATTGTATTAGACACTGCTAAACATCATCTCAATTAATCCTATCCACAACCCTGGAGTTGCCTCCATTTTACAGATTTTTGAAACTAAAGTTCCAAGAAGTTAAGATCACAGAGCTGGTACTCTTCCAAAGCTCAGGTTTGAATCCAAGTCATACAATTCTTAAACCAACACTAGTGGCCTCCGTGCCGGGCCCTCCCAATTCCAATGGCTGTACTATGTTTTTCCTTGCCTTCTGTACTGAACCTAGACATATGCCCAGCTTTGGTAGGGTAGGTTTTTCAGGACAAACACTTAACTCTCTGTGGCTCAGTGACCTGTGTCGGTACACATACATAGCTTTTTAGTGTCATTTGAATTGTGTGTATTCCAATATGTACCACCCAGTTTGGATTCTCTGACTTATCATGTGAAGAGGGACTCATGGTGATATTCTAGAAATCATAGTGCCATAGACATCAACTTCTTGTAAATATTTCAGGTATTTCAGTACATATTTTTGTTTCAATCTAAAATCTATTCCCACGGACCTTAACCCTACTTGGGGAAATATTATATACCAGTAAACACTAGAGAAGGCGGTGATTGGAAAAATCTGCAGTGCCAGACTGAAATCCATCACAAACTACTGCATAATCCAAAGCTATCTAGAAAGGAAAAGAATTAAAAAGACCACAATATCTGTTTTCTTTGTTTGTTTTTTTCAAACTGACAAACGTTGGTATTACATGGCTATAAGCTTCAAATCAAATTGGAGGTCCATTCAATCATTGAACAAATAAATATTTAGTGAATCCCTATCATGCTCCTGGCACTATGTAGACACTGGGGAGACAGCAGAGAATTTTGAGTCTGGGGATACAGAGATAAAGGACTTGGCAATGGTCCTCAAGACCTGTGAAGAATTATAATATGGTGACAACACGGATCCCCATGATGGTGATTTGTACAAAGTGCAGTGGGAACGAAGAGAAGGAGCAGCTCTGCTGCCAGGAGGAAGCCTGGGAAGGCTGCACAGAAAAGACAGCATTTATTCTGAGACCTCAAGGACAATTTCCTTTTCATCTTTTTGTCAGGTGGACAATTTGGGGGGAAAGTGTTCTAGGCAGGGAGAATAACACAAATAAAGGTGAGTTTCAAGAAATAACCTTAGGTAACTCGGTATTATAAAGAATAAAATACAAGATAGGAAGTGGGGAGTGACGAAGTTACACGGGTGGGCAGGCACCTGCATGCCACTGGAGGAAGTCTGGTGTTTATTCTGTGGGCCAGTGTTTGGCTAAGGACCCATGGTGATGGTTTTAAGGGCATGGGAATCTAAGGCCACAGCTTATATTTGATTCTTTAAAGGGTCTGTGACCAAAAATAAATATATAAATAAAGTTGCAGACTAAGGAGAACCGTTGAAGAATTTTGAGAGTTGAATCTACATATCAGAAGATCACTCTGGCAGCAGTGTGGAGGGCAGACCGAAAGGGGCGACACTAGGATTAGATGGCTCTCAGGCAGCTGAAACAAAAAGTATGAGGTCTTCGACTGGGAAAGTGACATTTGTTGTAAAACAGAGATACCAGACAGGAGATACCCTAGAAACAGAAGCAACTGAATTTACATCTAATTAGCAATGTGATTAAATTTCAAAGTATTAGAGAGGAGGAAGGAAATACCATGACTGACTTTCGCAAAGGGTAATATTAATGAACTGAGCAGAGGCAGGCTTTGATTTGGAAAGACAGGGGTGAGGTGGATACAGTCACATTTGGATAGGTTGAGTTGCGTTCCTGTGGGACATCAGTGTGGACCCGGAAAAGACTGTCTCAACAAATATGTGGAATTAGAAGGGAAAAGGGCAAGGAATGGGCCCCTGAGGAAAACCAACACTAAAGGAATGGGCGGGGCAAGAAGGAATCCATGAAGTCAACTATAAGGAGCAACCAGAAAGACAGAAGGAGACAAACTCGGCAATGCCTTCAAAGCCAGGGGGAACAGTTTTAAGAAGTAAGAAGTGTCAAATGCTTCTGATAATTAAAATAAGAAATGCAAGGTTGGGCTTGCCAATAGGAGGTCATTGGTGAGCACCGATACCAAAGTTTATTTATGACAACACTGAAGCAAAGTCTCATGAAGACTAGAAGTCTAAGTTTACATTCTCAAACTGAAAGAATCAAAACTGAAAAATCCATCAACCTGGAATGCTGAGGTCTGCCGGTTCAAATCCCTGGGCTTGCCGGGTCAAGGCACGTACGGGAAAACAACTACTACCTACTATGAGTAGATGCCTCCTGCTTTTCCTCCCCTTCTCACTCTCCCACTCTCCCTCTCTCTCTCTCTCTCTCTCTCTCTGCCTCCTCTTTCCAAAAATCAATAAATAAAATCTAAACAACAAACAAACAAAACCCTGAAAATTCTGTGAAGGAAGGGGGCTTCTCAGAAGCTAGAAAAGCCTGTGTGGACGAAAAAAACAAGGTCAGAATCAACGTATAGCCATCGCTGCTTTCGGATAAAGGTAACTCAATAAGATCACAACAGATATAAAACTATTGTTTATTTTCACAAGGTCTAGAGGCTTCTCTATTGAATACCTAGAGTTCTGGGGTACAAATCTGTAATCTTAAGAAATAAGGAAAAACATTCTTCTGAAATGTATAGCTTGGAATGCTATTTCCTGCTCTTGAGCTGAGTAAGAGTAGGGAAGAAAAGTTTAAGAAAAACAAACAACCTAAAAGGTTTTAAGTATAAAGCAAACAACAGATAGTGAACACAAAATATCCAAGTCTATTGGGCAGAATAAAAATCCCACAAGAAAAGAAGATTCTTTCTCTTCTTCCTCGCCTTCCTCTTACCTCAACCCTACCAACCTCTAAAGGTCATCCTTCCTGCCTCTAAACTGAATATCCAAGTGGTTGCCTAGAAATCAAGTTTTAGGACCCTCTTTACGTCCCTGGACCTGTGTCTCAAACACCTAGTTCTCTAGAAATCACAGACCAGAATAAACGAATAGTTTATACTAGGAGAGTCTCATTAATTCTTTGGGCTCTCCTGTACAACCTCATTGGCCTATTCTGGCCCTAGACCAGTCCTGGCCAGTCTCTCCTTGGCTGCTCCATGTTACCCTAAATAACCCTCTATGAGCAGCTGTCTGACATATTAGAAGCAAGACAAAGGATAAAATTACAAGCACCATCCAGGGGGTATTCTGGATATAGCTAGGAGAGGCTCTGGAGAACATCAGAAGCATGTAACCTGTAGCCTCCAATTACAGCCTGTTGGAAAGAGGCTTTGGGGAGAAGAGCTATGGGTGATGGTTCTCTACGAGATGAGATGGAAGAAAAACTAATAAATGACTTGGTGACTATCTTTTTGAAAGCAATGCTGAAAAGTTTCTTTCTACTTTAATGAACTTTGAATTTAAAAATATATTTCATTCCAATTACGAGGAATAAATGTTAGATGTGAAATACACTTTCTGACGGATATGTCATTGAAAATTATAACTCCTGGAATAGTGGTCAGATAATAGAATTCCTATTCCTGTAAACTTGTAAAAATGGGGTGAACATGCATTTAAAATGGACGCCCTGTCTGAAGACAGAAGACTAGAGCAGATGACTGAGGTCCTTTCTGACAGAATATGCTGATTTCATAAGGCCAAATGTGGCATGTTTTAGGGAGACTGGGGCTGAACAGGGGAATTAGGATTTGCTATCTAGTCAGCCCAGCATGTGAGCTCAGGATGTCTCACTCCTGGCCACTCTTCTACTTTAAGAGGCTATTAGCTTTGCTAAGGTTCAGGGAATGACAGCTTTGCTAAGCTGCCATTTCTGTGGATCTTACAGACTCCAGCTCCATTTTCCCATATGGCCCCAGCCTCCAGAGAAAACACATTTCTGTGCTCTCTCCCTGGGAGAACTAGGAACTTATCTCTGGGCAGGCCACTTCTGTATTTGAGCTGCTCCATCAGCTGAGCTGGGACCTCTCAGCTCTGCTTTGAGTTTTCTGCTTTGCTTTGTTGCCTCTTAGAATTGTATCCTCTACCACTCTCAGTCCCTACTGCCATAAATCTGTGAGGTTTGGACTCACAGTGGGATATCTCCCTGGGTACACTGATTCTGCAATAGAATCCCCTGGGCTTGTCCTAGGTGGGCTCTCCAGAAGTCAGCTTGTCAATAGCCCCCGCCTCCATGGAAGATGATCCTTCCCTTAAAGGCGGTGATGGTTGTCTCTAGAATAACAGGGTCTCTGCTCAGGATCAGATGCTGCTCTCAGACCCAACTTCAATCCTAAGCCTTTCTTTTTCTCCTTCTTCTTCTTCTGCTTCTTCTTCCTCTTTTTTTTTTTTTTTAACTTTTTCTCTCTCCAGAGAGCTCTTCTTTTTCATAATTTTATAAATGTATATGGCTCACTTAGATTTTTTTTAGCAGGTCCTTGCTTCCCAAAATCTGACAATCCAATTCCAGAGGCCATCCTACCAAGGTTTTAGGATCAACACTCAAAGTTTATGTTGAAGAACGCAGTATTGGCATGGGATCCTTTCCAGGAGAGAAGAAAGAAGCCTCAGAAGCCAGGTCAACAGTCTCTATAGCCTCAGCACTCCTCACACGGTCGTCATTCTTAACCTTGGGCCTTCTAAGCTGTGCCCGCCTTCCTCTGCTTCCTTGTTCTAGCATTCTCCTACTCATAGTATATATCACAATTGTGATTAAGTACACATTAGTTTAAAAATGAGCAAAGACAATATGTGACTTTTCCATCAATGTATCCTTAGTGCTTAGCATACTGCATGGCACACAGCAGATGCTCCATTATTCACTTTTTATTAAACAGTAATACATTTATTGAGGACTTACTATATACTAGGCACTGTTCTAAGCACTTTAGCTGTTGAAGAGTTCAGTTTCTTGAAATCTATCTTCTTTGTGACATTTTCCCCAGTTAATCCAACCAGGGTCTATCATTCCATTACATAAGTAGATTCTACTTGGTTTGAGGCACACTTTATTATTGTTTTTACGTGCCCTATATAAGAATTCTAGTGATGTATATCTTTTTCCATTAGTTTGTAAGTTCCCTAAGGAAACCACCTTCTTTACAACATGTGAGACAGGGCTCTACAAAAAGTGGGTGCTTAATACAAAGTCTAGGAAAGCCTAGGGAGAGTGGAGCAGAGGAAGGGGGAATCAGCTGACATCTTTTCTTTCTCATCACAGTCTCCATGTCCTGGTATCCCTTTCAAAGAAATTCTCTCTTCAATGTGTTAAGTTGGAATATACAAGATCATCAAAGGAGAAAAAAGTAAAATAGATTTAATTTTACATCCCATATCTCCCACTTCATTTTTCTGACTCCCAGGTTTCTTAGACACAACCCAGAAAAGGGTTCTCTCTGGCTTTCTGCCCACCAGCCCACCCCATTATGGATCTACACTGACTAACTGCTGCTGTTCTGTGTGTTTAAGGGTTAAAGGGATGGAAGTGGAGGGAAGGCCAGAGAAAACAGAGAACGAAGCAGAGCTGTGCCTAGTGGAAGGACACGTGCTGTGAGAGCGAGGTGCCTGACCCTGGTCAGTGCAGGAATTCTGTACACATCAGAGTCGATACTGAAGCTTTAGCTGGAGCCCCCAAATACCGATTCTGGGTGTCCCCCTTTCCCCATCATTTCCAGTGTAGTTGAAGTGAATCCACCTACTGTCTTCTCAATCATTTTATATTGTCAGTCTCTCTCTTTCTAATGCTGTGGGAGAAAACACCAGTCTTTTAGGTACCAAAGGACTAAATTGGAACCACATCTTCAGAGAAGTTTTATGAAGATTTAGGTAAATAAAAGTAGAGAAAATAGAATCCAAAACACTTGAGGACTTAGACCTGACAGATTTTTAGGAAAGCCCAAGATACCAGTGTGAATAATAAGGAGGGCCATTCCTTTTACAGGCGAAGGGGAGTAAGAAATGCAAGGGGCCCTATCAGCTATGGTTTTTGTGTCTAACCAAGCAGGGCCCTCCTCCTTACCTTGGGCATCTCCTCCAGAAGTTAACACAGCTATGGCTTTGCCAATCCCCAGGGTTCTGGCTGCATGATGCTCTTCATGGGTCATGATCCAATCTAGAATTCAAGACAGTGATCAGATAAGACAGAGCTGGATGCAGGTGCTACGAGCTTTGGAAATGGGTGTTAGACTGGAGAGAACCACTTCAGTCAGGCTCTCCCACTGTACTAAGTCTGGACTTTGCAGCCTGAGAGCTTGAACTTCTTCCAAAAGACAGCCACACCCCTGCAGAGTGACAAGCTGAAATGTCACAGTAATCAAGCCTGAGACTGAAAAAGTCCTGGCTAATCCCTCCAATTGGAGCCTATTTGGAGAATAAGCAAAGGTCAAGGAGAAGAGCGGGTGACTGAACAGAAATTAGAAAGGAAGGAGAAACTTAAGTTAGCCTGAGGTGACCAACTTTTTTACAATGAAAAGGAGGACAAAAATAAATTGAAGAAAACAATATCATAAATAAAAGAAACATTTTATTCATCGCAACAATACACTATAATATGACAAATGCATAATAAAAACATTTGTAATATTTTATATTGTAATTATGCTTACATGTCCATTAATTTTTAATAATTATAAGAAAAAAGTACTCATTTAGATATAAATGTCACATCACATGCAATGGATCGACTCTGCATCAATCCAATATGGACATTTACAGATTAGTCTTCCAATATCAAAAAGGAGGACATGTAGGAGGACACTTTTCAAGGGAGGACAGAACTTACAAAAGGACTGTCCTCCCTAAAGGAGGATGATTGGTCACCTTAGTTAGCCTTGAAGGAGTCCTTCCTTTTAATGAAGGAAAGGGCTGTTGCAGAGAAGGGGAATCAGATGAGAACCAGCAAAGTGGAAGCGGAAAAGTGAGGGTAGCTTGGGCTATAGTTAAGATCTGGGCTGGGTGCTATAGAACTGGGCTAAGCTGGAACTGGAGTTTGAGGGTCAAAGGCACATTACAGCTTGCTTGGGCAAGTTAGTGGTGTCAGGCTCAGGAGCGGTCGGAGACTTTCTTTGTTTTTCCTCCTGACATCTCTGGATCCTGAGCATCTCTTGAGAGGCCTTGCCCCTCATACTACATACTATCAAATGAGAAGAGTAACTCACAATCACTGTTACACATACACAGATGTATACACATGATAATGTGAACACCTTCATAGTTTTGTCTTTGGGGCTTATCTCTCCAAAGAAACACATAAGACATACTTCTGTATCCATAACATGCCAATGGGATCATCACTTTCTCAGTTATCCAGACTAAAATATTTTATTTTTAAATTTACCTCCTCCTTACTCTCAGACCAGATCCTATTATTCTGCCTTCTTATTATCACCCGTCTCTTCAATCCTCACTGCCTCTTTCCACCTGAATTGCCTACCGCCATAGCTGGTCTCCGCTGCCTTGTGTTTCCCTTCTCCACTCTATTAGAGACACAAAAATAAACCTCCACAGGCCCCTGAGGCCTCAGTGGAGAGAGAATTCATTCACACAAACAGGGGTTGATGACCTCTAAGCATAGACCATGTTTCTGCTGTGAGTGTGGGAAAACAGGGGTAGCTGCTGATAAAGACATAGGTCACATAAACACACATATCCACACACATGCCAACAAAGTGCATGCAATGTACACTCATGAAGACATACACACACAAACACAGAGTGTTATTAAGAGACAGATTCATAGACATACTTCATATGAGCAGTAAAGTCCAAGCTTCTTGGGTTGTCATTCAAAGCTCCTATGATCTAGCCCTTGCCCACAGCTTCAACCTTTGCTCCCATGAATTGTTTCATCATCACCTGCACATTACTTTGCTCCTCTGCAGTTCTGTGCCTGGGCATACTGTATTCATTTTCCAGAAGGCTATTCAGTTCCTTACTGATCTGTGGGTCTTTTCCACAGATCAATATCCTGCTCCATCATTTAAGACCAGTCTTAGTCACAGCCTATT
The DNA here is from genome assembly GCF_036850995.1 of Saccopteryx leptura. NCBI lineage: Eukaryota > Metazoa > Chordata > Mammalia > Chiroptera > Emballonuridae > Saccopteryx > Saccopteryx leptura. The sequence goes on from NC_089504.1 coordinate 133,532,369, forward strand.
CAAACCTACTGAGCCTTTACTGATTGCCCCAGGTCAAGGAGGGCTTCTTTTTGGACATCCTCTAATAACATATTGTCTGGAATGGGATCATTCATGTAGCACTCAATTACTACTTTGTGCAGTAGTTTAATTGCTTATTATGTATTGAAAAGAAAGTTAGACTAGATCAGGGGTCAGCAAATTATAGCACACAGCCCAAATCTCGCCCTTCTCATGTTTTTGCATGGCAGCAAACTATGAAAGGCTTTCACATTTTTAAATGGTTGACAAAACAATTTCATGATATGTGAAAATGACATGAAATTGAAATTCCAGTGTCCATACCACTCTCATTCTTTCACATAGTATCTGTGGCTGCACCTGTGTAACAGCCAATTGAGACCTGTTGTAACAGGGTTGATTATTGCAACACAGACTGGATGGTCTGAAAAGCCTAAAATATTTATCGTTTGGCCTTTTACAGAAAAAGCTTGCAGACCCCTGGACTAGATGATTACTAGCCATTTTCTTTAACTCGACTGAAAACTCCCCCACGGAGGGATCATGTCCATTTTTTTTAAAACTCTCACACAGCCTACCAAAGCCTATGCAACATAACAAGAGTTCATTAAGTACTTGTTGAAAGCATTAGTGAACTGATGAGCAACACAAAATGCACACAAATATATGACAAATATAAATATATGTAGGTCCAGATACAGCTTCATATTCTCTGTACTCTTAACACATACAGATACAAAGAGGACCTAAGAAAGCATATAGCGCCAGTTACAGAAAGAACTATAAACACACATGGATAGAGGCACTCTCCTATTTAACCAGTGTGTGTGTCCAAATTTCTACTGTTCTCAAAAAAGGAAAGACTAAGTGGCTGGTGCAAACTGGAAGGCAAAAATTTGGAAAGAAAGGAACAAGACATGAATATGCTGATCTCTTTCTCCCTGAGTGTTTTCTTTCTCATTCATTCTGGGAGCTCATCGCTGATGGAAACCCGCACTTGGAGGCTTCTGCCACTGCTGGCGGCTTCACTGAGGGAGAGAATTCACCATAGCAAGGATAAGGTTAGTAGTGCTGACTAGGGCTCAGATTCTTCTGCACATCTAAGATATTTACACAGACACAGGACACAGAAACGCAAGCAGATTCAAATAGAAGCATCCTTTATAGATCCACAGTGACAGATTCGTAGAAATAAAGATATACTAAAACCTAAACAAAAAATCACGTGTGTAGAGAAGCAAGACGAAGGGAGAAAACACAGAGGCAGCATCACAGGGGCACTGATTTGAACTGCATGAGTGCCAGGATTGGAGCCGGGCAGCCAAGGGCAGCTAGGTCCGAGCACCACCCACCCATCCCTGATTCCCAGGGAACGGGGCTGTGCGTGCAAGCCGAGAGACGCCAGTATAGGGGCTAGGGTTCTTCACGACTGCTCTACCCATCCCCCCTCTCTGCTCTTCATTCTGATGCCACACCACCTCTTCTTTTCCCTGCTGCTCCTTTCAGCTCTCCCCGCCGCCTCCTCCCAGAACGCTCGTTTGCACGTTGCTCTCAGCTTTCCCCCTTGCTCGTTACCCTCGGGCCCCTCTTGCCTTTTTGTTTTAGCTCTTCTTGTAGGCGGCTTTCTTGCACACTGTCCTTGGAGAAGGGGGGAGGAGAGCTTGGCGAACATGGGGAGGAGCCAGGTGGAGGCAAAGGGGAGGGGAGAGAGGAGAGGCCTCTCAACCTCAGGCAGCTGCTCGCCAAGAGGCTCCGCCTCCTCCTGCTCGCCTTTCTACTCCTCTCCCTCTCCCGCCTCCCTCCCCGGGCCCTTAAGAACGCAGCTAAAATGTAGCATTGACTTAATTTCCTCAATCTCCAGAGGGTTCTCGGGTTCCCATATCTATCTCGGGATCTCCCGTATACAGTGGGAACCAGAAATTATTTAGTTGCTTTCCTTGTCAGCTGAGACATCTTTTTTCCCAGCCCAGACTCCCGTAGACTCCTTGAAGTCAAGCATCCTCAGCAACTACTGTACCCATAACCTCTCCCACTGGCCCAATGCACTGCCTCCCACCTCTATCACTCTTTGGGTTTTTTTTTTTTTGTTGTTGTTGTTGTTTTTGTTTGGGGTTTTTTTTGTTTGTTTGTTTGTTTTTGTATTTTTCTGAAGCTGGAAACGGGGAGAGACAGTCAGACAGACTCCCGCATGCGCCCGACCGGGATCCACCCGGCACACCCACCAGGGACGATGCTTTGCCCACCAGGGGGCGATGCTCTGCCCCTCCGGGGCGTCGCTCTGTTGCGACCAGAGCCACTCTAGCGCCTGGGGCAGAGGCCAAGGAGCCACCCCCAGCGCCCGGGCCATCTTTGCTCCAATGGAGCTTTGGCTGCGGGAGGGGAAGAGAGAGACAGAGAGGAAGGAGAGGGGGAGGGGTGGAGAAGTAGATGGGCGCTTCTCCTGTGTGCCCTGGCCAGGAATCGAACCCAGGACTTCTGCACGCCAGGCCGACGCTCTACCACTGAGCCAACCGGCCAGGGCTCTATCACTCTTTGAACACCCTTATTGGGAAGGCTGTGTGCCAGGTTTTAGGTTAAAAAACAAATGAAAGAGTCCCTGCCCTTGATGACCATGCAACAATAGAGGAACCTAAAATAATTCTTTTGCATGTACATTACCTTTCTCAGAGAAATACAGAAAAGTTAGCTCGGGATGGGAATACCAAGAGGCAAGATCCCTGTCACAATAACCCCGTCTCAAGTCTGCCGTAGAAGAGGGTGCAGGATTCTGATGGTGAAGCCAGCACATCTGTTGGGCTACAAAGCAGACAGAATCCACCCTGGGAACTTTGGTCAGGTACTCCCAGAGCAAGAGGTGCATCCTTTACTGACATCCTCTTTACCCCTTCCTCTCCTCTACCCATGTTTTTGCTTCAATGCCTCACCACAATGGTCTCTCTTGCTGTCTCTGCTGCCCTTGCTCTTGCTTACTTTGGTTTCTGCCCCTGCATCCTCTGCTCACCAATGACAGGAATGCAACTGATTAGGGGATAAACCCATGACTACACAAAATTAAGTTTTGTGCTGCAAATGTTACCATAAAAAAATTGAAACAACAACCCATAGAATGAGAGAAAACTTTTGCAAATCATTTATCTGATAAAGGAATGATCAACATCCAGTATATATAAATAACTCTTGCAACTCAATAATAAAGAGACTTATTAATAAACCAATTTTAAAATGAGCAAAATATTTGAGCAAATATCTCATCAAAGAAGATATAAAGATGCCAAATAAGCATATGAAATTATGCTCAATATCATATGTCATTAGGGAACTGCAAATTAAAACAGCGCGATACCACTATAACCTATTAGAATGGCTAAAAAACAAATGAACAAAGAATGTGGAGGAGCAACAAGAACTCTCATTCTTTGTTGGTGGAAATGCAAAATGATGCAGTCACATTAAAAGATTGTTTGTCGGTTTCTTATAAAGCTAAATGTAGTCTTACCACATGATCCAGTGATTGCACTCCTAAGTATTTACCCAAATGAGTTGAAAACTACATTCATGCAAAAACCTGCACACAAATGTTTATAACAGCTTTATTCATAATTGCAAAAAACAAACAAACTATAAGCAACCAAAATGTTCCTCAAAAAAAATGGGTGCATCCATACAATGAAATATTCAGCAATAGAAAGAGAAAATACAGGGCCCTGGCCAGTTGGCTCAGTGGTAGAGCGTCAGCCTGGTGTGCAGGAGTCCCGGGTTCGATTCCCAGCCAGAGCACACAGGAGAAGCGTCCATCTGCTTCTCCACCCCTCCCCCTCTCCTTCCTCTCTTCCCCTCCCACAGCCAAGGCTCCATTGGAGCAAAGTTGGCCCGGGCGCTGAGGATGGCTCTGTGGCCTCTGCCTCAGGCGCTAGAATGGCTCTGGTTGCAACAGAGCGATGCCCCAGATGGGCAGAGCATCGCCCCCCTGGTGGGTGTGCCGGGTGAACCCCGGTCGGGCGCATGCAGGAGTCTGACTGCCTCCCGGTTTCCAACTTCAGAAAAATACAAAAAAGAAAAAGAAAGAGAAAATACAGAAGATCTAACTAGGAATGGGAGTACCAAGATCAAGATCTCCACCATGATATGATGCATCAAGCCAAGAAAAGACATGAAGGAAACTTAAATACATATTGCTTAGTAAAAAGAGCCAATCTGAAAAGACTACATACTGTATGATTCCAACTATAAGACATTTTGGAAAAGGCAAAAACTATAGAGAGTAAAAGGATTGGTGGTTGCCAAGGGCTTGGAGTGCAGAGGGAGGCATCAGTAGGTGCAGCACAGGTGATTTTTAGAGCAGTGAAACTATTCTGTATGATGTTATAATGATGATTACATGACATTATGCTTTTGTCAAAACAGAACTGTACATTACAAAGAGTAAACTATGGACTTTAGTTAATAATAATGTATCAATATTGGTTCATCAATTAAAACAAATGTACCACAGCAGTGCAAGATGTTAATAATAGGGGAAACTGAGCAAACAAGAAAGAGGATACATAGAAACTCGGTACAATCTGCCCATTTTCTGTAAGCCTAAAACTGCTCTAACACATAAAGTACATTAATCTAAAAAGTATATTCTGTTCAATGAAATATTAAAAATTCATGATATTAAAAACAAAATAAATGGATTTGAATAGATATTTCTCTTAAGATATACATATAAACACAGAAAGGTTCTCAACGTCACTAACTGTTGGGGTAATGCAAATCAAAACCACAATGAGATTCCCTTTTACATATATTAGGATGTCTATTATAAAATTTTAAAAAAAGGAAAATAGATGTTGGAGGACATGTGGAGAAGCCAATGTATATTAGCCAATGTAGAAAACAAGTTGGCAGTTTCTCAGAATGTTAAACATAGAGTTATGTTCATAGCAGCTTTATTTATAAAGTGTGGCAACAGTCCAAATATGCATCAAATGATGAATGGATAAATAAAATGTGTCATATCTGTACAATAGAATGTTAATTTGCAATTAAAATAATGAAGTACTAATAAATGCTGCAACATGGATAAACCTCTCCTGTGTGCCCTGACCAGGAATCGAACTCAAGACTTCCACTGAACCAACCGGCTGGAGGCTTATTTTATTTTTAAAATTATATATTTATTGATTTTGGAGAAAGAGGGAGAGAGAGAGAGAGATCAATCTGTTATTGCACTTATTTATGCATCATTGGTTGACTCTTATATGTGCCCTAACCACAGAAGCGGATTTAACAGCGGGCACACCAGGCACACACCCCGGGCCCCGATTTCTGAAGGGCCTCGCAAAACCCCAACTTTACACTTTTTTATAATGACATCAAGTTTGGTTTCATATGTGCAATTTTAACATAAATAGTACATATTTTTTTATCTATTTTTAAATATGGTTAACATGTATTTTCATTTTCCCTGTCTCTCTTTTTTTTAAGGAACCCAATATTTTCTTCTGCACCTGGGGCCTCAGCCGATTTAGTAATTCGCCTCTACCTAACCAGGGATCAAACCTGCTGTCTTGGCACATTGAGACAACACTCTAATCAACTGAGCTACCTGGCCAGGGCCTGGTATTATGTTTTTAATTTATAATTCTACTTATTCATTGTTGATATATAGGAAAACAGTTGACTTTTGCATATTAACCTATTGTACAAGCTTGCTACAAATTTTCTACATAGATTATCATATCATCTGTGAACAAAGACAATTTTTTCTTCCCAATGTGTATACTTTTCATTTCCTTTTCTTGCCTTATTTAATTAGCAAGGACTTCCAGTAAAATATTGAAAAGGAGTGATGAGAGGAACATCCTTGTCTTCTACCTCATCTTAGTGGGAAAGCTTTAAGTTTTTCACCATTAAGTATGGTGTTAGCTGTAGGTCTTTTTGTAGTCTTTACCAAGTCAAGACAGTCCTCCTATATTCCCAGTTTATTGAGAATGTTTTTATTAACATGAATGGGGATTGAATTTCAGTCAAATGCCTTTTCTGCATCTATTAATAGGATCATGTGATTTTTCTATTTTGGTTTGTTTCTGTGATGGATTATACTAATTGACTTTTGAATGTTTAACCAGCCTTGCATACTTGAGATAAATCCCTTTGGTCATGGTGTATAATTCTTATTATACTTTTTTGTATTTGATTTGCCAATATTTTGAGGATTTTTGCATGTATGTTCATAAGAGATATTGACCCATAGTTTTCTTTTCTTGTAATGTATTTGTCTGGTTTTGGTATTATGTTCATGCTGGCCTCATAAACTGAGTTAGGAAGTATTCCTTCTGTTTCTATCTTCTGAAAGAGACTGTAGAAAATTGATAAAATTTCTTCCTTAAATGTTTGGTAAAATTTACCATTAAACCTATCCAGGCCTAATGCTTTATTTATTTGGAAGGTAATTACTTAGTGATTCAATTTCTTTAATAAATATAGGTCTATTCATATTGTCCATTTCTCCTTGTGTGAGTTTTGGCAGGTTGTGTATTTCAAGGAATTGATCCATTTTACCTAGGTTACAAAATTTGTGGACATAGAGTTAGTTATTCATAGTATTCCTTTATTATCCTATTAACTTTCATGAGATCAGTAGTGATATCATTTCTTTTATTTTCTAATTACTGATACTAGTAATTTGTGTTCTCACCTTTTTTCTTAGCCTGGCTAAAGGCATAAAAGTTTATTGTTCTTTTTAAAGAATCAGCTTTTGGTTTCACTGATTTTCTCTATTAATTTCCTGTTTTAAATTTTATTGATTTTTGTTCTGATTCTTATTATTTCTTTCCTTCTGCTTACTTTGGGTTTAATTTACCCTTTTTTTTCTGTTTTTTCTAAGGTGGGAACTTAGATTATAAATTTTATATCTTTATTCTTTCCTAACATATGTATTAAATGCTACAAATTTCCCTCTAAGCACTGCTTCTTTTGCAACCCACAAATTTTGATAAATTGTGTTTTCATTTTCATTTAATTCAAAATATTTTTAAATTTCTCTTGAGATTTTTTTCACTCATGTATTATTTAGAAGCATGTTGTTTAATCCTCACATGTTTAAGGATTTTCTAGTTATCTTTCTTTATTGATTTTTAGTTTAACTTCACTGTGGTCTGAGAGTAGGCATTGTATAATTTCTGTCCTTTTAAATTTACTAAGGCATGTTTCATAGTCCAGAATGTGGTCTATCTTGGTGAATGTTCATGTGAGCTTGAGAAAAATGTATATTCTGCTATTGTTGGGTGAATTGTTGATGTCAGTCATATCCAGTTGATTGATGGTGCTATTGAGTTCAACTATGTTCTTACTGATTTGCTGTCTGCTTGATCTATTTCTGAAAGAGGAGTGTCGAAGTCTCCCATTCTGATAATGGATTCATCTCTTTATCCTTGCAATGATACCAGTTTTGTGGGGTTTTTTGGTTTTTTTTTAGTGAGAGAGAGAGAGAGAAAGAGAGATAGGAAGAGAGATGAAAAGCATCAACTTGTAGTTGTGTTTCTTTATTTGTTCATTGATTCTTTCTCATATGTGGCTTGACTGGGGGGTGAGCCAGTGATCTCGTGCTCAAGCCAGAGCCTTGGGCTCAAGCCAGTAATCACGGGATCATTTCAATGATCCTATGCTCAAGCCAGAGACCTTGGCATCCCAGGTCGATGCTCTATTTACCGTACTACCACTGATCAGGCTGCTCTATCAGTTTTTGCCTTGCATAGTTTGATGTTGTGTTGTGTTGTTTGGTACATACATATTAAGAATTGCTATGTCTTCTTGGAGAATTGACCCTTTTATAATTATGTAATGCCCTTCTATGCCCCTGGTAATTTTCCTTACTTTGAAGTTTCCCCTGTCTAAAATTAACATAGCTACTCCTGCTTTCCTTTGATTAGTGTAAGCATGGTATGTTTATCCCTGTCCATGTACTTTTTAAAAAATATTTATTGATTGAATTTAAAGAGAAAGGGAGATAGACAGACAAAAACATCGATCTGTTCCTGTATGTGCCCTGACCAGGGATCAAACCCACAACCTTTGTGTATTGAGATGATGCTCATTAACCAGCCAAGCTATCTGGCCAGGGTTCTATACATTTACTTTTAATCTGTATGTCTTTATATTTAAAGTGGATTTCTTGAAGATAACATATAGTTGGATTACATTTTTGATCCACTCTGACAATCTAAATTTTAATTAGTGCATTTAGACTTTACATTCAAAGGTATTATTAAAATAGAATCAATATCTACCATACTCATTACTGTTTCCTATTTGATGCCTTTGTTCTTTGTGTCTAGTTTTGCTTTCCATTCTTTTTCTGCCTTTGTGGTTTTATCTGAACATTTTATAGAATTCCATTTTTTACCCGGAAGGTTGAGGTCACCAGTTCAAAACCATAGGCTTGCCGGGTCAACAGTGGCTTAGCAAAAATAACTGGTGCCCAGGGCACGACACTTTATTGGCGCCCTTCTTCCCTTCTACTACGCTTTTCTTGTTTGTCTTGGAGATCATTTGGCACCCCTCTGTGAGTGGCGCCTGGGGCATGATAGACCCCCTTGCCACCCCCACCCCCGCTACCCTACTGCCAGTCAAGGCACATAAAGGAAGCAATTACCACCAGTTGATGCTTTCTTCTTCTTCTCCTCCTCCTCCTCCTCCTCCTCCTCCTCCTCCTCCTCCTCCTCCTCCTCCTCCTCCTCCTTCTTCTTCTCATTCTTCTCCTTCTCCTTCTTCTCCTCCTTCTTCCTCTTCTTCTTCTTTCTCCTTCTCCTTCTTCTCTCTCTCTCTCATTAAAAATCAATCAATAGGCCCTGGCCGGTTGGCTCAGCGGTAGAGCGTCGGCCTGGCGTGCAGAAGTCCCGGGTTCGATTCCCGGCCAGGGCACATAGGAGAAGCGCCCATTTGCTTCTCCACCCCCCCCCCTTCCTCTCTGTCTCTCTATTCCCCTCCCGCAGCCAAGGCTCCATTGGAGCAAAGATGGCCCGGGCGCTGGGGGTGGCTCCTTGGCCTCTGCCCCAGGCGCTAGAGTGGCTCTGGTCGCGGCAGAGCGACGCCCCGGAGGGGCAGAGCATTGCCCCCTGGTGGGCAGAGCATCGCCCCTGGTGGGCGTGCCAGGTGGATCCCGGTCGGGCGCATGTGGGAGTCTGTCTGACTGTCTCTCCCCATTTCCAGCTTCAGAAAAATACAAAAAAAAAAAAAAAAAATCAATCAATAAAATCTTAAAAACAATTCCATTTTCTCTCCTTTCTTAGCATATCAGTAATACTTGTTTACTGTTTTTAGTGGTTTCCTTAGAGTTTAAAATGTACATTTACAGCTAATGCAAGTTCACTTTCAAATAACACCATACCACTTCACAGGCAGTGTACCTTGTAACAACAAAATAATCCCAAATCTTTCCTCTTGTTCCTTATTGCTGTCATTCATTTCACGTATATATAAATAAACATAAGCATATGTATATAATATATAAATGAGTATACATAGTCAAATATCAGTACATTATTTTTATTTTGAATAATGTTATCTATTAGGTCAATTAAGAATAAGAAAAATAAAAACATTCATATTATATTTACTTATTCTATTTCTGCTCTTCTTTTATTTATGTAGATCCAAGATTTTTACCCATATTATTTTCCTTCTCTCTAAAATATCTCTTTTTACATTTCTTGCAAAGCAGGTCTACTGGCAACGAATTACCTCAATTCGTGTTTGGCTGAGAAAGTGTTTTTTGCTCACTTTTGAAGGAAAAATTTGCAAGGTGCAGAAGTATAGGTATTTTTTCTCTCAACATTTTAAGTATTTCATGCCACTCTCTTCTTGCTTGCATGGTTTCTGAGGGGAAGTTAGATGTAATTTTTATTTTTGTTCCTCCATAGGAAGGAAAGAATATTTTCCCTCTTCTGGCTTTTTTTAAGCATTTTTCTTTATCTTCAATTTTCTGTAATTTGGAAATGGTATGAATAGGTATAGTTTTTGGAGAATTTATCTTGTTTGATGTTTTCTGAGCTTCCTGGATCGGTGGTTTGAGATTTCTGACATTAATTTGGGGGAAATTCTCATCATTACTGTGTCAAATATTGTTTCTTCTCTTTTCTTTCTTTCTTCTCCTTCTGGTATTCCCATTACATGTATATTATGTCTGTTGTAGTTGTCCCACAGTCCTTGGATGATTTATTCTGTTCCTTTTCAGCCTTTGTCCTCTTTGATTTTTGGCTTTGAAGATTGTATTAATATATTCTCCAGCTCAATGATTCTTTCCTCAACCAATTTTAGTCTACTAATAAGCCCATCAAAGGCATTCTTCATTTCTGTGGTAATATTTTTTATCTCTAGCATTTTTTTGTTCTTCTTCTTTCTTAGGATTTCCATTTCTCTGTTTACATTGCTCATCTGTTCTTGCATGATGTCAATTTTATCCATTAAAGCCCTTAGCATATCAATCATAGATGTTTTAAAATTCCATATCTGATAATTCCAACATCCCTGCCATGTCTAGTTCTGATGCTTGCTCTGTCTCTTCAAATTGTGTTTTTGCCTTTTTATATATGCTTTGTAATTTTTTCTTGCTAGCCAGACATGATGTACTGGGTAAAAGGAGTACTGCAAACAGATCTTTAGCAATGTGGTTGTAAAGTGTGGGGGGAAGCATTCTATAGTTCTATGATTAGGTCTCTGTCTTCCCATGAGCCTATACCTCTAGACTGTGAACTTCACACAAGTGTTACTCAGATTTTTTTTCTCTTCCCATTAGGTGGAACACAATGGCTAAAGTGAGCTGGACTTGGATATTTCCCTTCCGTGGGTCAGTTTGTCTCTAATAATACCTCAGCAAGTTAGGCTCTGATTAATACTTTTCCTAAAGAGACAGAGAGTTCTGGGATATTTCAAAATGGCTCCTTTTCTCCACCCCCTGCCAGAGACCTGAGAAGATTCTTTTCTGATATTTACTGTAGGAATCTGGTCAGGCTCCTGGAAGAAAATCTTATAGTATTTTGGAGACCTCCCTTTGACTGAGTCTCCCAGATTTTAATTCCCAGAATTGTCCAGACTGAGCCTCCAACAATTTATCAATTACAGTTGAGGTTTTCCTGCCCCATCACCGGTTCCTACAGTGGTTTCTGCTGGTGGGTCTCTGCTTCAGTCTGTTGTAATGAATTGCATTTGCCTGTAGGTCTCTCCAGTTGTGGGATCAGCAGTTTGCCCTGTTGTCCCCCTCTTTCTTATGGATCCAGGAGGAGTTGTTAATTTTTTTGTCTTTTTTACTTTTGCTTATGAAAATGCAGTGGTGACTTCTACGATCCTTACAGGGAAAAATAGAATTCCAAATTATACCTCCCCTCCTTGTTTTTGTGACAGACACACAGAGAGAGACAGAGAGAGAGGGACAGATAGGGACAGACAGGCAGGAAGGAAGAGAAAAGAGAAGCATCAATTTTTCATTGCAGCTCCTTAGTTGTTCATTGATTGCTTTCTCATATCTGCCTTGACCAGGGGGCTCCAGCCAGTCAGTGACCCCTTGCTCAAGCCAGTGACCTTGGGGTCAAGCCAGTGACCTTTGGCCTCAAGCCAGTGACCATGGGGTCATATCTGTGATCCCACGCTCAAGCCAACAACCTCATGCTCAATCTAGTGAGCCTGTGCTCAAGCCAGCAACCTCGGGGTTTCGAACCTGGGTCCTCAGTGTCCAAGGCCAACACTCTATCCACTGTGCCACTGCCTGGTCAGGCCCAAATCATACCCTTTAAATAAGAATGTTTAAAAATTTTGGAAAAGGTTGAAATTGAAGAGGCACTCCATCTCATCCTCCCTTTTCCCACTAAAACTCCTGTGTCTTCATTGAAAGTGTTCCTAATGAATTAGGAGTCTAATTCATTAATAAGTCTGCCTTAATGAGGTGAAGGCAGGGAAATGTCATTCAGTTACTCATAGCCTTATCCCCAAGACACATGATTCTTTAGATCCTTTTTTCTGTCTAGGATAAATCATCCCTATGAGTTCCTGGAAAACTAAATGAGCACAAATCAAGTGTATATCATCTCAAAAGTCACCTCTGGAACCTCTAAGAGTTAAACTAGTAAGACCCAACACAAAATAAAGAATAGTTCATAGAAGAAATATGCGACATTAAGACATGGATGTAAATGTCTTCCTGGTAAGAATCTTGAGAAATCTCTATTCATTGGTAATTCATTCATACATTTAACAAATACTTATTGAGGACTCGTTAGAGCCAGCCACTGTGCCAAGTATTAAGGCATAATAAGTTTTCATGGAATTTATAATCTAGAAGGACTATCAAAGGTTCACAGGAAGTTTGTATTTCATTGGACCTGGGATATAATTGAAGAACTCAACAACCAAATTAACAGTTGTAATGTATTAAGTTCTTATGACACAATTATGTTAGTTGAGGGTAAATGGAGTAGAAAAATTGAACCTGGATAGTATACATTTGGTTGTGCTTATTTAGTACCCTTTGAGACAGATAAGGGTAACACACAAATATTCCATGATTATTTTCATTGCTGGTATAGTTTAATAGAGCTGTAAAAGGACACTCTGAATCCTTCCTCCAGAGGAGAAAGCTGAAATGTCCTGGGTTTGCACTGGAAAAAAAACACGGAGCCTTCTGATAAGCCTCTCGCAGGCATCCCCAAACTACGGCCCCGCGGGCTGCATGTGGCCCCCTGAGGCCATTTATCCGGCCCCCCGCCGCACTTCCAGAAGGGGCACCTGTTTCATTGGTGGTCAGTGAGAGGAGCACTGTATGTGGCGGCCCTCCAACCATTTGAGGGACAGTGAACTGGCCCCTTGTGTAAAAAGTTTGGGGACCCCTGCGAGTACTCACATCCATTCTAATGTCTCAAGCATGGGAATTAGCTAGGGTATGGCTGAAAATCTAGAACTTTGTCACATAAATAATCTGCTTTCTTCAGTTAGTGAGGTTGGTAGCTAGAATTCAGGGTTTAGGGAGCTTGGCAGAGAGTGAGGGGGAAAAAGGACTGAACCACAAGGTGGTCAGATGGACCCAGAAGGCCATGTGGTTCAAGTGGACCATTTCTTCTATCTTGTACTAGCTGTTGGTGTTCTTCTTGTTTTCAGAATTTAAGGTAAAGCCAATGTGCACAAAGAAGAGCCAAATGCTATTCCACCTTATATGTCATACCATGGCACCCAGCAATGAAAGGCATAGTCTTTATATTGATTCTCAGTGTACAGGAAGGCACTTAGAAGGTTCTCTTAAGCTTCTCAGAGTACTCTATGAGTGAGTCATCTATTAGAATGTTGACATGAAGTCCAGGCAAACAGTAGGGCAAAAATTATATTATAAAAGATGGCATTTTGGAGGAGAAAAGCATAAGAATACGTTTCAAGAGAATTCAGCAGCCAGAGAGTAAACTAGCTGAGATATTCTCAAGTACCTGGTTCATACGCTCTGACCATTAGCCTGTAACTAGTGGGTAGGTAAATAAAGATGTAGAGAGCTTTGGAAAGTATTCTGCAAACCAGGTTAGCACTAGACATTACTGCCAGGCAGTTGAGTAGTTCATGAGGACAGGAGATCTCTTTGATAATGATCACCAAAGGCTGGCATAGATGGGGGGCAATAAAGAGCATGTGGTATGCCATACTCATGAGTCAATTCACTACCACTAGGATGGCATAATAACTATGGATAGGTCCAGATCTATATTTAAACCATTGGATGAGAAGATGAAGATGATGTTGATTATGAGCACATCTTACATGTTAGGCACTATGCTAGACTCAAGATGATTCGGGATTGCAAAAAAACAACCCCCCCAAAAAAAAACAATCCCTAAAACAAAAAATGATCTGTTCTCAAGGAGTTTACATTCTAGTGAGGAAAGCAGATAATAAACAAATTAGTCAGTAGTATTAGTGATAAGTACTCTAAAGAAACCAAAACAGGACAAAAAAAGCTGTGGCACAGAAGGCAGTTGGGTGTAGTACTACCTTGGCATAATCCTCCATTTGCAGCCCAGTATGAAGCAGTCTCAGGAGTCACAGGTTACCAACCAAGGCCAGTTGCTCATCAGTTAACAGGAGAGGTTTATGCACAGCAGAGACTTTTGATAGCAGGTGGGTCTGCTGGTCCAGAGCCTGGCCCACAAACCTGCCCCTGAGCCTTTGAACTGGAGGTATTCATCCCTCCCGTGGCTTTCTGGGAATGCTACCCACCTTTCTTTACAAAGGTTAAAGGCCTAGATGACTCAGTCCCTTGTTGCCTTGCAATGCCCCAGTGCAGGACTAAATGGCTTCTTTATGTTGGGAGTTGCTTCTCTATAGGCCAGAAATACACACACACAGCCTGCCTAATCACAGTGCAGGCAGAGCTGTCTATATGAATTGGCAGAGAGTTGGAGAAAATAGCAACTGTAGCTGCTTCCCTGCCAGATGTGCAACTAGAAACAAAATGTATTCCATTTTTCTTGAGGACTAGGGCTGAGAATCTCCACATACAGCATCACTTGCAGTGGTCAGCAAACTCATTAGTCAACAGCCAAATATCAACAGTATGACGACTGAAATTTCTTTTAGAGCCAAATTTTTTAAACTTAAACTATATAGGTAGGTACATTCCTTATCGAGATAGTGCCAGCATGTGGTATTTTGTGGAAGAGCCACACTCAAGGGGCCAAAGAGCTGCATGTGGCTCACGAGCCGCAGTTTGCCAACCAGGGACTTAGAGCGAGGAACAGAACACCCTGGAGGGAGTCCCTATAATTATTTCAGGCTGGCAACAGCAGCAGAGGAACATTAGGTCAGGATTTGGGGGTGTTTTGGTGTCAGTAGCTCTGGGTTCACCTCTGCCAAAAGAACTGTGTTGCCTAGGTATGAGAAATGGAGCAAGGCGGTGGCATTATCCATCCCACCCCTTCCAATCCACCCAGGAGGCAAAATGATCTTTTAAAAATACATATATCGGCCCTGGCCGGTTGGCTCAGCGGTAGAGCGTCGGCCTGGTGTGCGGGGGACCCGGGTTCGATTCCCGGCCAGGGCACACAGGAGAAGTGCCCATTTGCTTCTCCACCCCCCCTCCTTCCTCTCTGTCTCTCTCTTCCCCTCCCGCAGCCAAGGCTCCATTGGAGCAAAGATGGCCCGGGCACTGGGGATGGCTCCTTGGCCTCTGCCCCAGGCGCTAGAGTGGCTCTGGTCGCGGCAGAGCTACGCCCCGGAGGGGCAGAGCATCGCCCCTTGGTGGGCAGAGCTTCGCCCCTGGTGGGCAGAGCTTCGCCCCTGGTGGGCGTGCCGGGTGGATCCCGGTCGGGCGCATGTGGGAGTCTGTCTGACTGTCTCTCCCCATTTCCAGCTTCAGAGAAATACAAAATAAATAAAAATAAATAAAAATAAATAAAAATAAATAAAAATAAAAATACATATATCCTGTCAGTCTTTAGTGATTCCCCATAGCTTGGGAATGGTAAGACCTAGAAGGTATACCATGATCTGGCTCTAGTACAATTTTTATAGTTCACTCTCTAGCTATTCTTCCCCTCACTCAAGTCAAACGAGACTTCTCTACTCCTCCAATGAGCCCAGCTCCTTCTCATTTCGGGGCCTACTGTCCATTTTTTTCAGAAAGCTCTTCTTCCCTGTTGCTTGTGCAATGCTTACTCATCTCTCAGGTCTTTCTGAGAAAAGACTTCTCTGGCTTCTCAGGCCAGATCAGGCCCCATTTTACACTCTGATTACATGGTAGGTATTGTTTTCCTTCATTGTACTAGCACTATTCCAATTATCTAACTGTGTGTTACGAGATTACTATCTTATTCCCACAAGACTATAAACATCACGGGGACAGGCAATGTACCTATTTTGTTTATTGAACCTGCCATAGTTTGTACAATTTTTCTTAGAAGGAACAAAAAGAAGGAGGGAAAATAGGAAGGAGGTAAGAAGGAAAGAAGGAGAAAATAGGGAAGCAGGCAGGGAGAAGGCAGAAAAGGAGGAATGGAGATCCCAATGGGGCTAATTGGGAAGATATTTGATTCTTCATCTCCAGTGGGAAAGCTGGAAGAGTTAAATGTAGCTCTTACCCGAGGCCTCAATGTTTAAAGGCAGAAGTTGAACATCAGAATTTTTTCCATGGGATAATGCTGAGTTCAAACCACAGAAGTAGATCCAAATAGGTCAACAGAGCAAAGGGGGTCTGAGGTGAGTATTAGGTATAGAGCAAAATGAGAATGGGAAAGGCAGGGAAGATGAGGACAAATGAGAAATATCCTGGCAAAGTAGCTCAGGTGGTTAGAGCAGTGTCCTGATACACCAAGGTTGTGGGTTCAGTCCTTGGTTAGGGCACATGCAAGATTCAACCAAAGAATGGATAAATCAGAGGAACAGATCAATGTTTCTCTCTCTCTCTCCCTCCTCTATGTAGAAAAAAAAATCAATAAATTAAAAAAAGAAATAATCTATACAAATTCAAGAAACTGAATGACAAGGCCACCAGCTGGGCCTATTTCTTATACCTAGTGACTTTCTATGCATAGGCAAAGCAAATCTGATTAAAGGGACATGGACCCACACATACTTGCCATATGTGGACAAAAAAAGAGTCCACATACTAACCTTGACAAGCTCAAGGGAGGCCAGCAGGGCAGGTCCTACAAACTCAGAGACAAAGTAACCACACAGGATGGTTTGAACATAAAAGTTCCCAACTAAAACAGGTTCATGGCAGGTAGTTATATTCTAGGCCTGTAGCTTCCTTGACAAAGGTCAATCTTCACTGAAATAAAGTATTGTCTTTTTGCATCTGAGATGACATTCCTCTGGTTTGTCCGAGTAATCTCCTTTACAGAGCCCTCAGGGCACACCCACAGCAGCAGAGCAGAGACCACAGAACTGCTCATGGTTACGTTGTTTCAGGAATACCGTCTCTATGTGCTGTTAACTAACTTATACTCACCAGTGCAAAAGAAGTATGTCTTGGTTTTATTCTTTATCCAGTCTTTGACATTCTCCCCATCCTTGCTTTGCTTTCTTCTGCTTCCCTAACCTACCACCAACAAATTTCATGTAACCCCTTTATGGCTCCTCCTTTTAATTCAAATGTATAAAATAAGCAGCAAAACTGCAATTCTTCAGGGTATTTTCTCAATATGTTGAGATTTTGCTTCCTGGCAACTGTGGTATCCTCTTGAAAATCAACATTTTGAACCAAAGTAATCAAGCTTTTAGCTTACCCATTGTCTCCTATTATTTCCCTTCTTAAGTGGCAGTTCCCAGGGGACAGGGAGTGTCTAGTTCATTTTCTCATCTCCTACAAAGCCTAGTACAATGACTTTAAATAGTAAATGATCAAAAATTATTGAATAAATAGTGCTATGTAGTTCATAGGTGCTGGGAGTGATTATTCCAAAAAATTTAACTTCTTCAGGAAAACCTTTTTAGACCTGAATTCCTCCTGAAAATATAGAGTTGGACTAAATAATCTCTAAGGAATTGTGAAAATGTAAACTACTGGGACAATGACAAGGTGGCAACCTGTCTATAATTTCTAGTATATTACTGACATACAGTGGGAACTCAATAAATGTATGCAGTGAACCGACTCTAATACAAACATTTAAATTGAGAAGAAACCAGAGAAGTGTTTCTGAAGTTTCATATAAATTGCTTATGAGTTGAACAATACTTAAAATATACAAGAGAAATTTGTTATTAAATGGATTCCTAAGGTGAATATTTTTTCCAATATTTGGAATCACTCTGTAATATATTAACTCCTTAATTTAATCAATTTCAAGTTTCCCATTTTTACATATCAAGATTGCTTGATAATAGGATAAATCAGATTGGTAACTAACAATTATGCGGGCACCAACTGACTTGACTAAAGCCAGCTATTCTTCAGAAAGAATTGACCTTCTTTCTACAGATTCTCAGATGACCCCCCCTCCTCCAATACCTCCAACACACACAGAGTTTCTCTCTGTATGTGTTTTAATTCATATTTCAAATTTGGCAGGTCTATCCTAACTTATAATGCTATGCATAGACTTTTCACTTTCCAGTATTCCTTTCCACATTCCTCTCCACATTCCTCCCCTTTGTTTAACCACATGCCTCACCATATTCCAAAATAGGTATGTCATCCATGCTGTCTGGGTCATCTAGATGCTTCAAAACATCTGTCTTAGGTGGTGGCTTTTGTATGAGCATGCTGGAAGTTGATGCTTCCCCAGCTGAGAAACAATATCTTTAGGTCACTCTCAAGGTAGGAGTCAGGAAAGGGAATGCTTCTTATTTACTTTCATTTTCTCTATGCCTCTTGGCTGTCCAGGGCCTTTTCTTCATAAATCCAGTAAAAAATTAGAGAAGTGATGACTCTTCTCAATAACTATCTAACCTCAAAAATGTTCAACTCCTTTGACATAAATGGGGAAAAGCAGAATACATAACTAAATTCTTTGAGATTGGGGTAGAAGAGAAAGCCAGTTTTCTTTG
The DNA here is from genome assembly GCF_036850995.1 of Saccopteryx leptura. Lineage (NCBI taxonomy): Eukaryota > Metazoa > Chordata > Mammalia > Chiroptera > Emballonuridae > Saccopteryx > Saccopteryx leptura. The sequence goes on from NC_089504.1 coordinate 133,550,876, forward strand.
GGACTCTTTACTTTTGGAGTATCAATTACAATGGCAACAAGGACTCCTGTATATGAGTCCAGAAAGATTGAAATAATTCACAAAAGACAAGAAATCAAATACCAGCTCATGTACTATAAATCTCATTCTTCCTCAATTCCAAGTCCTTTTAATCTGCCTAGGACTAACCCCACATATCAGACCAAAGCCTCACCTGCTACTTGTAGTAGGAAAAAACATGATTGAGTAGCAAATATTTTATCATAATGGGAATGGAATAAACAAGGTCAGTTGACCCCTAAAGCCAGCATTGATAGTGGTGAGTCTCACATCCTGTACTGAGACTCCTTTCAAGAGAATCCATTCTGTAACTGGTATACTATCAGAAGACAATGGTACCTGTTCTCTGAGGAGTCCTGACTAACTGGCGAGATTGAATGACACACATGAAAAATTTCAGATGCAATTCCTCTTTACGCATGGCTGTCTCCTAGAAATAGAGAGAGTTTAATCCAAATGAACAGATTTGTGAAATTATTTAGACGGACAAAAGTGACACAGACCAAGTATGCTCAACACAAATAGGCCTCAAGACCTGATAGTCTAAAATTCAGCATATGAAGTGATATAGTCTACTTTTGTATGTTTGACACAGTAAGATTCTCTAAACTCAGCAAGCATCTCCTTTACCCCGCTAAGAGCAGCTAAAATGCTGAGGGCCTCCGGGGGCTTCCATTCATCAAGTCTGAGCTCAGACGGTGACTGTCATCTGGGTACCTACTCAGAAACATTTCTCCTAGACTTCTAGACAGAGCTGGGTCAAGGCCCAATGAGTTGAAGGGCTTGTTAAAAGTTTGAATGAATATATTTCTTCCCATTATTTTCTCTTTAAAAAGTATGGCAAAGATTACACGTTAATCAATTCAGCCACAGGAACAACACCAAGGCCATTTAGTTCTTCAGAAAAGTTTGTCTGGTGGACCCCCAATAGCTTTCCTCACACCTATACCGGTGTTTCAAACTCCTCCATAGTTCTGAAATATTCTACATGTTTAGAGTCTAATCTATGCCAATCCCAAACTCCCCTCCTTCAACTTTTTCTTTTCCAGAATGGCCAATCAAGCATGATATGGTGCAAAGAATACAGGACTGAAAGTTAAGAAACTTGTTTCCTAATCCCAGATATGCTATGCTTTTTATAACTTTGGGAAATGACCTCACTTCTCTGAAACTACTAGACTAAACTATCTCCAAAACCCTCTATAAGCACTAACGTTCTGCGATTCGTAATAAAAATCCGGCCTGAGTTCGATCTAGCTCTCAGGTCTACATCTGCCAAGGTGGTCACAGGTTCCAGCAGATGAATGGCCACAGAGAAAGCTGCCATGGAAACCAGAGCTGTAAGCAAAAAAATTGCCTAGCGGAACCAGAAGACAGCGGATAAGGGGGTCAGGGGAACAAAGAAAAGCGAAGGACGAAAGGCACTAACAGTATTCCAAGAACAAGAAATAGCGCAAACCGAAAGAGGGACAGGGAAATTATGACTACAGCCTTAGATGCTTCCTTAGTTTCTGAGGCCTCGCCATACTGCGCAGGCGTTCCCCGGGTCCTTAACTGCGCTCTTTGACCTCCCGCCCAACCCCCTTCCTCCGCAGCCACCGAGCGGCTCTTCCGGTGTTGTGGAGGCGGTTCCGGTTCGCGGCCGTTCCCGGGTTTTGCGTTCCGCGCCCGGCCGGAAACCCCTTCGTATAGCAGCCGGTTCCGGTTCGGTGAGTGGCGGCGGGAAGCTGGGGGAGGGGTGAGGATGGAGGGATCCTGGGCCAGGAGGCAACGCTCCTCCGGACCCGGCAACCTGGGCTGGGCTGGGCGGAAGCCAGGACGGCTGTGGGGACGGCGCTTTTCCCTCTGCCCCGCCCCCTGAGACCACCTCCCCTCCCCCTGCTGTCCGCCCGCCGGGATCTGGCCGGTGGCCGTTAGCGAGGCGCCTCGAGGCCGTTCCTTCAGGCCTTTTTGGGGGGAGCGGTGGGAAGGCGGTCTCCTTGCCGTTACGGCAGCCCTCATCTCAGCGCCCAGCTCTCCTTGTGGGAGAACTGGCCGGTCGGGCTTTCGGGGTTTTCCCGCCAGACCAGGGTCATCTCTCAAAGGAAAGCTGTTTTCCCCGGGAAGCTCCGCTTTCTGTTACACCTGCCTCGTCTCCCGCCTTCCTTGAGACCTGCTGGTCCTCTCGACTACTTCTGCGTCTCCCGTAAACATTTCTCCATTCTCCAACTCTTTTACTCTGTGGTGTCTCCCTGAGATGGGATACCGCTAGTGCCACCACCAGAAAGAAGCGTCTGGACCCTCCTGCCCAGGTTATGAAAATTCCCTTAACTGCCAGTTCGCTTACCTGGCTCATCGCCTTCTGGTAATTCCCTCGAACCGTCTGTCTTGAACGTGGTCTCTGAATGTATGCCCAGTTTCTCTTGAGCTTGGTGATTTCTGTTTATCGGTGTCTTTGCAGTATTTGCACTATCTTGTGGGCAATAACTTGCTCCTTTATCACTTTCAAGTCAGCCTTGTTAAAGTCATTTCATTCACGTCTGGTACACTTAGTGTATTTGGGGTGGTGGTGATTCTTATAAAATTTGTGTAAAGCCTTTTATAGGCTACCAACTATTTGACTTAGGGTTCTTGTTCTAATTGGATATTTTGGAATAGACTGAATCATCTCCTCAGTTTTTATTCTTTATAAAAGATAATTTGTGTTAAACACCTGTATTGAAAAAGAAATTACACTAAATTTGAAATTAGTTACAGTGAAACCTTAAGCATCTCTTTGAACATGATTTTTTAAACTTTTTTCCATTATAGCAATTTCCTTCCTATTCCCCCTGCCCCCTTTTAGTTCCATTTTGGAAGCCTCATTCATTTTTACCTGATTCCAAGTAATTATCCCAACTGAAAGATAGTTTTCATATTACCCATCTGATGAATTAAATCTAGAGGGAGCAGATAGATTAAAAAACAGGTTCTGCTACTTCAGGTTAAGGTGATGTAACTCTTGACTACTGCTTTGGAAGTCTTTCCTTTTCTTTACCTGACTCCCACACCCACCAGTTGCACCAGCTTTATTGTCTTGCTGTTAGTATCTGTTTATGAATCTGACTTCCCCTTACAGTGAGCTTCTCAGCAGCAGGGGCCAGTTCTTACTCTTTTTATCCCCAGTACCTTGTATGTAATTGGTGTGCAGTAAATGTGTGTGAGTTGAGAGAAGCTGAATACTTAGTATTTAAGGTGCTGGAGGGTTAAAGTGTTTTGGGCATTAGAGTCTAATTGGGAAAGAATACATTTAAAAATATCAAAAACAAAAACATGGTGATATATTGTAGTACAAACTATAATTTAGAAAGTTTTCCAGAGATCACATGACCATTTCCACACCCTTTTCATACCATAAATTGTTCTAACCACATCTTAGTCCTGGATAAAGCTAATTGTACAGTGGTTCTCTACAGTATAAACTTTCTAGTAACTTCATAGCTCTAAACATTCTTTTATAATCACTTCTTTGCTTATAAATGTTTTATCATACTTGCTATATTCTGTTACTCTCAGAATTTTGCTGTCTTTTGTTTTTTAGATTTCCTTTTCAGTTACTAACTTGACTTCACCTATCTGTAACTGCTTATGTATTTTCAGTAAAGTCAATGACCAATGTGAACTAGGTAATGAGTTATTAGAATGCTTTTCTTGAAAGGAAAAAAAATTTATGCTTGCAAGAATGGTGGCATCAAAGTTTTCAGATCCAGCATTTCATGTGGAATTTTGTTTGTTAAATAATAATTCTCCCAATGTAACTGCAAAGTGGCAAAAAGAAAGTACCATCAGCACACTAAAGAAGCTGCATATGTTTGTATTAAAATGATATTTGCGGCTTTAATTATTAAAATCACAAAACAGCATGGACTCCCCAGAATTAGGTAGGGATTACTTTTAATCTTGCTAAAGTGTGTGAATCCTTAAATGAGGAAACGTTAAAGGATATGAAGTTTTGTGATGTTTGTTGAAAGCACGTTTGTTTGGCAGTCAGGATGCTTGGATTTTTGTTTTCCCTTTGCTCCACCTTTGTGATTTTAGGTAAGTCACTTAACCTCTCTGGACATAATCTTTAAAATTCTTTGATTTCTTGTTTGCTTCCTTTTTCACATCTATCTCAGCAGCGCAAAAGAAGTTAACATGGAATTGTTCTGCTGGGTACCAGGCTTTTAAGTTGGCATTCTTCTTAATACAACCAAAGACATAACTCTGACAGTTATGAAATGGCCTGATTGAGTGCAATGTGGAAAAGCTACTGCTAGTTTACTAGCTGATGGGCTTTTCCCCTCTTGGTCTGAGGCCCAGGCAATTCTGCTGTATTAAAAAAGAAGAAAGGAGAAAGAGTAATGGGGAGAATTTCTAGGTAGAAGCCTTTTGTTAAGTTGAGAATTTGCAAATACATATATTTTAAGCCTAAATCTAAGGCTTAAAATATTTGGGAACCCTCCCTGACAAGACTAGGTAATCAGATGATTACTCTGCTTAGTCTGCAGCTAGCCAAGAAAAGCTGAAGCAGCCTGTCTTTGTGTGTGCACTTAGTTATTGTGACCATAAAGAATACCTTTATGTTCAGTGTCCTTGGTAGATTGAAGCCCCGATACTGCTATGCAACTGATGAGTACTTAGTCCTTTTAAAAATATAAGATTATGAATAATATAAGTGTGACAATTATCATCCCTCGTCTCCTCTTGGAAATCTGCCAAGAAGCATGTCTGCCAAGGGTATTTTTATTAACCAAATTCCAAGCAGTTGGGCTTTTAACTTCCTTTTTCTGGGAAAATTAGATCTATCAGAGGAGAAAGTAATTTCATATAGGCAAAGGGGCTTTGGTTTTTAGCAGTTTGAATGATGGACAAGAAAGTATATATTTAGTACAATTGCAAAATATTCCTTGTCTGTCCTCAGAGTATCAATAGCTTTATGTTTGGCTACTGAGTAAGATGGATATGGAAGACAAATCTTAATAGGACCACCACAAAAATCTATCACTTGCTTATGAAATGGTTAGCATGAAGTAAAAGAGCAATGGCTTGGGAATAATTTCTAGGTTTTAATTTTAGTGTAGTCACTAACCAACTCTATCACCATATACAAATCAATCTCCAAAGAGATTGATCTCCCAACTTCTTGCTGGAGTAATCTGTGATTCTGTGGATGGTCCATAATTGTTATTAGTATAACACAGGTTACAGAAATGTTTGGAACTACCGCAGACCGTTTCAGTTCTCATTCTCTTCCCATCAAGTCAACTCTCCCTTCCCACCTTATGTTTTTCTCCACTAAAAACACAGATGTTACTTCTGAGTGGCTTCCTGCTTTGTAATTAAATGAAGAAGATATTTCAGTATGTAACTTTCTGTTCTCTATCTTCTTTTATAGGACTTTGGATCTCTGCTAACGTCAGTAATGTGCAAAGACTTGACATGGGTAAGACTGATTATGAAGTAGTCATTCAGCCCTTCTAGTTATTCTGGTTAATTAAGCTGGAGTGAAAGAATGGGTTTTCCTAACATTTAATATTTGCATTTTTGTGCTTAGTAAGTTTAAGGGAGATCTCATACTAATTATATAGTATACGAAACAATTTTCTTTTGGTTGAGTCATTGTTTATACATTGTTTGGAAGCATTTTCTCATTCATTGTATTGAAAAAGCCAGACACACGCTAGCAGACATTTACTATGTGCCAGGCCCTGTTCTAAGTGCTTAAAATATATTCACTTATTTTTTTACAATCACCTTACAAGGGTACCTATAGTATGTACAAAATTGGTACTATTATTATCCCCATTATATCAACAAGGAAACTGAGACACAGAAGTTAAGCAACTTGCCTAGGATTACACAACTATAGTATAACTGGCAGAGCCAGGATTTAAACTCAGGCAGCCTGGTTCCAGAGTCCTTGTTCTTTAGTACTGTGTTATACTTCCTCCTATATGATAAATAATTTGGTTTAGGTAAATTTTAAGTTTTATTTAGCTAGTGGCACTGACAGTTGTGACTGGAACATTTTCCACTATTCATACTACTTTATGTCTGTAAAGGGGATCAGTATAAGATCAGGACGAGTAGCCAAATTAAGAATAGGTTGAGCCTGACCAGGCGGTGGCGCAGTGGGTAAAGCGTCGGATTGGGATGTGGAAGACCCAGGTTCAAGACCCCGAGGTTGCCAGCTTGAGCGCGGGCTCATCTGGTTTGAGCAAAGCTTGGACCCAAGGTCACTGTCTCGAGCAAGGGGTCACTTGATCTGCTGAGGGCCCAACGTCAAGGCACATATGAGAAAGCAATCAATGAACAACTAAGGTGTTGCAACACGCAACAAAAAACTGATGATTGATGCTTCTCATCTCTCCATTCCTGTCTGTCTGTCCCTGTCTATCCCTCTCTCTAACTCTCTCTCTCTGTAAAAGAAAAAATAAAAAAGAGTAGGTTGAAAATCTGTACGGTTAGATCTTATAACATGCATCTGCTCCTTTTAAATTCACTTTAGTCTTTTCTCTAGTTTCTTGTTTTTCATTTTACTCTGTCTGCCTTCTCTGTCTCAGTCATTTGTTTCCCTTTTTCTCATTGCTGATACTATGTCATTGAGTTCCCTTACTCTCATTTGTTCCTGTTTGGTTTTTTTATAACAAAGTAACAAAGGTCTCAAAAATGGTTTTAAAGGAAGATTCTGCTATAATATTACAGTGATTGTGCTGATGTCTATTAACAGCCATATGAATAAATGTTGCTTTCTGCAGAAAAAAATTTTTAGGTCGATTAATTTTAATTTTTTTGTTTGTTTGTTTGGTTTTTTTTTTTGTTTTTTTTTTTTTTTTTTTACAGGGACAGAGTCAGAGAGAGGGATAGACAGACAGGAACGGAGGGAGATGAGAAGCATCAATCATCAGTTTTCCCTTGCGACACCTTAGTTGTTCATTGATTGCTCTCTCATACATGCCTTGACCATGGGCCTTCAGCAGACCGAGTAACCTCTTGCTTGAGCCAATGACCTTGGGTCCAAGCTGGTGAGCTTTTTGCTCAAGCCAGATGAGCCCGCGCTCAAGCTGGCTACCTCGGGGTCTCGAACCTGGGTCTTCCGCATCCCAGTCCAACGCTCTGTCCACTGCGCCACCGCCTGGTCAGGCAGGTCGATTAATTTTTAAAGCACTTTATTGTTGTTGTTGTTAAAACAGAAGAAATAAACCAGTGTTAACAAGTGTTTGTTTTTTGAACAATACAAATTTTTTCCCCATACTTTTATACTTAAAATTTTTTCTACAGTTTAAAACATTCAAAAATTTCTTTTGGAAAAATTTTATTATTTTTAAAACTTGAAATTTAGCTCTTGTTATACTTGTACAACTTTTGAACTATTCAGTAGATGATCTCAATTAATGCCAAATGAGCCAGTTTCTGGACCTGGTCCTCTTTTTGACAGTTTTGAGATTTCATCCCAGTGCTTATGTATGAAGGAAGGATTTTATTTACCTTTAGGGTTGGTCTTTGGGAATCATTTTTATCAGGTGAAAAGATTTTTATCAGGTGGAATGTAGTTATTCAAGAATTATGTGCATGCAGGAGTCTGTCTGACTGTCTCTCCCCGTTTCCAGCTTCAGAAAAATACAAAAAAAAAAAAAAAAAAAAAAAGAATTATGTGACTTGAACTAATCCGGACTCTTTCCCCAGATGATATTGCTGATAGGATGAGGATGGATGCTGGAGAAGTAACTTTAGTGAACCACAACTCTGTATTCAAAACCCATCTCCTATCACAAACAGGTTTTCCAGAGGACCAGCTTTCACTTTCTAACCACCAGGTTAGGAATAATTTTCTTCCTTTGATTAATGAATTATTTTGGCTTAAGTTTTCCTCTGATGTAGTTTAAATGGCAAACTCAGAAGTCCAAATGATAACTTTTTAGAATCAATTATTTCCTTGTTTGGAATACTGTTTGATATAATACCATTAAGACAAGAACCAGGCTATGTTGTTCTTTTACAACAGTACCTTTGAGAAAATTCTTTGTTATTTTTCTGAATGTAGCAATTAGGAATACCCAGATCTGTGTTGTTTTAAACTGGTGTCTTAAAATTGCTGGGCATTGCCCTTGCCGATTGTCTCAGTGGATAGAGTATGGCCCAACATACAGACATCCCGGGTTCAATTTCTGGTCAGGGCACACAGGAGAAGCAACCATCTGCTTCTCTTCCCCTCTCTCTCTCCCCCTTCTCTCTCTCTTCCCCTCCTGTAGCCAGTGGCTTGATTGGTTCAAGCATTTGCTTGGGTGCTGTGGATAGCTCGGTTGGTTGGTCCCAGCTGCAGCCTCAGGTGCTAAAAATAGCTCAGTTCATTCGAGCATCTAATGCAGAATCTCAGGTTTCACCCAGAACTACTGAATCAGAATCTGCATTTTAAAAAGCTCCAGCTGATTTATATGCACATTAAAGGTTGAGGAGCAATATTAATAAAAGTCTTTCTCAGTAAGAAAGCCATTATAATTTGAATGAGGTGATTCTTTGCAGTGTGAATCTAGCCTGAGCATAACAGAATATTTAGCATCCTTGATTCCTGTGTACTAAATACCTGTAGCATCTGCCCCCAATTATTTTAATAACTGAACATGTATATTCACATATTTCTAGATCTATACAGGAGTGTAGCACCACCCCTGATTAAAAACTCTGTAAAGTTTTCAAAAGAATCAAAACCAGGTTGATATTTTCTGCCTTTTGATATATGATACAACTGGCTTTCAGAACAGGATATATTTAAATGCATATTTACCTCCTGATGAGCATTTTTTGATTTAACTTGAATAATAAATTTTGCCCATTTTTCCCCTTGAAGCCTCAGTCATTTCATCAGATTGTGTGTTTTCCTTTCTTATTTGTGTATTGTTTAATTTATAAGATATATAAATATAATTCTGAAATATCATAATCTTGTTTAATGATACATTTTTTCTAGTATAGTTTTTTTCCATTTTATTGTCAAAATATGATTTAAGAAAAATCTTCTGCTTTATTTAGATATTACCTTCCAGGCAAGGAAATTTGGACCGATCTTATACATATTCTACAAGAAGTTCAGCTTATAGTCCAAATTATTATTCAGGTATGATACATTACTTGGAATCAAGACATTTATATCTCTTAGATTTCTTCCTAGCATATCATGTGTGTTTACCATCTTTAAAAGTATGAAAGCATTGTGAAAAGCAAAATAGCATTTTCTCCACTAAATCATTGTTTTCAAAAGCATTTTAATAAACTATGTGTGTATATGTGTGTATGTGGTTGCTGTGATACTTCACTGATCTAGTCTCAACTAAATATGTTTTAATGGAAAAGTTTTGCAATCCATTTTCCTACTTGTTCATTATGCCATTGTAAAAAGCACTATAGCTTTTTTGTTTGAGATATGCATATGTGATATAAAGGATATTTGTTTTGTATTGATTTAAAAGCTCAAAGCTAGCCTATTTCTATTCTGCTTGAAACCATGAATTCTGAAAATTTGTTTCTGCCCAAGTTTATCCCTCCATCAGGGCAGGAAATGTTAACTACCTGTCTCTATCTAGCACCTGCCACAGCCATGCTTGCATATTCAAGGGCTTGCCTGTTCAACTTGTGATCCATGACAGAAGTCAGCATTCTCTAGGCTATTCTACTACCTGGTCTGCTTGACTTTTCATCTTCCCTTCCTAAGATTTGGACTTGCAAAGGTCTTCTGGCTCTCTCTTGGAGAAATGAAGAGTTTTTGATCATTAGCCTTCTGGCAGTATGACCCAGGAAGATTATAGTGTCTTATGTCTTTTCACTCCTCCTGCCTCAATCTCCTCACTTTACCACAAATACGGAAATATTTCTAATAAAATTATCTGCCTCAATGGGATGTTTATTAGGATAAATTGAGATAAATATGAAATGCAAATAATAATTATTGTTATTTGGCTTCCTCAGGATTCTTTCTCAGCAAGATGAGATCTCCTCCCCTAAAAAGATGTTAGTATGATGCTCTTTTAGATTTATATTATATTTAAATGTCATTTAGGTGGGTGGTAATTTATCTCGGGCACTGGGTTTTTTCTCCTTGAATGGGAAATGGTCTCCACAGAGTATGTGCATAATTTATATAGAAAAATCAGTTAATTTTGCTCCGAAAGTAACTTTGCCATCATTATTGAAAAATCCTTCTTGATGAGTAGAGAACCTGAAATCTGGTTTGACAGCTCACTATTAATCCTAGGGGAAGGACAGTTGACTGGATAATGAAATCATATCATTAGTATTTCCATTTGAACTCAGGTTGTATTTTCTTGTAATTTCATCTGATTTACCATTAAACAGAATATTTGCTTTTAGTTATAAATAATTGCTCAGTAATCAACAGTTATACAGAGAGAAAATTATATTCAAAATCTGACCATAATTCAACTCTTCCTTATCTCTGTTGCGTTTTCTGATTTTTACCTGTGTGTACAGGCATAGTATATACATTGTATGATTTGATACTTATAATCTTTTTTTAGCTCAATATTTTTATTTTTACTTTCTATCTGTTTACATATGATTCTTCATATTTACCTTTTTCTGTTGATTTCTAATAATTCATGGAATTGATATGCACATTCACAATTTTTTATGTGCAATTTTAAATTCAAAAGGCTCTGAAAACCCAAATTTTTTTCATAATTTATTTGGCCTCGAAACTTGACTTGAATTTATTTCTTGGCAAAAATACGTGAACCATGAAACTATTTATATTTTGTCTTTTATCTTTGTAAATATGAGTATTTATACATATTATGCAAAAAATCAATATGTTTGGATCCAGAGTACTGCTTCAGATTATACTTGGAAATGTTACATAGTATATTCCAGGTTTTCCTAAAATTTCAAAATTTTTAACTTAGAAACAACTGAACCCAAGGGCCTATGATTTAGGATGATAGGCAGTGCCTTCATTTGCTTTACTGTTTTCCCTCTGGTTTAGGTCCCTTTCACCCCTGCCACTTTCAGCTATTATAAGTCTCATGACTTCTCTATACATATAGCATTTTTTCTTTTAAATTCCAGGAGACTCCAGAAACTCACTAAGAATATATCTGAGGTCATCTCAAATTGTAATGTTCTTGACTATGTTGATATTTGACCAAATTGCTGGCTTTCTTTTCAGTTACGTGATTCTTGAGAGTTATATTTTTTTCCTATATTTGTCCTTATACCACAATTTGATCCCTGTATTAAAATCTTAATTACTCTGACATTTTATCTCTTATTTAAAGGCCATCTTTTTGGAAAAAGAAAAAAATTATAATAGTTATGGTATACATGGTGGTGAATAGCAAATAACAATAATGAGTAGTAAAGTCACATTGAAATACAGATGCTGAGCTATTAGATCTAGTCTCTATCTAAATCACAGCCAGAGGCAATTTGAGTCCACCAGATTTCATCTAGTCCCTAACAAAACAAACATGGCATGTCACAGCCTTTAATGTCACTCCCTAACAATCAGAATTTAAATCTTGAATGCCAAGAGTCTGTATACCTCTTTCTTACAATTAAGTCTGATTCAGATCTGCTTTTTACTGTGTACTTTTTAAGACTTTGTTTCTTTGCCTTACCCATTCTAACTCATTGCATGTCTTGCAGAATTTTGTCTCTGCTATCTCTTGGATGTATTCTTTCCTGATAATCCCCACATTGATTTCTGAGGTCATCCCCTTGAGACTTACCTCTTGATTGGTCTAGACATGGGTGGTTTCAAGTTTACGTGCCTTAGTTTTCTCATTTAGATTTTATTGATGTTTGTCTCCTCTCTCATCTTGCTATGAAATAAAAACAAAACAAAATGAAGATAAACACAAGAAAGCCCTGAACTTTAGAATCTGGAAGCTTCCTGTTTACTGCTTTCCTGGATCTGTCCCTTGCCTTCTCAATGCCATGAGACAGGGAGGCATATCAAGCTTTTAAAAATTTTGCTTCTTAATCCACTGAAGATTAGACTATTAAAAAAATTGATTTAAAAGTTTTTTAGAAAGCAGAGAAAATGCAACATTTGACTTTAATAACTTAGTGCTGGTCAGACGTCAAGACCTCTTGATTTTATTAAGAGTACAATTTGAAAAGAAAATTAAAACATTTTAAATCCTAAACAAAGAAAAGTAGAGTAAAAGGAAATGATTTCACTCATGCTTAAAATCTTCATCAATGTCTTCTTTTTGGAAAAGATGTTAAATTAGGTTGCCAAACTGACATTTAATAGGTAAGGTGATTTAAAGCATCCTGCTATTTATAATAACTAAATAAATCCTAATGTTAACAGGAGTTACTGTTAGTTTCCTTCATAGAAAGTGATTGGCTCATACACGTTTTTTAAGATACAAAGTTTATTTTATTATGTCTCTATAAGTATTACCTGTTCTTGCTGAAAATTAATAGAGAAAAGTAGAAAAGTACCCATCATTTTATTATTGGAACACAAAATAAAATTTTGGGGGTATTTCTTTATAGTTTTACGTGTATTTATATGTACGTGATAAGTAATCTTATTTGTGGCATAGGCAGTCTCATTTCTTAATGATGACAGGATATTGGCTAAATCATCACCAGAAAATGAGCGTCTGCAGTTTCCTGTTGGTGCCTCTCTTGCTTGATCACATCAGCAATAGAGGACTGTTTAGTGATTTCATTGAGTAGGGATGCAACCACCTTATTTTGGTTAAATAGACTGCTTGATCCTGTGCCTTTCCCTTGCATTTTAAAGCTGAAGTCTCTGTCACGTGCCATTGAGAAAGCTACTCCAGTTTATCCTTAGTCTTAAATTTCACACATGTCAGGGTAGTTTTAATTTTTTGGTGGACATCTCTAGTTAGATCATTCCCTAATCAAATTTTAGCAAAATTGTAAGAGACAAAAAACTTCTATTTTTATTTGCACTTATTTTAAAGATAATTTTCTGGTCCTTTAAAGAGACTCATTTTCATTATCCTCATGTTGCTCTCCTTAAAGTAATGGTAGTAGATGCTAAACATAGGTAATGATTACATAGGGAAAAGTTTATAATTCATTTTGAAAGTAAATTTAAATATTAGATTAGGTTCATTCACTGGTGAATCAGCTGGTACGAATACCACCCCTACTGTTGCTTTTTAAAATATTTTATTTACCCTGAATCCTGATAATTCTGATCAACTGAGACAACAACAGTAATAACACCACAATACAAAACATATTTTTTTTGGCTGCCTAACTTTTTGGAAGGAGTATCAAAAGCTACATTAACCATTTTAAATAACATATAATGTGCAGAGTTCTATAATAATATGCTTTGAAAGAGGATCTTCAAAGTGATGTTGACAGACCAAAATTTAGGATGTAGAGAATTATTCTCGTTTTTCCATGTGGTGATCCTCAGAGTTCCATAGCCTAACATCTGAAGTTATAGTATTTTGCAGCTGTTGTTTTAAATTGTCCAGTCCTGTTGATTAGGAGAGAAAGGTACAGAAATTATTCTACTCTTAGCTGAAACTTGGAAATTTTTATCACCATGCTTGTAAGCCACAAGTGAGAAAATTCGGATAATAAATAATTCTCACTTAGTCTGATTATAGCCTCAAGCAGTCAAGTATTGATATGTCTGTTGATTACAGCCTGAAGGATACCATAACTGATTAAAGGATACCATAACTGATTAACTGATAAGCAATAACTGATTAAGTGACCAAAGGAGACCATATCAGAACCAGATGCATAAGCTGGCCAGAATAAGCAGCAATTAGGTTATCTCTGCTTGTAGAGAGAGTCTCTGAGTTGTGAACATGGTAATTAAAAACAGGAGACACCAGCTGCTTTTTAAGCAATAACTGTTGTTCATTTGAATTACAATTCTTCTTGGCCCTCCACCTGCTTTCTTACTGGTCTGGCCTACCTTCTTTCAGGCCCAGGCCTGGGAGTGCTTGCAAGATATAGTTGGGGTAAAATGTTGACTTTTGGTGGACACCACGGAGTCACATTGATGCAGATAAGGCACATGGCTGTGGCAGGATTCAGCTCCTTCAACAATTTTCAGGTTAGTATGGCTGAATCAATTATAGTTTGTAGAAGTTCCCTTACTGCACACTTTACTGGCAGTTGAGACTGGGATCTTCCATGAGAGACATGGTAATATGCCACATTACTTTGGAATACAATGTTGGACATGGTTGCAGTCATATGGTGAACCACTGTAGGTATTTGTTTAATTTATTCAAACTTTTATTCCTTTAGATAACCCTTCCTCCGATAGTTTTCTTGGCTCAGGAGACTTAAGAACCTTTGGCCAGAGTGCAAATGGCCAGTGGAGCAATTCCACTGCAGTATCAGATTCAGCTTCACAAAAATCAAGGAACAGCCGAAGTCTTTACCTCGAAACCCGAAAGACCTCAAGGTAGGTATTTTGGTTGCTTAGTTCATAAGCCCTTCCGGAGAATTAAGAGAAAATGGCTATAAGATAGTTGTCACGGGAGGAGGAAAAAAAAAAAAAAAGAAAAGATAGTTGTCATATTGGTGTTTTCAAAGAGTAACACCATTTTAAAACTTTAAACCATAGAGACATGGACAAGTCCATTTGAAAATTTCAACTTTTAATTTACTTGGTGTTAAATTCTGGTGACAGCCTGACCAGGCGGTGGCGCAGTGGATGGAGTGTCGGTCTGGGATGCGGAGGACCCAGGTTCGAGACCCCGAGGTCACCAGCTTGCGGGCGGGCTCATCTGGTTTGAGCAGAAAGCTCACCAGCTTGGACCTAGGGTCGCTGGCTCGAGCAAAGGGTTGCTTGGTCCGCTGAAGGCCCGCGGTCAGGGCACATGTGAGGAGGCAATCAATGAACAACTAAGGTGTTGCAATGAAAAGCTGATGGTTGATGCTTCTCATCTCTCTCTGTTCCTGTCTGTCCCTGTCTGTCCCTCTCTCTGACTCTCTCTCTGTCCCTGTAGAAATAAATAAATAATTAATTAATTACAAAAAAATTCTGGTGACAGCCAAATCTTATTAGAGGAGAGAGTTTTAAGGGCAGTCTTGGTGGATATGAGTATATTGGGATGCTTCAGGATCTATAGAACTATTATAAATCTCAAAGTGAAAATCAATTTCTACAACTTCAGTAGCAAAGAAATTAGCACATTTTGTGGGCTCTCACATAACAGAGACCTGACTTAAACCAAGACAGCTGTGCACCCCATGGCCTTAGTCAGCTAGACCTAAGCTACTTCTGTTAGAAAATAGAGTCACAAAGAACTGTCCTATTTAGCCCAATTTTGTAAGCCCTGCCTATTCCCTCACCAAGCTCTATTGATTATTAAAGGCAGATGAAATCTGGCTTAGAAACTTTTCCATCAAATGCTTTATTATAAGTAAAATACTTCCTCTTAGGAATAGTATTTATGACTTCTTAAATTTTACTGTGGTGATCAGTTTTAGGAATGTGATGTCATTTAACTTTGGCTTAGTCAAGGCTAAGCTTTCTGGTGTTGATTGAAACCAATAAAATTTTATTTTATTTTATGATTATCAGCACATGGACTTAGGAAATGTGTCAGTATTCCCAGGGGTCATCTTCCCACTTCTTAGTATTTTCAAAAATTATACCAGAATTTATTAACACATTCACATTGTAAAAATTAAAACATTGCTGAGAAAGCCAAAGATCCTGTGACCACCGTCCACAGTTTTTTCTCCTTCCCTTGGTGTGTTTCCTTCTAAACCGTTTTTCCTGTGCTTGTTGTTCTTTTACTCTCTTATTCAGAGATAGCATAGTATATATGCCACGTATACTATGAAATGTGTAATAGTATTTTGTCTTCATTAAAGATATCCTATATGCATTGCTTGTCAGGTTGCTTTTTACACTCAACAATTCCATACTGTTATTTTTTTAATGTAAGATTACAAAAACAGTACATGTGCTTTGTAAAAAATTGGAAAATAAAGATAAGCAAAAATAAGAAGCAGAAACTTTGCATTCCCACCAGTCAGATATCACCTTTGTGATATCTTAGTATGTATCCTTCCAGATATTTTTCTCTGCATTTACACACTTTTTTTTCCCAAAAATGAGTTCATACTGTGCATACTCTTTTGTAATCTGCTTTTTCAGTTATCTCCTTTTTTTATTTAGTAATTTTTATTTGGTACTCTAACTAAATTATATTTAAATTATATATTAAATTTTTCTAGTTGACCCAAAAGTATCCTTTATAGCTAATTTGTTCAAACCAGTATCCAATCTAGGATTGCATCTGGTGTCCCTTTTTCTAACAACATGACTTTTTTCTGCATGATAGTTCATTTTTTGGATTTGATAGAGTTCTTCCTTATAGTATCATTATTTTGTCCTCTATCCTCTATATTTTTTGTAAACTAGACTTTTGACTTGTTGAATAGAATACTGATGCTGTCTTGATTATCACATTAGGAAATCTACAATATCTGGTTCGCTTATCATTAGTGATTCTGGATGAACCTCTGGATTAGGGAGGTAGCAGTCTGGTCTTTAAATGTGCAGTTAGATTTCTATTCCCCTTGTGACTACGATGTAATCTAAATCAGTGATTTTCAACTGCTAGTCTCTGGACTGGTGCCAGCCTACCAGAAATTTCATGTTGGTCCGCGAAAGCGTTAACCACCCTGATGTATGAAGATTACAGAGTCTATAATCATTGATTGAAATGATCTTTTGGTTGAAAAATGCTGATCTAAATGATGTTACTTGGGCATTATATGAATGAACAGTTTCACATTACCCTAATAGTTATTAATCTCAATTGCTAGCCCTTATCTGGTAATAATTCTTTTTAAATTGAGGTATAATTGACATATGACATATTAGTTTCAGATGTACAGCATAATGATTTGATATTTGTATATATTGTGAAATGATCACCACAATATATCTAGTTAACATCTATCACCATAAATCATTACAAAAATTTTTTGTGTGTGCTGAGAACTTTTAAGTTTTAATTTTAGCAGCTTTCAAATATGCACTACAGTATTAACTATATTCACCATGCTGTGCATTACATCCCTATGACACTTATTAATAACAGGAAGTTTGTACCTTTGGGCCCCCTCTGAGCTTATAATATGTAATTGTAATGGAGTTAATGAATTAATACTTTTCTAATTTTATCATTTTTTCCTACATTTATTAATTGGCACTCTGCTATAAAGGAGAGCTCTTTTTCCTCCTGACCTGGAGCTATTTGGTTACCCTGAAATACATATTCTACTGGGAAGGCAGGATATATGACTAAATCTTTCTTTTTTTATTACCAATTTTCAAAATAAGTTTTTTACAATAGGTACTTCATGCACTTGAAGTTAATTTGTTTTTTAGTGTCATTATGAGCTTATTGTGTTTCAGTCCACTACAATCATTTTTTTTAACGCTCACATTCTCACAACTTTAGCTAGTGGAAGCTCAAGCTTACTTCTGTGTCTGACCCAACCTTGTTAATTGTTGGTAGCTCCCTTGCTTTCTGGCATTACAGGATGCCCTCATACTGTTTCTTTAGAAAAAAGAATTGTTTTCATTAAAAACACAAATACAATATACTCTCCAGGGAAGCATAAATACAAAAGACATCTCGGGGAATTATTATATCTTAACCAAATTCTATTGCCCTTGCCATCTTTTCCTTGCTGCATCCACCCACCCTAAGAAAATAAGCCCTTTCCTGAAATTCTGAGTTCTTGCTTCTTTATCCACTCTAACACAATGGAAACCATTAGAATTTGAAAAGTTAGAATATCTATGTTTTTTTCCTTCAGACCTAGTCTGATTCATCTGGACCCAGATCACATGTACTGATTTAAAGAGTTGATTTGATTGAATTCAGTTTAATCAGCGATGTATCTCCATTTTGCAACCTCAGCCAAAAAAAAAAAAAAAAAAAAAAGATAGAAAATTTGCTATGTTGATAGCAAGGACCTCATACTTGCTTGGTAATGATAGATGAGAAAGAACACATAGAAAATAAACTTGAAATTATTTACCTGTCTTTAAAGATAAGACTGGGTTTGAGTTTACAAAAATATTTTCCCTGCCAATTTTTCCCATTTGGGGTGCAAATAATACAAAGAAACAAAAACAAAATTCTCCCCTTCAGAGGAAATAAACAGTGAGGCCAGGAGAGTACCCAATGGCACAGCCTAGGAAAAAGCCTCTGGCTGCTTTCATGAAGGATGGAGCCCTCTATTGGCATCTTAGGAAATTTTAAAATTCAGTTTAAAAGCTTAATTGAGAGACTTCAGTTTGGTTTGTCTCTGCATATTTAATTTTAAAATAATTTTTCCAAAGGGCTTGGGACAGGGGGCTCTGGGAAGTGAAAAGGAAGTATATTGTATATGCGAGCATACCTAGAACTCAGGTTTGCTAAAGACTAATGTGATATGCTTTCTGTCATACCACACAGATCTATGGTTCCTGACGAAAAGAACTCATAGATTATGAAGCTAAGACATACGATTTTAGGTGTTGGGTAATTATACATAGTTTGGCAGTCTAAGACCTCTTAAGTGGCAGAACCTGATGCAGCAACCCATGTATCATTTCTTACATATTACCTTGAAGTGGTGCATCTATTATTCCACCTGTGAATTTTTTTGGTTTTGTTATTTCTTGAAAGTGAAAGTAATCACTGGTTTAGATTCTTCTTACTGTGCTGTTCTTATCTTTTCTTACAAACTTTTTTTTTTAGTGGATTATCAAACGCTTTTACGGGAAAGTCAAATCATCACTGCCATGTGTCTGCATATGAAAAATCTTTTCCTATTAAATCTGTTCCAAGTCCATCTTGGAGTGGTTTATGTCGTCGAAACCTTTTGAGCCCCAAGAAAATTCAGAGGCGACATGTTAGTACAGCAGAAGAGGTAAGGAGAACCTGCAATGAAAGCTGCGGTTAGAACCTTCCCTGCATTCAGCCGTTCATGCCCTCCAACTTAGATGTTTATTAACCATTCTATTTACTTGATATTTTCTGTGTTTTTTCTTTCTTACTCTTTTTGAGTGCTATCAACTGTTCTAAAAAAATTAAAGGTATATTTTAGCATAGGATTTTATTATTTTTCTTATCATTTTCTATTCCTTTGGGACAGTAGACTTAATCTTTATTATTGCCTGAATAGCTTTTCATACATCAAACTATATCTCTCCTCTCTTTTTTGAACCTTTTATAAACTCTTGTTTCATGTGGCAAAATTGTTAACCTTGCTGGATTTGATAAAATACCCCCCTTACTTCTTACTAGAACAGTGTGTTTCCTCGATATAGAAGAAAAACCAAGAAGCCAGCTAAATACTTGACATTCTTTCATTATGAATAAGATCTTTGAGATCATTGATTTTCCCCAAAAGAAAAACGTTCTCTTGACACTTAGGTTGTTGTACTCATTCAGGAAACCTAAAGGAAAAAATAAATTCTGTAAATATAATACAACATGTAATTTACATAATAGGAAATGTGGTTATACCTGTTCAGTTAAATGCTTATTATGCATCTAGTCCACTTTGGACTGCTTGCTGTGGAGATACAATGAATAACAATGACCTTACATTTATATAGCATTAGAATTCCCAGGATGCTTTCCACATGTATTACTGTTTTGAATCCTTTTAACTCTGTGGTAGAGGTAGAAAATGAAGTAATATCTACACTTTACAGATTTGAAAGGTAAAGCTCAGAGGACATACTACTAATAATTGGTCAGCCTACAACCCAGGTCCTTTGAAGGAGTCTATTCCTGTGTGCTTTCTGGTATATAACCTGGTGATGTGGTTCCTGTCCATTGGAGCTTACAGATCGTGGAGTCAAGAATAATTATATAATTTGGTATTGAAGATCTCTTAGGTGGCAGAACTTGATTGTTTGTGACTTAGTAAAAATGCTGTTCGAAGTTTGTATGGAATCTAAAATATTCAAGCAGAGGATGGCAGAACTAGTAAATCATATTTAGTAGGAAAAAGGATAGACAAGAAACTGTTAAGAGCTAGTGATAAGAGCTGAGCAATAGTTATGAAAGGGACTTGTTTTTCACTGTACCTTTTGAACTGTAATTTAGTACCATGTATATATTAATTATTTCATACATGATTTTTTTTTTTAATTACTGGGGATGTGGGAATTATGCTTCTGCTGGCACCTTGTCAACCTATGGAGTAAAAGAGGCCATGAAGAAAGAGACAGTAACATCACAGCAACTGGATACAGGCCTTCCAACACTCCCTGCCCTGTGTGACTTGTGACTGCCCCTGGGATCAGCGGGATCCTTTAGACCAGCGGTTCTCAACCTGTGGGTCGCGACCCTGGCGGGGGTCGAACGACCAAAACATAGGGGTCGCCTAAAGCCAACTTATTTTATATGTTAATTTTATATGTATAATAAATATGTATTTTCCGATGGCTTTAGGCGACCCCTGTGTTTTGGTCGTTCGACCCCCGCCAGAGTCGCGACCCACAGGTTGAGAACCGCTGCTTTAGACTATCAGTGTTCATTGCAAGCTCACCAGTCACTCATGAGCCAACCAGTCCTTTGGACCACTCAGCCCCTTCTCCTTTTGCCTCCACTTCTCACCTAAGGACTTGGGCTGGCTGGGCCATGGGCTGAGATAATGGAGGACATGAAGCTAGGGTTCCTCTTCCTTCTCCTATGTCGGAAGATGCCAGGGATTGAACCTGTCCTATGAAATAAGTGATAAAGGAAATTTTGCCTCATTTTTAGGTTTATATTCTGCTATGAAAAACAGTACAGAAACCTGGAATAACTCATATAATATGAATAAGACAAAATGTTGGGCCAAACTTTCAACAGATTATTGAGATATTTAGTCTTGGATATTATGGATAATTCAGATTAAAATATAGTACTTTTTTCCCCCAGTACTAAATAATTTATTGATCAGAGCTCACATACCAGAGGAAAAATTCTTTTCCATGGACATTAGAATCTGCAAAAGAGATGCAGTTGCTTATCCTAAAGAAGGAAAAATTATGTACTAATCTTACTACTGGATTTGTTCATCACCTTCAGGAATATGAAGCCGTCTACAAGATTAACATGATTTCACCACTGCACTTCAGTTACACAATAGGGGTTTGAGGATGCATGAAAAAGAATTAGGAAATGTGTAAGTGGTGGCTATGCTACCATGTGGCTGATGCTGACTCGCGGCACCATTAAAACCTGTATTACCCACTAGGGTGACCATTAGCCATATCTGCTATTTAAACTAATTCAAATTAAATAAAATAAAAATTTAGTTTCTAAGTTACATTAGCTACAGTTTCAGGTATTCATTAGCCACGTGGACAGTGCAGATAGAAAACATTTCCATTATCTCAGAAGATTCTTTTAGTGTGGTTAAAAAGGATGAATTTCTGTTTAGGAAATAGAAAATCTAAGAGACAATAAAAATGTTAAATGGTAAGTACACAAGCAGTTTCTTTTCAATTATGTGTTGCTTCCAGACATGCTTTTCTGTATCATATTCAGCAACATTGTTTTTGGGGTTTTTTTTGACAGAGACAGAGAGTGAGTCAGAGTAATAGACAGGAAGGGAGAGAGATGAGAAGCATCAATTCTTTGTTGCAGTTCCTTAGTTGTTCATTGATTGCTTTTTTGTATGTGCCTTGACGGGTGGGGGGTTGGGGCTACAGCAGAGCAACTGACCCCTTGCTCAAGCCAGCAAACTTGGGCTCAAGCCAGCAACCTTGGACTTCAAGCCAGCAACCTTTGGGCTCAAGCCAGTGATCATGGGGTCATATTTAGAATCCCCGTGCTCAAGTCAGATGAGCCCACACTCAAGCTGGTGACCTCAGGGTTTTGAACCTGGGTCATCTGCATTCCAGTCTGACATTCTGTCTACTGCGCCACCACCAGGTCAGGCTTCAGCAACATTTTAAAAAAATTAAATTTATTGGGGTGACATTGGTTAATAGAATCACATAGGTCTCAAGTGTACATTTGATACACGATCTATATATTGCATTGTGTGACCACCACCCAAAGTCAAACCATCTTCCATCACTATTTATGTGGCTCCATTTACACCACCCCCTTCCCTCTATTAACTACCATACTGTTGTCTGTATCTGTGAGTTTCAGTTTTATATCTCAGATATGGTGAAAAATATAGCTCTTTGCTTTTTCTGACTTATTTCTCTTAGCATAATATTCTCAAGGTCCATTCATGTTGTCGAAAATGGAAGAATTTCAGTTTTTCTTATGTTTGAGTAGTATTCTATAGTATATAAGTACCGAATCTTTTTTATCTAATCCTCTATCAAAGGTCGCTTTGGTTGTTTCCATGTCTTAGTCACTGTGAATAATGCTGAAAGGAATATACAGGTGCATACATTTTAAGGTGGTAGACTTTCTTTAAAGATGACTATGTGCGTGTGTATGTGTATGTATGTATATATATATATATATTTAATTAATTTTATTTTTTTTAATACTTTATGGCCCTAGCCAGTTAGCTCAGTTGGTTAGAGCAGGGGTCGGGAACCTATGGCTCGCAAGCCAGATGTCGCTCTTTTGATGGCTGCATCTGGCTCATAGACAAATCTTTAATAAAATAATAATAACGTTAAAAATATAAAACATTCTCATGTATTACAATCCATTCATTTCCTACCACTCATGTTCATGGTTGCGGGAGGCTGGAGACAATCACAGCTGTCCTCCGGACAACACCAAATTTTTATTGGATAATGCATAAATACATGGGTCATTGTGAGGTCAGGAAGTAAACTTTTAATCAAGTAGTCAGCTAGCTAATTGCAGAAACCCTTTTGACAAAGAAGATGGCTAAAAGAAAAAAAGATGAGGAGTATCGTACTTTTCAGCAGGAATGGACAGAGGAATTTGCCTTTGTGGAGAGAGCAGGTTCTGCAGTGTGTCTAATATACAGTGAAAAAATTGCATCGATGAAACGGTCAAATATAAAGCGGTACTTTGACATACGTCATATTACATTTCCATTGAAATATCCAGCGAGGGACAGCAGGAAGAAAGCATGTCAAGAGTTACTGTGCAGAGTGCAAGCTAGTCAGCAGCAACTCTGTGTTTGGACCCAACATGGTGACTGGAATTCGGCTAGCTTTGCTGGTGCTTTATCAATTGTGAGAAACGGAAAGCCATTCACAGATGGGGAGTATGCCAAAACATTCATGCTTGATGTTGCCAGTGAACTTTTTGACGACTTTTCGGATAAAGACAAGATAATCAAATGAATAAAAGACATGCCTCTGTCGGCAAGAACTGTTCACGATTGTACCATCATGATGGCAAATCAAACTGAGGCAACACAAGTGAAGGACATAAATGCAGCACCATTCTTTTCTCTCGTTTTGAATGAGTCAACAGACGTAAGCCATTTATTCCAGTTCAGCCTGATTGCAAGGTATGCTGTCGGTGACACACTACGTGAGGAAAGTCTTGCTGTTTTGCCTATGAAAGAGACAACAAGAGGGGAGGATTTATTCAAGTCTTTCACTGAGTTCACTAAAGAAAACAATCTACCGATGGATAAACTTATTTTGGTGTGTACTGATGGTACTCCATGCATGGTGGGGAAAAACAGAGGATTCGTAGCGCTTCTTCGTGAACATGAAAAGAGACCCATCCTAGGTTTTCACTGCATCCTACATCAGGAAGCGCTTTGTGTGGCGAGCAGCTTGGTGAGGTGATATCGCTGGTCATTCAGGTGGTCAACTTTATTGTTGCCCGAGCTTTAAATGATCGCCAGTTTAAAACATTGCTGGATGAAGTTGGGAATAATTATCCTGGTCTGCTTCTGCATAACAATGTGCATTGGTTGTCAAGAGAGAAGGTGCTCAGCTGTTTTGCAGCTTGTCTGAGCGAAATCCGGACTTTTCTTGAAATGAAAAACATCGAGCATCCTGAGTTAGCTAACACTGAGTAGCTCCTGAAGTTCTACTACCTCATGGACATGACTGAACATCTGAACCAGCTCAATGTGAAAATGCAAGGCGTTGGAAATACAGTGATATCCCTTCAACAAGCAGTGTTTGCATTTGCAAACAAGCTGGAACTCTTCATCGCCGACAATGAAACAGGTCGTTTACTACACTTTGAAAAACTGGGAGAGTTTAAAGATGTATGCACAGCAAGTGACCCTGCTCAACATCTTGATCTCCAGCAGCTAGCGGGCTTCACATCTAATCCCCTGTAGTCATTCAAAGTGCGCTTTGGAGAATTTTGTGAGCGCACTTGTCTTTTTAAGTTCATCACCCATCCACATGAGTGTGCAGTGGACAGTGCCAACCTGAGTTACATCCCCGGTGTCTCCGTCAGAGATTTTGAGCTACAAGCTGCTGACCTGAAGGCCTCAGACATGTAGGTGAATAAGTTTAAGTCACTGAATGAAGATTTGGAAAGACTTGCATGACAGCAAGCAGAGTTGGCGAGCAAACACAAGTGGGGAGAAATGAAAAAACTTCAACCCGCGGACCAGCTGATTGTCAAAACTTGGAACGCGCTTCCCGTCACATACCACACACTGCAGCATGTGAGTATTGCTGTACTGACAATGTTTGGCTCTATGTATGCATGTGAGCAGTCTTTCTCACATCTAAAGAACGTTAAGTCCAACCTACAATCACATTTAACGGATGGAAGTCTCAACACCTGCATGAAGGTTAACCTCACCACGTGTCAACCAGACTACAAAGCCATCAGCAAACCCATGCAGCACCAGAAATCGCATTAATGGTAAGAAGTACTTTATTCATCATTGGTTAGCAACAGCATAACAACGTTATTGAAAAGAATTCAGAGACTTATTGTACTTTAAAAGTCTTACACAAAATGCACACATTTACTTGTATTTAGTGTTAAACATATTGTATGGCTCTCACAGAATTACATTTTAAAATATGTGGCGTTCATGGCTGTCTCAGCCAAAAAGGTCCCCAACTCCTGGGTTAGAGCATCGTCCCAAAATGACAAGGTTGAGGTTTGATCCCCGGTCAGGGCACAAATGGGAAGCAATCAGTGAATGCATAACAAAGTGGAACAAATGATTGCTTTCCTTCCCCCTCCCCTCTCCCTGTCTCTCTCTAAAAAACAAAACAAAATAAAAACTTTATAATAGTTTTATAAACCAAGAATGTTGGACTTAAAAATAGAAAGTTACTGAATTATGCACCTTTCATTTTTGGAATTTATATAGTTTAAAAACTATTACTTTAAACAAAATCAAACTTGGAATTTATGAAGTTATTTGGGTAATTTATAACAAAAGGATTCACTGGCTTGCTAACATTTATTTTGTGTTCTTAAAGTTAAACTTTTATAATTTTACAATTCATTTTTATGATGGAGCCAGTTACAGTAGCATCTAACTGCAAGAACCTGCCACATTTTTTTCTAAGTAGAATTCAGCATTTTACCCTTATACTCTTTTAAATTTTCTTTAGTTCTTTTTTAGGTTTAAAACATAACAGCCGCCTTTCTTTCTTTCTTTCTTTCTTTCTTTCTTTCTTTCTTTCTTTCTTTCTTTCTTTCTTTCTTTTTTTAGGTGAGAGATGGAGAGATAGTGAGGCAGACTCCTGCATGTGCTCCAACTGGGATCTACCCAGCAAACCCATCAGGGGCAGGTGCTTGAGTACCAAGCTATTTTTAGCACCTGAGGCTAATGCACTCCATTGGAGCTGTCCTCAGTGCTCAGGGCCACGCTTGAACCAGTTAAACCACTGGCTGTGGGAGGGAAAGATAGAGAGAAGGGGGAGAGGGAGGGTGGGAGAAGTAGATGGTCACTTCTCCTGTGTGCCCTGACCAGGAATCAAACCCGGGACATCCATACTTCGGGCCGACTCTCTATCTGCTGAGCCACCAGCCAGAGCCCAACTTTCTTTACTTTAACGTATTGTCCAATTATTGCTTCCTTTCCATTTAATTTTTAAATTTTCTTAATAGAAAACAGTTTAATAAATAATATACAGAGAAAGATGTTTTCTTTTACTTTATAATACCTGATGGTCCAAAAAAGGATTGTGTTTTCAGTTTTAAGTGACTTACCTCCTCACAGTTTCTTTTGGTGAAGCCAAATATTATATATATTCTTTTGAGAGTTGCCTAGATATCTTTGTCTGAAATAGTTTTAAATGAAATATTATACCCAATGCTTTTTGTTTTAATGAAGCCAAAAAAAGAAAAGAATTACCTTGCATCATTAAAAAAAAATTCTTGTGATCTCCAAATTAACATGTAGAACAATGAAAAGTTCTTAACTTTTTCCTGTATTTTTTTAAGTCGTAAATTAGTTTAAACTGAAAGCAAGAGGCACTTTGAATACTCAGATAAGTATTTGGAATATGGAACCTTTTATTTCTGTTTATTTTATGTTATCTAATGACTGTAAGGTTGTTTGGGCTCAGAGATGCTTTTCTTTGAAGATGTATTTATTGGGGAAAATGATTTGGGGGGAACTTTTGTGTGTGTTAAATTGATTTTTAAAAATCAATTCTTTACATTGAATTTAGATTTCTCATAATTTGAATTATCTTAATCACTTAATGACACATTGGTTTTTCCTGTTTTATCTGTAAGTGTAAATTTATTCAAAGGAAAGATTTTGCTATTTGATGTGAGGGAGGCAGGAAGTGTTTTTAACTTTTTACAGTTGAAATCTTTACCACAAAGGTCCTTTCTGTCTCACTGTTCTCAGTATTCTCTTGAGGTCTTTATATGATACTATTTCTTTAAATCCCCTTTGTATGCAGAGTAACCTGTTAAAATGGTTTATCTGCTCTTCTTGTCCTCCCTAAGATGTGATAATGCAGTCAAAGCTTTTAAAAATCGAGTTTGGTGGGAAAGTGGAAATAAACTAAAATGACTGGTTAATTAAGAGTTAATGTCTCTTACAAGCTACAGACTATCTACTTAAAGAATCATCACAGAGCAAGTTTAATTATGGATTTTAAATTAGTTTCTCAAATACTCATATCCTCTCTAGTAGAACAGCCATTGGGGGAGGGATTCAGTCGGTTCCCATCGGTTTGGCAGAATTAATACCTAATTTTTTGTTGCGTTCAGTGAACCAGCTGTTAAAATGGCACTTGTAATCAGGGTTCTCTCTAAGGTGGACACCTGGGCAGCCGTCCAATGTGAAAATCACAAATTTACATTCCTCACTCTTTTTTAACATTCAGCTGCACAACAGTGTATTCTAAGTACCTATAGTAATGTTCATTCCGTCTATAGCTGAAAAATATTTGATGGAACTATGCTTGTAATATTTATTTCATAAAACTCATACCTTTGATGAAATACTACATTTTAATTCTCTCACATTTGTTACTTCAGTAAACAAACATATAACATAAAGAGAAAAAGAAAAAGTGCCAAACAACTAGGGAGTGACAAGCTGTCTTTGGAAATATCTTAAATAACAGTTTTATTGGTTTTTGTCAGGTATTATTTGATATTTTTTCATTAACATTTTAAACCTCTTATAACATCTAATTTTGTATATCTCTTATTTAAGTATTAAATGCATGAAATAATAAACTACCTTTCATTATATTGGTTTTTTATACTTAAAACGGTCATTAGGGAAGAGAACTGGTTGTTAAATTATTTGAATTCCACCATTGAGAATAGCCAAAAACTACAGATTTAGTCATTGATATTAATTTATACCTGGTGATTGTCTTTTCTAACCATTATAATTTTTGTGCTGTCACCGATCATCGCAAATACTAGAAAAGAGGACTGCCATCATTGTGAATACAATATTAATCTCTACCTGACCTGTGGTGGCGCAGTGGATAAAGCGTCGACCTGGAAATGCTGAGGTTGAGGTTGCCGGTTCGAAACCCTGGGCTTGCCTGGTCAAGGCACATATGGGAGTTGATGCTTCCAGCTCCTCCCCCCCTTTCTCTCTGTCTCTCCCTCTCCTCCCTAAAATGAATAAATAAAAAAAAATTTTTTTTAAGTTAATTATAAATGTTAATCTCTAAGTGATAAAATAATGGGGTTTATTTTCTTCATAGAGAATGTTACAAGTTTTTTTTTCTCTTGAGTATGTTTTTTCACCAAATCATCTCACCTATTTCTCCCTTGTCTTATCACTCAACTATTCAAAGGTAAGGATAGCTTGCTCTCTTTAGGAATTGTCATGCCTTACATTTCAGATTGTATCTTGTTAGATTAGTAACATTAACTAACAATGTAATTGAAAGTTAGTATGTAGCAAAAAATGGATCAAGAAGAAAAATAATTAGCCTCTTTACCTTTGCATTGATCATTGCAGTCCATTCTGCCTTTAACAAACATTTTTATCTGAATAAAATGCTTAAGTGCCTATTGAAGTGGCACAGTGCAAGATACTGGTAGCCCTGGCACAAAGCATCATAATTATTTTGTAAAGATTGGTGGTTGTATTAAACCGTATATAAGTTTTAAAGGAAAAAAGTACTGAGCGTATGAGTGAATGCAGCCCATTGCTTTAGGACAGCAATTTTTAACCAGTGTGCCACAAGAATTTTTAAAACATGCAATACCTTACTGTTTATCAGGGGCCCTGACCTCTTTTCCTTTAGATTGTCAACTAAAAAAATAGCAACAGCCAACATGACAATAGCCATCCTGTATGAATGCCCTGTCTTAAACCATAAATATAATAGAATTGCATCTTATTGGTCATATTGTATAATAAGATTGTGTCTGATTGATTAATTCTTGGTACTAGAGATCTCTATATGCAAGTATAGGCTCTTGATTTTTTTAAAAAGTCACTTTGGAGCAAAAAAGATAGGTAATTGCTGTTATATTTTTTGTAAATCAGTCAGAATTACACCTAATATTTTTGTCAGATTGGCAAAAAATATGTATGTTCTTGGTATGCTGAAAAATTTTAGTAATTCATTAACATGTGTCATGAGATGAAAATGGTTGAAAATTACTGCTTTAGGGAATATGTATAGAGTAGATGCTTTACTATGGTTACAAGTCCTTATGTAATCTGGTTTTCTGCTAAGTGACATCATTTCTTACTACTGTTCTGATTCACAATGACCTTACTATTTGTTGGACACATCAAAGCACATTCCTGCCTCAGGGCTTTTGTGTTTGCTGTTCCTTTGTCTGGAATACTTTTATAAATTTCTTTGACTTCTTCCCTTGAATTAGGTTTCTATTGAAATATCACCATTTAAGAGAGGTCTTGTTCTCATTATTGCCCCTCCATCACTTTCTCTTTTTTTTTATTTTTAATTTTGTTCATGCTACCTGACGAGTTGTTTTGTTTTTCAATCCTTTAACTGTAAATTAAGCACCACAAGGGCAGGAACTTTATCTTACTCAATGCTGTAACTTCAGTGACTGCAGCATAGTTAGTATTTATCTCAATAAATGAGTGAATGGATCTTATGGAGCCTGTGCTTGCCCCGAAGTTCAGCATTAGGAGTTAAGAAAAATAAATAAATATGTGTTGAAGATGAAAACCATCTCTGGGAAGTACACTCTTAAAAATCTAATAGAAGCGGTAGAGCGTCGGCCTGGCATGCGGGGGACCCGGGTTCGATTCCCGGCCAGGGCACATAGGAGAAGCGCCCATTTGCTTCTCCACCCCCTCCCCTCCTTCCTCTCTGTCTCTCTCTTCCCCTCCCGCAGCCAAGGCTCCATTGGAGCAAAGATGGCCCGGGTGCTGGGGATGGCTCCTTGGCCTCTGCCCCAGGCGCTAGAGTGGCTCTGGTCGCTGCAGAGCGACGCCCCTGAGGGGCAGAGCATCGCCCCCTGGTGGGCAGAGCGTGGCCCCTGGTGGGCGTGCCGGGTGGATCCCGGTCGGGCGCATGCGGGAGTCTGTCTGACTGTCTCTCCCCGTTTCCAGCTTCAGAAAAAAAAAAAAAATCTAATAGAGCCTGACCTGTGGTGGCGCAGTGGATAAAGTGTCGACCTGGAACGCTGAGGTCGCCTGGTCAAGGCACATATGGGAGATGATGCTTCCTGCTCCTCCCTTCTCTCTCTCTCTCTCTCTCTCTCATTCTCTCTCCTCTCTAAAAATTAATAAAAGAAAAATTTTAAAGAAATTAAAAAGAATCTAATAGAATGTTCTTTTACTTCCTTGTGATTTTTCTAACAGGTATCCAGAATCAAGGGTTTTTTGGAATCTTAATTTAGAGGTCTGAAAATGTTTTATTTCTGGGACTCTATCAGTTGAGTCAGAAATGGTTGCCTGTTGGTCTTTGGGTTTCATATCCTATAGCTTCTCTGCACTATCATTTATTCACTACATATATGCCCCATAATTTTCCAGAATATATTGTCTGGTTTTTACTTCACCAAACTCATATATACTTTGTAATTTTCTAGCATATCCTTAATGAACCATGATTCTTAATTATCTTGAGGACTCTGTGCTTTGGCAGGGTTCCTGGGAATCTTGATGCTATTGTACAAAATACATGACTCATTGGATGTGTTTAAATTTTTTTTTCTTTCTTTTATAGACAGTTCAAGAAGAAGAAAAAGAGATTTACAGACAGCTGCTACAGATGGTCACAGGGAAACAGTTTTATATAGCCAAACCCACCACACATTT
Source organism: Saccopteryx leptura (assembly GCF_036850995.1). Taxonomy (NCBI): domain Eukaryota; kingdom Metazoa; phylum Chordata; class Mammalia; order Chiroptera; family Emballonuridae; genus Saccopteryx; species Saccopteryx leptura. The sequence continues at coordinate 133,581,527 of NC_089504.1, forward strand.
TCCTTTACACCTGTGAGTCACAGAAACATATTTTAAGTGAATTTAATTTAATACACTAGTTATATGATACTGAAACTATGTTATTCTCTTGCTAGATCTCGGTGTCTTAGTTCCAGTAAGACTACTTTGAAAGACCCTCTGTTTAAAAATGGAAACTCTTGTGCAGCTCAGCTTATTGGCTCTGATAGTTCATCATCTGGATCTGCCAGCGTTTTAACTCCCCAGGAACAACTGTCTCACAGGGTGTATTCCTTATCGTCTTATACTCCAGATGTTTCATCTGGATCCAAAGATTCTGATCCTCTCCATCAACTCCATCACCACCACACTCTTCCACATCAGCCAAATAACTTGTCAGCTTCAAATACACAATCCAAAGGTAAAAATGGTATTATATAACTATGCATTTCAATATAATTTAACTATATTGCCTAATAGCTAATTTATTGGATCTTTGTGAATTTTAACTCAAGGTTGTAGTGCATATGTAACTTAATTAACATAAATAACTTAAATACATATAATTCACTTAGCAATGCCACTAGTAAACCTATAAGTAACTTTTTTCTTACATGGAATGTATATGATTTTATATAGTATTTAAAAGATTGACTTTCTAAGCAGAGTCTAGAGTCAAAGTACATTAAGCCCAATTATTTCAGTACTTTCTTTGTTTCTAGTACTTTATAGTGAAAACTACAATGGAATCTTGAACAATACAGAGGTCAGGTGACACTGATCACCCCTACCTCGTCCAGTCAAAACAGTCGATTAATACGTATTTTACATGTTATGAGTATTACATACTGTGTTCTTACAATAAAGTAAGCTATAGGAAAATATATTAAAATCATAGAGAAGATACATGTACAATATTTATTAAAAGAATCAGCATATAAGTGGACTTGTGAAGTTCAAACCCATGTTTTTGAAGTGTCATATGGATTCTGTACTCTGATGTTCTAGGAGTTTTGGAACATCAAGTATTGAAGTAAAAGTTCTTAATCAGGTAATAATAACAAAACCTGTATAATGGGTGTATTCATTTTGGAATGGTCATCAGCAAGTTTTGGAAATAACAGTTTTCTATCTAACTTTCAGCTAATGGAAATACTGCATCTCTTAGCATTCCTAATAATTAGATTTTGCTGTGATAATTTTTCTCTTTGCTTAGTTTCCCCTACTTTAGGTATGTGTTTGTGTGCATCTATGGTATGTGTTTTGGTATGTAACTTAAAACAAGTTTTAGGTTAAGTGGTTTGACATTTGGGATCTTTGATAAATCTATCTCAAAGGCTCTCCTTCCTCAAGCCATTTGACTTTTTTTTTTTAATCCTTACTTTCTTAAAATTCTCACTGGGGGATTAAAATTGTTGGTGGCATTATTATATAGCTGCACATATTCATGAAAACTTGTATTAGATTTTGTGAGATGATTTACTGAGAACTATCGTTTTTTTAAAAAAGCGTTTAGCCTCAGAAACATACATTGTATGACAGATGCTTAGATAAAGCCAAACTGGAACAAGTGTGCTACATCAAACTGTTCAGTTACTGTCCTTGTACTATTTAATTATATTCTAAATAAGGCGTTAGTCATAGTGCTGCTTTAGAAGGACATTATTTTTGCCTTTGTCACACAGAAGGCAAGTGCTAGAATTTGTACTTTTTGACTCTGTTACTTCTCCTAGAGCTGTGTCTGTTTTCCCTTCCCTTCTGCTCTCCCTCCCCTTCTCCTTCACCTCTTCCTTCCCCTTTGTTTTCCACTTTATTCAGTTTCATGATAGTCTTGAACTAAAGGCTTTTGAGATATCTTGGCATTTTCTTGTTCCCCAGGAACAGAAAGAAGAAGCCCAGGGAGGAAGCGCAGCCCAGGAGCAGAGGCTGAAGCCGCGTGTACTTGTATTGCAGTGACTGCTTTATTTGTGAGGCTGTCTTCACTATTCTTGGCTCAGTGAAAATGGACATGCCTCTCTTTCTCTTCCATTTTATCTTTATTGTTATGCTCTGCTACTTTTATGGAAGTAGAACATAAAGTGTGGGAACTTAAACTACAGACATCTAGAATGTGTAACTGGATTTTATCAGTAATGAAATGCTCTTGTGTTTCTTTGTTTAGGATCAGACTCTGTGATATTACTGAAAGTGCAAGATTCCCAGACGCCAACCCCCAGGTAAACTTGGGAAAAAGGACATTATTAACATATTTTTTCCTTTCTCTTTAATTAGTTTCTTCACTAAGAGTTACATAATATGAAACTAAAACTATCTCAGTTCAGAGCTCTCTCATGTGTTTGAATTATTTCAATAGCTTTCTAAGTAGTCTTCCTTTCTCCAGCCTCCATGTAGTTCTTCATTCCATTTTCCACCATGTTCTCTAATTCAGTCTTTGCATTGTTCCTTAGTCCATCTTTCATTCTGCAACCAGAAAAAAAAAGCATAACTGATGATTCACTAAACTCCCTCAAGAGTGGCTTATCAGACAGAGAATCAAGCCCCAACTTCTTAGTATGGTATACAGAGCAATTTCTTCATAAACTTCACTTTCTATCACACATTCTTTCCTTTACCAAATACTTATTAATAGCCTGCTGTGTGCTGTCTGCTGGTACAGATATTGGGGATAACAGCAGCAAACAAAATGAAATCTCTTCTCTCAAGCAGTTTATATTCATGTGTTCTAAGTTGATCCAGTTCCCCTTGATCTTTACCCTTTAGCTTGTAGAAAATTTGACTCATCCAAATCTAGAATATTTCCAGGAATGAGGCCGGGGTAGGGTGAACTGGGGGTTAGAATGGGTGACTTGAAATCTATACACTTGCATTTAATTGAAAAGTGTGCAGCTCAAGTTAGTGGGCTGCAAATATTGAATATGAATTATCAGAGAAAACACTTTCTGGTATAAAGAAACCAACCAGTTTTATTTTTGTGGTACATTAAAGTCAAATTCAGATTAAAATGTTAAATTATAATAAAGCCAGAATAACCATTTGATAGCTATGTATAAATCTTTTAGAGATGTACAAGAGCAAGTTGATTTAGGCTACTTTTTCTCTAATACAAATAATTCAGAGTGCTGCAAATATTCAAGTACATGTAACATAATTAAAATATTGGAATATATTTTGAAAATAATTAAGTAGTTAGAAGTATCCAATACTAATTCAAATGGTGATATTCATATGGTGATTATATGATATGGGTTACCCAGTACTTTTGCTTTAAATTACACTAATAAAATTTGCATTTAATAAGGAAAAAAGGAGCTTGCATTCTTGTTGTAAGGTGTGTAAGGGAGGGGTGGGGGACAAGAGTGAACAAATAAACAAACGTATATGCCTGATGGTGATAAGTGTGGTGAAAAAAATATAGACTGGGAAGTATTATTTATCTAGGATGGTCAAGGCAAGTCTCTGATAAGATGACAGTTGAGAGTCATGTTGGAGGTGAGAGGAGGCATATGGAAATAATAGAACTCTCCCATGTGTTTATTATGCTGAACTCTAATATGGTATGTGTTTTCTTACCTTCACATTTGATGTTCTTTCTGCTGGTATGTCCTTCCTATCTCAGCTTGTATATGTGGCAGTATTTGCTTTCTTAGCTCTTAAATCTCAATTCAGATGCGATCTTCTATATGAAACTTGACTCTTATGGGAGGTATGGAGTATTTCTTCTTCTATAATCCAATAGGTTACTACTTAGATTGCTATGCCTGCAATATATGGCCTTAGCGATTTAATTGCTAGAGTGGTAATATATAGTATCAGTTTTTCATTGAGAAGATTAGGGATAATAAAATGTTCTTTCTCATCTCTGTACCTCTACTTCTTTGCAGCTCCCCTCTGTGTTCTAAACTTTAGATCCTTAACAAAGTTCTCTATTTGTTATAGTTTCTCAAGCAGACTTTACAGTTTGGATTCTTCAGTCTTCATACTGTTTTTTGAGTCACGCCTGGGTTCTGATTTTGTCTTTTCCAGGCTTCACATAACTTTGGAAAAGTTACTCTTTTGAATTTTAGTTTCCGTATAAATAAAAAGTTGGTATTAATACCTTACTGTTGAATCGTTGTGAAGATTAATTTACAGATAAAGCACTTATAAAACTGTTCCACATGTAGTACACAAATGTAGGTATTTTTTCTTGGGAAAGAGTTGTTCTCTTTTAAAGAGTGCTTTCAGTTCTGTAATGGTTCTTTACTGTGTCTGCCTTCCCTTTGTGGAGGATTTCTAGTGAAAACTGAAGAATGAGATGGAACAAATAGTATATTGGGCGAAACTGATTGGATAATGCTCTTTATCAAAATTGGAATTTACTCTCACACACTTGGTTGATTGACTCTTTATTTTTAATTTCTACCAGCAATGAAAATTTGTCCTTATTTCCCAGAATATGCCATGTCATTTCATGCTTCTGTGATCCTGGAATTCCCTTTCCCTCCTTATCTACTTGTTAAACTCTTAGTTTGCTTTTTAAAATCTGACTAAGGTATTATTTTTTCTCTGACTTCTCCAGATAACGTTATTCTTTCCCTCAAGCACTTGTATCCCTGTACCTTGTTGGTTACTAACACCTTTGCATTTATCACCCGGTGCCTGACTCATGATGGGAATTTAGTAAATAAATCTTTGTTAAATAAATGAATTTCCTAGAAAGCCTTCAATGCTATCTTGAGTAGCTCAAGTACTCATCAGCTTCATTTTGTTTTAATGCTTTGGTTTATTAAAAGTCATTTTAGCCTGACCAGGCTGTGGCACAGTGGATAGAGCATCGGACTGGGATGCGGAGGACCCAGGTTCAAGACCCCAACATCGCCAGCTTGGCGCGGGGTCATCTGGTTTGAGCAAAGCTCACCAGCTTGGACCCAAGGTCACTGGCTTGAGCAAAGGGTTACTTGATCTGCTGAAGGCCCACGGTCAAGGCACGTATGAGAAAGCAATCAATGAACAACTAAGGTGTCGCAACAAAAAACTGATGATTGATGCTTCTCATCTCTCTCCATTCCTGTCTGTCTGTCCCTATCTATCCCTCTCTCTGACTCTCTCTCTGTCTCTGTAAAAAAAAAAAAAGTCATTTTATACTAAGAGAAAGAACACAGTAGTCTTTGGACTTGGACAGACATAGTTTCGAATTCTGACTCTTCCAAGACAAATTATCCTTCTCAACCTCAATTTCTCTTTCCATATAATGTGAGTAATAATTCTTTGTTACCTATTATTGAGGTTTAATTAATGTATGAGGATTATCGTGAGATTTAACTAATGTGTAGTACACCTAGAGCAGTTTTACACATAGAACATTAAGTAGGTGTCCAGTAATTAGTTGCAGTTATTATTACTGTATGCTTCAATTATATAAGAAATAATATATAATGTCACAGAGACAGTGACTACTTGGAGACCACATGGCTTGCACCAAGGGACCTAGGGGAGACTGCCTCACAATCCCCTATACAGGTTCCATGAGACGGCCCAGACCCCCAGTCCTTACAGGTATCTATTGATACACACAAAAAAGACGCAGGGATAAGAATGATGAGGAAGTCAGGAAGGGGAACTTCTTTAGAGCAGAATAAAAGACAAGTGAAATCGCTCAAATGTTTCCACTTATTGATTAATCAGACTCGCTAATTCTGTCCCTGTTGTGCTGTGTTCATTACATACTGCGTTCAGTACTTTGTCAGTAAAACCACTGTGGCCTTTGCCTCAGGGCACTGAACTCTGTCCCTGTTCTATGTTCCTATTCAAGGCCTCTACAGTACAATCTCTATGAAAAGCAAATAGGTTTGCTTTTCCCCTGCATTTTGCTTTCCTAAGCCATGAGATACCATATTTTCCCAGGTAAGATGCACCTTTCCCTGAAAAATTTGCGGTCTAAAAACTGGGTGCATCTTATACAGTGGTTGTAGATTTTTTACTTGCATTTCCCACTTTTTCGTGCTTGTTTTGCACTCGTTGAAAACTGATTTGTCATCAGACACAGATGAGGACAAGTTAATGGATGGAAGTTTTGACCATGATGAGGAGTTGTATGAATTTTATGATGAATAAAACTTGAGATACTAACTTTATGTAATACATTTTTTTCAAACTTCGGGCCCCAAAATTAAGGTGTGTCTTATACATAAGAGAGTCTTATACATGAGGAAATATGACCTCGATTCATTGAAGAAAAGTGCTTGTTCCTTACGTTATTCATTTGTTCAATGAATACTAAGAGCCTGCTATGTGTCAGGCACTCTTCTTGGTGCAGAGGATACAGTAGTAAATTAAAAGACATATTTTGTCTTCATTAAGTTTATATCCTAATATGGGAAAGTAGACAAATTTGAATTCTGGGTGATTTTTGTCAACACTTGATATTGTGCAATAAATATGTTCTTATGTTTTTAGTATCATATACTAAGTAACCCCTCACTGCTACCACTGGTCTCTGTGGATTTCTGTGTTGTTGTCAGTTGTTTACTGTACCAAGGAGCCACCTCTCTTATGTCCTCCCTTTATTAACCTGAGTGATGGTGGGGAGGCAGTAGAATAGCATTTGCATTGCCAAACCCCAGCCTAAGGATGATTAGGAATAATGGTTCTCAAAAGTTAGGCTAAGGAGCAAGAGATACCCTCTAAGCCCTTGTTCTTGCCTTCACTAGGACAGATTATAGAGATTTAAAAACTAAACTGGACTCTCCAGATTTTACAAGTCCTAAAACTAAGTCTCATGGAAATGACTTGCTCAAAGTTGCAAAATCTAATCAGAGACAGCTCCAGGCATTCCAGGTCTTTTAACTCCCAACTTAATTCTCTGTTTACTTGTTCTATATATCTAAAAGATTTTTTTGGAAAAGAGTTCATTCCATTTGTTTTTGTGAGAGATCCTTCAGTTAGAGCTTGGCAAGGAGATGAGGAAGTTTGGGAAGAGCAAGAGGCCCTAGGACGTGGAGTTAACATGCCTGTGACTCTGCTAAGTATTATTCACTCAGGTTTTCAGCAAGAGCGACATTGAATAGAATTGATCTCTTATATTTGGAATGGAGTTGTGTTGCTGATTCCCCTCTTTGGTTCATTCATTGACTCATTAGCTGTTTGATATGGACTTGTTTGGAGGGGATTTTCTATTACTACTTTAACTTGGTTGATAATATATATAAATATATATATTTTGTTGTTGTTGTGGTTCCAAATATATTTTTTCTTCAATGTCAAGCTGCTTTTTTTTAGTTGCAGTTGACATTCAATATTATATTAGTTTCAGGTGTACCGCATAGCAGTTAGACATTTATATAACTTATGAAGTGATTTACCCTGTTAAATCTAGTTACCCTCTTGACATTATACAGTTATTACAATATTATTGACTCTATTTCCTATGCTATACTTTACATATCCATGACTATATTGTAATTGCCAATTTATATTTCTTAATCCCTTCATCTTTTCCACTCATCCCCCAACCCCCCCCCCCATACCTGAACAGAAACAGTTTGTTTTCTGTACCTATGTGTTTGTTTTGTTAGTTGGTTGAATTTTTTTTTTAATTTTATTTATTGATTTTAGAGAGAAGAGAGAGAGAAGGCAGAGGAGCAGGAAGCATCAACTTATAGTAGTTGCTACTCATACATACATGCCTTGACCAGGCAAGCCCAGGGTTTTGAACTAGCAACCTCAGCATTCTAGGTTGACACTTTAACCACTGTGCCACCACAGATCAGGTGGTTGAATGTATTTTGATTCAAGCAAACAAGAAGAAGTCCAAGAACCTATAAGATTGGATTAAATCATTAATATAACTGTCAATCTGAACCATTTAGGAAGAGTAATATTCAAGCTTAATGCATTATCTTAAGTGATGTACCCTTTTACATAATGTTGGTCTCTCATGCAAGTAAGGAGCTATACTAAACTTAATTTCTCTGCTGAACTTTGGCTCATCTTTTTAAACTATAGTACAGCTGTTAAAGAAAATTGAAAAGTAAGAAACAATAATATGACAATTACATTTAGAAGGGTTTCTTGACTGGAGAGTATCCAAGTACAAAAACAGTTTTGCTGAAATTAGTAGGCTGCAACACAAGAGAGGTGGCTTTACATATCGGAATATCTCCTGATGCAAAACCCAGAGCTGGCAAAGAGCATGGGTCATAAGTAGTTTCTCAGACATGACAGGAAACCTGTCCTTTGGATCTGACCTCATCTGTTTAGGAATTCCTCTTCACTCTGATGCCCAGGAGCAGGACACATTTGTCAAGCATGTTACTGCTATGTTCTTGCTTAGAAGAGCTGCATTTTAAGCAAATATGAAAATGTACCTGAATATCATATTGGTGCTCCTGCATTAAAGCAGGGATATAACCAGTCACCTATCTTTGCAAGTTCAGAAAACTTACACCTATTCAGTAGTGGGCCAGCGCTCATAAGAGTAATTGTTAAATTTGTAGGAATTTTTTGAGAGCTAGTTATTCAACAGCCATTATTTCAAAACTAAATTATATAAACTATATTGAAAACAAAGGTAATAAATATTCAAAAGTCATCATTTTCTACTCATTTTATATATTGTATCTATATGGTGGAAATACTATAGAATGATATGCTACCGCACATCTCCACCCAACTCCACATTCAGGGATGTCATGTTGGTAGGCTGAAATGGGCCATTTACATCATGGAAAATTCCCACACCACAAATCAGTGCATGGCTTATTATTTTGTTGGTGGACTAGTGATAGAGGAAAAAAAAAGTGACAGAGAAAATATCAATAATGTTGATTAAACGTGTGTCATATCTACAGTAGTTACATTGTAAATAGCACAAAAGATTGAAGATAAATTCTTCCAATATTCAAAAACTATATTTTTGATTCTACAAAGAAGCTGCTCACATTATTATTAACAAATGACTGAAGTGAAGTTACGACATATGTCCTTGTTGTTTCACTTTCATCTTTCTTGTTAACATAAATGAAACTATCCACCTCCGTGCATGTTGGACCTACACTTATTTGTCAGTTGCCACCAAAGGTTGCTATGGATATAGTAGGTGACAAAAATCAAGGAATAATACATTTTATGAGAATGCATTGTAATGCAATCAATAAAGAATATTTTATTATTAAAAATATGTGTTCAAAAGACTTGTTTGTATTTCTTTAGTTCCCAATTACAATTTTGTGTAATTTAGGTCCTTGTATTATCCCATGCTTGTAAAGCATTCTTGCAAATTATTTAAATTATTGGTTTTCTTGGTGACAATATTTGAATTTTTTCATAGGCCTTCTGCTCATTTATCCTATTTTTCTTTCTCCACCCCCAGTCCTACATTTTTCCAGGCAGAGCTGTGGATCAAAGAATTGTAAGTTACTCTTTTTGGTATCATTTTTTTCTTCTCTATCACTTCCTAATTTCGGTTAGAAGAAATCAATTAGCCAGTCATCCTACCTATGGTTAGTCAGTAAAAGCTCCCTATTTATAGCTACTTAGAAACAACTTTTAAGTTATTGAGTTTTTAAATTTTGTTGGTGTTAAGGTATTTCTCTGCTCGGATTTATTAAATCTATAACAATTGTTGAAGCTAACTTGAATTGGAAAAATATTTCAAAATTAGCATTATAGAAAGGAAAATAAATTTACTGACTAATTTCCATTTCTGGAGTTTGCAAATCACTAAAAACTTTTAGTCTAGGATTTTAAGCTTAAGTTATCTAAAACCCCTGGTCTTGATTTAAAAAAAAAAAAATAAACCTTTTTTTTTTTGGTTCATAAAACAACATTTGAATTAAAAACTCAATGATATTTTATATTATTTTCGTCTTTTGGGATTCAGTCTCATTTTTGGATTTCAAAATAAAGCTTCATTTTCTTCATAATCTTCAAAATATGTTGAAAAGAGAATTCCACATTTACAAATATCCTCAAAAGTTACATTTTCACATTTGGCAACAAACTAATCATTTTCATTATTTCAATAAAAATTGCAGGATAATTTCGATGACACCATGTGGTTTCACTTTGTCTTAAAATATAGGTAAAATATCGGTATAGTGATGGGTTAGCTTAAGGATTTTAAATGTTGTATATGAAGGTTTTATATTTAATGCTCAATGTACATCAACAGTGGGCTGATGTTAAGAGAGTGGTCTGTATTTGTGTCACATTCCTTTTCTAGAACTAGTGTTTATGATTCTCGAGCACGGGAGAGATTGCGCCAAATTGAAGAGCAAAAAGCACTGGCATTACAGCTTCAAAACGAGGTAAAAAAAATTGGGCTAAGATTTAAGTAAACAGCATATCCAAGTAGAAACTAATTTGGAAGGCTATCTGTATTTGGGGTCAGAGCTGTTGTAATTTCAAGCTGGTATGGTACCATAGCAGTGTATGATGAGTGGAAATGCTCAGGGTCTGTCCAGCACAGTTTACGTAGAAAGAGAGCATATTTCTTTTTTTTTTTGAAGGTGGAAACGGGGAGAGACAGTCAGACAGACTCCCGCATGCGCCTGACCGGGATCCACCCGGCGCGCCCACCAGGGGCGATGCTCTGCCCCTCCGGGGCGTCGCTCTGCTGTGACCAGAGCCACTCTAGCGCCTGGGGCAGAGGCCAAGGAGCCATCCCCAGCGCCCGGGCCATCCTTGCTCCAATGGAGCCTTGGTTGCGGGAGGGGAAGAGAGAGACAGAGGGAGGGGGGTGAAGAAGCAAATGGGCGCCTCTCCTATGTGCCCTGGCCGGGAATCGAACCCGGGTCCCCCGCATGCCAGGCCAACGCTCTACCGCTGAGCCAACCGGCCAGGGCTGAGAGAGCATATTTCTTTATCCCACTTATCTGAAGCTCTTCTTCCAGAGGTTGCAGGAACAGGAACATTCAGTACATGATTCAGTGGAACTGCGTCTCCGTGTACCTCTTGAAAAGGAAATCCCTGTCACAGTCACCCAAGAAACAGAAAAAAAAGGTCGTAAATTAACTGATAGTGAAGATGAATTTCCTGAAATCACAGAGGTAAATTACATAATATAAATTCTTACACTAGCAACTGTTGTGTTTAGAAAGAATGCTTTGGGTGAATTTAAAACAAACGTAACCTGACCAAGCAGTAGCGCAGTAGATAGAGCATCTGATTGGAAGGCAGAAGATCCAGGTTCAAAACCTTAAAATCGCCAGCTTGAGAGAGGGCTCATCCAGCTTGAGCATGGGGTCACTGGCTTGAACATAGGATCATAGACATGACCCCATGGTCGCTGGCTTGAGCCCAAAGATCACTGGTTTGAAACCCAAGGTCGCTGGCTTCAGTCCAAGGTCACTGGCTTGAGCAAGAGGTCACTCACTCTGCTGTAGCCTCCCCCTCCCTGCCCCCGTCAAGGCACATATGAGAAAGCAATCAATGAACAACTAAGGTGCCTCAATGAAGAATTGATACTTCTCATCTCTCTCTTCCTGTCTGTCCCTCTGTCCCTCTCTCTGACTCTCTGTCTCTGTCAAAAAATAATAATAAAACAAATAAGTAATAAAACACATAGTATTTAAATTGTATTGCATATGCCAGAGGGAGGGGAGTTGGGAGACTGTGTGAAAAAGGTAAAGGGATTAAGAGGATAAATTGGTAGTTACAAAATAGTCATGGGGATGTAAAGTACAACACAGGGAATATAGTTAATTATATTTTAATAACTATGTATGGTGCCAGCTGAGTACATGAAATATCAGAGTGAACACTACAAAGCATATGCTTGTCCATCCACTGTGCTGTACCCCTGCAATGAATGCAAAATAATATTGAATGTAAACTGTAGTTGAAAAATAAAATTTTTAAAAAATAAAAAATTGGTCCTGGCCAGTTGGCTCAGTGGATAGAGTGTTGGCCTGGCGTGCAGATGTGATCTCCGGTGAGGGCACACATGAGAAGCAACCATCTCCTTCTCTTCCCTCCCTCTCCTGCTTCTCTCTCTCTCTCTCTCTCTCTCTCTCTCTCTCTCTCTCTTTCCCTCTCTCTTTCCCTCTCCCTCTCCCTCCCTCCCTCTTGCAGCCAGTGGTTCAATTGGTTTGAGCATCAGCCCTGGAGCTGAGATTAACTTGGTTGATTCAAGCATGGGCCCCAGACAGGAGTTGCAGAATAGATCCCAATCAGGGTACATGCAGGAGTCTGTCTCTACCTCCCCTCCTCTCACTTAAAAAGAAAAGAAAAGAAGAAATTATATTGCATAATCCTGCTTTCAGTTGTATTGTAGCCTAATTGTGGCTTTGTTTTAAACAATTATTGAACATTGAAGAAAGAATTTAAGGTGGCTTTTAGCAAGTTCAGTGCAAAAGCATCTAATAAATTTGTTTCATTTTATGTGTAGTAAGCTGAGGCTTCCGATTTTTTGTTTATTTTTTGTCTTTTCTTTTTCTTCTTTCTCTTTTTTTCCTGTGAGAGAGGAGGGGAAATAGTGAGGTAAACTCCCGCATGTACTCTGACCCAGATCCACCTGGCCACCCTATCTGTGGCCGATGCTTGAGTACTGAGCTATTTCTAGTGCCCGAGGCGGTTGCGCTCTGATAGAGCTATCCTCAGTCCCCATGACCAATGCTGGAACTGATTGAGCCATTCACTGGCTGTGAAAGGGGAAGAGGGAGAGAAGGAGGAGAGAGAGGGGGCAGAAGCAGATGGTGGTTGTCCTGACTGGGAATCGAACCCTGGACGTCCATATGCTGGGCTGATGCTATGTCCACTGAACCACTGGCCAGGGCCTTCCAATTTTTTTAGGTAATAAAAACTCGGCATAAAATTGAGAAAATATACAAAGTCTGTACATTTTAAAGTAATCTGTTCCTTAAACCAGTCTTCTGTGTGGGAAACTCATGGCTGGTGAGTGTAACACATGTATTTTAGTTGTGATGAATTCCATGTTTGACACTGACAAAGAACAAAAACAGCAAAAACAGTTCCAGGAAGATATATCTAAAAGAGACTACCTTTATTCCCTTTCTACCTTTCAGGAAACATTCTATTTCTGAGGAGATTATTTGGATCAAAAAATATAAAATATAATTAGGTATTCTCATAGACTTAGAAAATTTGATAGCATGAATACTATGAAACAAGAGTCTGAACTGTTGTGTTGCAAAAGAGAAAGGAGGACAAGGTGGGAGAGAAGGAAGTGATTAGGGAGATTACTGCTGGAGAGACTGAGGATTATATGGGGTTTGTGAGAAAACTGCTTAATCTCTGACACCTCTTGGTTCTCTAGGAGATGGAAAAAGAGATAAAGAATGTATTTCGTAATGGGAACCAGGATGAAGTTCTGAGTGAAGCTTTCCGCTTGACCATTACACGCAAAGATATTCAAACTCTAAACCATCTGAACTGGCTCAATGATGAGGTAATCTTGCACCCAATTTTATATTTAAATAGTAAGTGAACATTAAGTAGAAACTATATAAATCAAGGCATTATCTTAGTGTTACTCAAAATGGTTCTTAGATGACCTGGATCAGAATCAATTGTCACAGTCTTGTCAATTCTGAATAAGTATGAAGCGGTGTGGTAGAGATAGCACTTAAAATAAAAACATCTTGTGCGCACTTCAGCAGCATATACACTAAAATCGAAACGATACAGAGAAGATTAGTATTGCCCCTGCACAAGAATGACATGCAAATTTATGAAGTGTTCCATATTTAAGATAATAATAAACCTTATCTTAGGTGATTTTTATGTATGAGAACTGCTGATTTACCTATTTTTGTATTGAAAATTTGGACACTGAAGGAGAGGACATTCACTTATTAGTATTATCACCATCTTTAAGGCACCTACCCTGCAGTTCACATCTTCAGAGAGGGTAATTAACAGCTGACCACGTTGTAGCATGAAGGGATACATTCCACGTAAGAATCAATTTCTACTTCCCCTTCTATCTCTACTTGTTCTAAGTCACTTAGATGAACAGTTATAAGCTTTCTGAAATAGCCTGTATTTTTAAACTAACATTGATAAGTTACATTATTAAATATTTAATGTATTAGGTTAAAAAAGTTATGGCCCTAAGCTTTTGAGAGTTCAAATTATTTTAAGTAAATTGATTACAGTTTTTAAATGGATCTGCCCTTTTCCTTTACCTGTAGGAGCTTGTTTTATTTGAGAAAGCTATTTTCACAGCAAAAGAAAAAAAAAAAAAACAGTTTGCTTTTTTTCTTAAGTACCATCCTCCTTTCTTAGGCCCATGAGAGTATCCCTACCTGTATTTTTGGGTGTATTCAAGTTTCACAACTACGAAAGAGTTTTAGATACTCAATATAAAAAGTCTAGATATCTATATCTTGGTCTTTCTTGTAGGCTAAGGACCTTCCAGATAATAATATTGGCTAACATCTGTTGAGCATCTACCTCATGTTAGGCACTATTCTAAGGTTTTATGTTTTCTGTTCAGCACAACCCTTGGAGATAGGTACTGTGATTTTATCATTTCTATTTTATCGACGAAGAAACAAAGCAAAGAAAGATTAAGAAACTTTCAGGGTTACATGGCTAGTAAGTAGCAGAGCCAGGATTCAGACCCAGACATTCATTCTTATGTATTATATCATAGATTCTTAAGTTGGATTCTGTTTTAGGATTAGATGTGTAGAATTTGAGATCCATATATCATGCCCAACATACTGATTTTTTTCTGGGGCCAACTGGACTAACCCTGTTCTCTTTATCACTGGTGAATTTATAAGATTCAAATTTTCCTTTTTTAACTATTTAAACATTATTTTTACTTATTGATTTTAATGAGAGAGGAAGAAAGAGAGAGATAAGAACTTCGATCTGTTCCTAGGTGTGCCCTGACCAGAGATTGAACCTGCAACCTCTGCCCTTTGGGAGGATGCTCTAACCAATTAAGCTATCCAGCCAGGGCATAAGATACAAACCTTCATCACTCCCTGAATATATCTTTGACCAAGGATAGTAAGGAAGGTAGGGTTTGATACTGTCTTGCTTTAGGGGAACCACCATTGCTTCTTTTGGCTCAGAATAATGATATTAGAACATTGGATCAAATAACAGGAAAAAAAAAGAGTTTAGGGAAAATCAAAGGCAAAATGAAAATCAAGGACAGTCAAAAGTATCCACCAATTAAGTGTTTTTGATTTGGAGATGTTGATCTCTGGTCCCTTGCTATTTTTTTCTTGCTGCTGCTAAATGGGAAGGGATCATTTATTCTACAGGAACGTAGCCTGTTTGTTGTAAATTAAGCAGAACCTTCTAGGGGGCAGCAATGAGTAGAATATAAGCCGAGTTCTTGCTATTTATTGTGCTTGTTACCTCAGTGAGATCCCTTACAGAGGCAGTGGCTGAATTTTTAGCAAGTAAAGTTAATGGAAATTACATTATTTGGAAGAGGTGAGAGGAAGAAAAGGTTCTTTGTCTACTTTATTTCTGTCAAGCCAACCCATAACTTGTAAGGAGTGCTTGTCTTCTGAGTTTGAAAGCAGGTGCCCATTCACATGTCTGTGATGATGAGAACAGCACCATTCTTAAAGTACTCAGTTCTCAGGCATTGAAAGTTATTGCCTATTAGAGGCTAACATTCTGATGGGTAATTAACAGGTATCCTTAAGTATTTTTACTCATTAAAAAATACTTAATTCTGTTTCTCAGTTGTGAACACTTGGTCTCCTTTTGCAAGCAATTTGTCTTCTCTTCAGTCCTGTGCTTCTTCCCTCAAACAGATATTTTCATTAACCCTTTTGAGTAGTGAGTTTTTCTCATGCTCGCTGACCCCTGGGAGTGATTATTTTTCAAAAAAGGAAATTAATTCCAGTTATAGTTTTATTAACTTAAAATCATGTTTGTTTGATAACCAAGTTATGGAAACAGGAAGAACATATATTTGCCTTTTTTTAATGTTGCGTTACACATTTTTAAAATAAATCGATTGTACTCTGAATGGTCAGGAGGCACAAGAACGTACATGAACATTTGTATTACTCGAAAGGTTAATAACCATTTCTCTTCTTTGTGTATGTCCTGTCAGTTTTATAGGATTCATGAACATTTTCTCCAAAATTAGGTGACTGACAAATTATTCTTACCATTTTTTAGAGAAGGAATATAAGATCCTAGAAGTGAAGAAGTCAGGTTTAGTTCATAAGGAAAGTAAAATGTAAAGTTTTATATTTGAGATAGGTACACAAGGCCTTCAGGCTACCCTTTCTCTGGCCCCTTTCCTGAAAGAATAGGCCCTAATGCCTAGTCATACAATAGGCTTTTAAATACATTTTTAATGAATGGATTTTTTATATGGGTGAATAGTTAAATTCTGTACAGCTTCAAAGGACTAATGATTGACAGGATTGACATTGAAATGGAACTTCTCAAAAATGGAATGTGAGAAATGGTGCCTTGTAAGGAATACAAAAGGAAGGCTAGAAAAATCAGGGACACTGTAGATGGGGGATTCTCTGCTGGGTCTGGTGATTAGTTATTAGTAGAAATATCTAATTAAGGAAAGGAGAGGGTAAAAGAGAGGCGGGCTTAGTTGCAAAAGTAGATTGAAAGTTGGAATTAAGAAACGATGGAATGCCCTGGCCAGTTGGCTCAGCGGTAGAGCGTCGGCCTGGCGTGTGGGGGACCCGGGTTTGATTCCCGGCCAGGGCACATAGGAGAGGCGCCCATTTGCTTCTCCACCCCCACCCCTCCTTCCTCTCTGTCTCTCTCTTCCCCTCCTGCAGCCAAGGCTCCATTGGAGCAAAGATGGCCCGGGCGCTGGGGGTGGCTCCTTGGCCTCTGCCCCAGGCGCTAGAGTGGCTCTGGTCGCGGCAGAGCAACACCCCAGAGGGGCAGAGCATCGCCCCCTGGTGGGCAAAGCTTCGCCCCGGTGGGCGTGCTGGGTGGATCCCGGTCGGGCGCATGCGGAAGTCTGTCTGTCTCTCCCCGTTTCCAGCTTCAGAAAAATACAAAAAAAAGAAAAAGAAACGATGGAAATATTTGTAAGTGAATATCAATACTAGAAATTATTTTAAAATTTTTTAAAGACTTATTCACTTTAGAGAGGAGAGAGAGATAGAGAGGGAGAGAGAAAGGGGAGGAGAGGGAAGCATCAACTCCCATATGTGCCTTGACCAGGCAAGCCCAGGATTTTGAACCAGTCACCTCAGCATTCCAGGTCAATGCTTTATCCACTGTGCTACCACAAATCAGGCAGAAATTATTTATTAGTTTCTGGAGATTGAATTAGATAATTTCTGGAACCCAACTCTAAGCTTCTAAGTCAATGATCCTGAGGAGAAGACTGCTTTGGGTTTTGTGTTCCTTTTTATGACCTGATGGTTCTACTTCTTAGAGGCCATAAGAGTTGTTTTGTAAGGCATCAGATAAACTCAGAAATACATGGAAGTTATTTAAGCATATGGGTGAATGTGTCTGACTTCTTCTAGTCACGAGAGAGTAAAACAGATTATATTCACCATTTTAACTTAACTAGAAAACTAGACAAAATATGAAACAACAATCTTCAGACATTGGATAACAGTGATCCCTGAGAGAAGGAAAATGAAAGGGATGAACCTGTGATTTCCTCTATTGGGGTGGTATGTTGAGGGCAACAGCTGGTAGAACCTAAGAGTGCCTGATAGTCTTGACATAGAGTTCAGAGTTTGGGAAGGCCAAAGTGGCTAAGATTTATTAGGTCAAATACTGGAGGGAAGGTTACTGTACAATGAGAAAGCTCCAGAAATGTGCAGAGGGCCCCCCTTGAATCTTTGAATACCCGTCTGTATGTATTTGGTAAAAAATGACTAGAGGCTGGGAACTGCCAGGAAGAAGGAATCAGAGCAAGCCTCAGAGCTATCACAGTGCCAAGAATAGTTCATGTTCCAACCAGCAAGAATGGAAAAGTCATGGGACATTGATTGACTAGAGTCCTCAAGATGGTATTGCCTCTGGATTGGGGCCAAGCTGGCCCTAAAATAAAGACTGCTCTGGACCCATGGTAACAGAGCTTAAATAAGTTGTAAAAGCTTGAAATTTTCAAGTAACTTAACTATATCACAGAACAAAACCCAACAATATTTAAAGAAATACAACAAATTCTAGTAACAAAGTCCAGCAGCGTGGAATTCACAGTGTCTAGCATTCAATCAAAAATTTATGAAGCATGCAAAGTGGGAGGAAAATGCAACTTATAACAAGGGGAAAAAATTTACCAAAATTACTCAGAAATGACAAAAATTATAGAATTAAAACACAAGAATACTAAAACATATTATAAACACAGTCTATATCTTCGGGAAGGTAAAGGAAAATATATGTTATGAGACGATAAATGGGGAAGATATAAAAAACCCATTGAACTTGCAGGGATGAAAAATACAGTACCTGAAGAAAAAAAGAAAAATACGGTACCTGAATTAAAACATACATGAGATGGAATTAACAGATTAGACACTGCAGAAGAAGAAAAAAATAAAGAATTTGAAGCTATAACAAAGGAATCATCCAAGTGAAATAGAAAAAAGGCTGAAGAAAGATGACTAGAGCTGTGGGACAATATCAAACAGTCTAAGCATGTATTTAGAGTCCCAGAAGGAAAGGTGGAGTGTAAGTAGTGTAACAAAAGAAATTAAGCAATAAAGGTTGAAGATTTTCCAAAGCCAGTGACCATGGGGACGTCTATGATCCCACGCTCAAGCCAGCGACCCTGCGCTCAAGCTGGTGAACCTGTGCTTAAGCTGGCAACCTCGGTGTTTTGAACCTGGGTTCTCTACATTCTACGCCGATGCTTGATCCACTGAACCACCACCTGGTCAGACGATAAGGCTATCCTTTTTTAGACAAATGCTGAGATAAGTCATCACTTTAAGGAATATTAAAGGGTGTTCTTCAGGCAGAAGGAAAACATGAGGTGGAAATTTCATTCTACACAAAGGAATGAAGATCAGTGCAGATGCTCTCACTTTTTAATATTGCTGAAAGACAATTGTTTAGTTAGCAGAAACAAGGTACTGTGGGGCTTATAACATAGAGATTATTTCAAAAATGCAAAAGCATTAGACTGTTAGAATACTGTATTTCTCACTTTTCTGGCTGGGGAAAGGCCCTGAGGAAAAGACTCATAAATATGGGGAGTGAGATAGTGCAGGAGGATTTAAGGTAGAATTTACGTAGCCGACTGTAACTACATGAATTGACAGCTAACCAGGCAGACTAACTGCCTCTGAAAGGAAAGAGATGTCTTAGCTATTTGGCATCACAGTAGCCTTGTGTATAAAGAAAGGATTCTTCCTTGATTGATAGTAGAGAAGTAAGAAGACTTTATAAGGGATATCTTTATTATATGCAGCTTAAGTATCTGTTTGTCGCCGATAGCTTATTGGTTGCTTGTGAAACTGTACTAGCCAATGGGGTGAAGTTGCCACGGCTGAACGCAAATTGAGTGGGTCAGGGGGAAGGTGAACATTTGTTTACATTGGCAATCATCTGCTTTTGAAACAATTTAAGGCTGAACGCAAATTGAGCATGTCAGGGTGAAGGTGAACATTTGTTTGCATTGGCAATCATCTGTTTTACATAAAAACTACGTCTTAATGTAATTTCTTTTAAGAATGCCTCCTAGAAAATACAGCACTGAAGAGGAGAGAAAAGGAGCTAAAGCTGCACAAAAACGGCTTTCTCGACAAAAAGAAACCACTGAGCAGAGAAAGACAAGGCTTGCTTCAGTCGCAGAGCAAATGCGTCTTTCTCGGCAAAATGAGACTGATGAGCATAGAGAAACAAGGCTTGCCTCAGATGCAAGACAAAAAAGCCTGTCTCGATAAAATGAGTCCCTTGAACAAAGGCAGGAGAGAAATGCAAAAAAAACGACAGAGTAATGCTGACCGAAATGCAAAAAGGATTAAAACAGTTTCAAACAGAGAAACTTTAATTTTTGAGCATTCCTCTGGTGACATGAATATTAAATGTGAACACTGTCAGTCCTTAAACTTCAAGTTAGAAACTAATCGATTTGACCGTGGCAAGAAAGGATTTTCTCAATGTTGCAAGTACGGAAACATTGTAGTTCCACTAATTGAGAATTATCCACCACTCTTGAATAAATTATTGACTAATCAGCGTGTTGGCATTTTTTTACCTGAGCCTGCATTTGGACACGGTCAACTTTATGTTGCCTGTTCAAGAGTTCGTGAAAGAACGGACGTAAAATTAAAAATAATTGATGGTCCTCTGCAAGGCGAGCTTAAAAATGATGGAAAGATCTACACAGGAAATGTTGTGTACAAAGAGATCTTTGACATGTGAATTAAGATTTTATTATTTAAATCACCTTTATTTATTGAGCTAGCGGTAGCTCTTAAGAAATATACCGCCAGTGGTTTCCTTCATTGCACTCTACTTTAAGCAATTAAGCAAGTAGAAGGGGGAAACCCCGTGGGGCACTAAGCAAAGGGGCGTCCTCGCCGCCTGCCCTGGGTAATTCAGTTTGAATTAGCAGACACCTTTGCACAAATCATTTTAATTACAATTTATAATATCTAGAACAGCGGTCATTTCGTATGACCGCTGGGCTTTCTAGTGTGTGTGTGTGTGTGTGTGTGTGTGTGTGTGTGTGTGTGTGTATTAAGGTCACCTGATTTTTATTTCAGGATTAGGATCTAGAATCAGAGCACATAACTCTTTGTCTAGCATTCTGGCTTTCAGAACACAAATCTTTGATGGAAATGGGAAATTGGTAGTAGTCATAATTTTCTAGTTGTTTCTAAGGAGTTAAATTTAAGTGATGTTTAGTAAAGAGAGGAAACAGCCTAACAAAACATAAAGTCCAATTAGACAAACCTAGCACATGGAATAAATTTTCCTTAAGGAATAAAAACTGATTGCATAAGAAAGGAAAAAAGCTAGGCAAAATGAGATAAACTGGTTCAGGGAATATGCTGTGTACTCTTACATGTGGAATAAAATGATAAGAATGGAAGTTTTAGTGTTTCTAACATGAGTCATTGGTGGATTCCACTTCATTATAGTTTACTTCTTTAAAGTGTTTCTTAATAGATCTAGTCCTTTTAATTAACAGGGATTTATGTGAGATAACGTGGAGAATTGTAATTACAGTTGTCATGACTCCATAAAAATAGGTGTTGCCTGCCTGTCTTTCTTTAAAACTCTAGCAGTAATTCTAATAATTTGTTGCTTAAATTTGCATCTGAGAAAACTGTTGGGTACATGGTCACAGTGAGGGATGCAATACACAGAACTTTTCCTGAATTTTGTTGTTTTTGGTTTTTATAATACCATTAGGTTAAATCTTGGGAGTGAAGGACCTTCTTTCTGACTCATGATATTCAAGTGCTGCTGCTTGGTTAGTCTTTTGGGCTTTGTGGTTGGCTAGCATAGATTTAATATAAAAATCAGAATGAAAAATTAAGATGAAAAATCTCGAGAGGTAAACTAGGAAAATCAGCTTTGTTTCCCCTAAAATTTTTCTTGGTGTCTGCTCAGGAGCACTGTCATGACCAGGACTTTTAGTACATTTTTTTCCCCAGGCAAATCAGAAGGGTTCAGAATATAAAATTGGGAAGGTTTAGAAGTTAAGACTTTACTCTTAGATGTTTTACTTCTAAATGCATTGAGAAAACAATAGTTGGCTTGTTGACTGGGCATAAAGAAAGTTACAAATAGCAGTGGCCATTTATGTCATTGTGGTAACATACAGGAAAAGGATTGAGTCCTTAGTTTGAAAACTAGTGTAGGTTTTTCTTTTAAAGGGAAGCCTTTTTTAAACAGCTTCAGCTTGGCAGCTCTTCAAATAAAATCACAAAGGACAAGACACTATAAACAACCGTCCCACCCCCAAACAGGACTGCATAGACAAGCAGGCGCTCATGGCCAAGGCTGTGAAGACAGCAGAAAGGGCAGCTCCTTCAGCATCAGGAGCCACAGTGAGCAAACAGACAAGTGTGGGTCCCAAAAAGAGTAACAGGTGAACTAACACTGGGTCCTCAGATGCTGATACATTGGCAAGACAAACAGTAGGAGCAGCACTGATTTGCTACTTTTAGCTCAATATTTCAGAGGGAATTCATTTCGAGTTCTTCTGGAGCTAAGAGAGTCTTGTGTATAGAAAGTGCCTCTCCATGGGAGGGGAGGGACCCTTGTCTTCACAAAATATAAGCAAAGGTTTTGACCATCAATGCTTCTTTTTCATCTTAAGCACTGTGATCCCTTCTCTCATTTCTTTTTCCTTCATCTTCAGCACTCCCACTTCTGTGAGATGACCTGTAGGGTTCTTTTTGTTCTCTCTTAGCTTGTTTTTTTTTGGTATGCTTGTGTCTTGGCTGAACTATGGCAGTTTTCCTCATTTGGACAGTAATAGTTGAAAAACTGAAGAGAGAAACTTGGATCTGAATTCTGCCTCAGATGTCAAATTATACATTCTCAGCTAATGGGAGGGAACATTGAGGCCACCACACTCCTTCCTACTGGGATACAGGGGAAATGAAAAAGAACCCACATTACTTCTTAGAGCTAATTAATAAGCTGACTTTGGAGGAGGCCGTTTCCTTCTCCATGGAGAAACATTGGTTGGAGGCAGAGCTAAACCAATGGAAGAAGGATTCTCAGAAGAAACATACCCTGATTGTGGGGTCTCTGTTTCTGTTTAGCCAGCATGGTCTTTAGCTTTATAGTCCAGTTTTTCTAAATAAAAAATTAAAATAAAAAGACCAAACAACTCAGGCTGTGTAAGTCCAGCTGAACTTCATTGGTCTCTAGAACTCTTTTCTCCTAAAAATTAGGATAATCTCGTGTAGCGTGACATTCATTTACATCAGTGGTAGTCAACCTGGTCCCTACTGCCCACTAGTGGGCGTTCCAGCTTTCATGGTGGGTGGTAGCGGAGCACCCAAAGTATAAATAAAAAGATAGATTTAACTATAGTAAGTTGTTTTATAAAGACTTTTTTTTCTTTTTACAGAGACAGAGAGTCAGAGAGAGGGATAGATAGGGACAGACAGACAGGAACAGAGAGAGATGAGAAGCATCAATCATCAGTTTTTCGTTGCAACACCTTAGTTGTTCATTGATCGCTTTTTCATATGTGCCTTGACCATGGGCCTTCAGCAGACCAAGTAACCCCTTGCTTGAGCCAGCGACCTTGGGTCCAAGCTGGTGAGCTTTTTTGCCCAAGCCAGATGAGCCCGTGCTCAAGCTGGCGACCTTGGGTTCTTGAACCTGGGTTTTCCACATCCCAGTCATGGTCAGGCTGTTTTATAAAGATTTATTCTGCCAAACTTAGCGAAAATCCGACATAAAGTACTTGGTAAGTAATTATTATTATATGCTTTAACTTACTGTAATTCTGCTTTATAAATTTTATAAAGTAAAGTTACTTCCCTACTTTATAAATCACCATTACTATGGAACCAGTGGGTGGTTAGAAAATTTTACTACTAACAGAGATACAAAAGTGGGCGGTAGGTATAAAAAGGTTGCCTACCCCTGATTTACATCATCCTTTTTTGCTTCAGGGTAATTATCCTAAAGGTCAAAATTACTTTCATGGGCACCTGGGTAGGAAATATCTCCATGACTTTCATGTGGTTAGCTGTCCTTATCTCTGTCTGATTCCTTCCACCTTTCCCTTGAGTCCTTATTGCCTGTTACAATTTATAACTTGTCTGCTCCATGGAAGGTGTGGCTTCCAGTAACTGGCAGGTCATCTGCCGATTCACTTCACCCCTTAGATTGGAGGGTTTAGCCTCATAACATGGCTAATATTGTGGGATGAGTAGAATACCAAAGGAATCAATTCCTTCTTGCTGACTTTCTCTCGCTATGGAATGTAGTTTATAGCCTAGACCTCCTGTTTGCTGGTCACACCCTCTTGTATTCCTGGCTAGAGGCATCATTAGCACCATGGTCCTTGAGGGCAGAGTTAGATGAGAAACCTAGATTAAGAAATCTATCACCCTAATTGCATCTTGATTCATTATCATTATTGAAACTAACTGAGTTCCAGTTATCTGTTGGGCATCACACAGACAAGAATTAGCCACAACCTGAGTTCTCTGGACCTGCTGGGCCTATTGCTCAGTCTTCAGAGATGCAGGCAGAACAGTGTCTTTCTTCAACCCTAGCCTTCTCCTGCTCCCACCCTCCCTCCAGGTCTGCCTTGTGGCAAGTGTGGTTTCCCTGTAACTGCCTAGGCATCCTCATCTATAGGCCCTTTCTCTAGTCTAGACCACACTCTGGTGTGTTTCTGGCAGTGGTCTCTGCTGCCTACCCAGTATGTAGTTGCCTGCTGTTGGGCAGTAGCTCATTGCTCTGGCATCCTAGTGTGTAAATATTTGTCAAAGGACGGGGGCATTTTCCCATTCCCCAAAAAGAATTCTGAAAAATGTGCCTGTTTTCTTAGTCCTATTTCCAAGCTGTGGATCAGTTAGCCCATTCATTCCTTGCAGAGGACAGACACTGGTGTGGCCTCATCTGACCACATAAATAAGTGAGCAGTAACTTCCGGCCCAGAACTTTCAAGCTTTAGTACCAAGGAGTCCTGGTCCTAAAGGATCCCTAGACAACATAATCACTATTAGAGAACACATTTTTTCATTAACAGAAAGACTCACATATCTCCTAGATCAAGCATTTTATTTTCTTTCACTCATTGTTGACATTGAAGGTGTAAATGGAATCAACAAAAATGAGAAAGCTAACCATATAGATTGTGGGGAGAACTTGACTCTTCATGTCTGTGACTTTACTTTCAGGTCTCATATTATGTAGGTTTTTATATTACAGTGTGCCACTATAAATGGTGACATTGCCAAGCTACTGTCAGTTTGTAGGTGTTTTATCCAGTATAATTGATGATTTATCCTGTCACTCAGGTCTGCTTGAAAACAAATCAGTTTGCCTCTGCAAGATAGCTTATTAGGCTAAAAAGTAGTCTTTTGCATTGAAGCAAACTTTTCTATCTGTGT
The DNA here is from genome assembly GCF_036850995.1 of Saccopteryx leptura. NCBI lineage: Eukaryota > Metazoa > Chordata > Mammalia > Chiroptera > Emballonuridae > Saccopteryx > Saccopteryx leptura. Next base: position 133,606,453 of record NC_089504.1, read on the forward strand.
AAAACCAGGGGAGCCACACATAAGAACTGAACTCTTGGTCTTGACCTTGATAACACTAGACTCTAGCTGAGCTCAGGATTTATTTAAATTCTCACACAGTCCCAGTAGGTTAAAGTAACTGCTAATGTGCTTTATTAAACTGCTTGTCCTCCCCCCTGTCTTTTTCTCTAAGTTTTACCTTCAACTATACCTTCTTCCTCATTTTGCAGTCTTTTGACCTAATCCTCAATCTGCTGGCAGCATCTGCTTACCCGTATTCCCAACCTCATTATATATATAATCTTGGCTTTGTCCCCCCACTGTTTACAACACTTCAGTTCTCCTCCCTTCTAGTCAGAATCTGACATAGGGACACAAGGCTGCTGAGTGTTCAAGTCTTAACAGAACTGATTAGGAAATGATAGCATGTGCTGTACAATACGGAACTGCTTCTCCTTCATGTAACATGATTATCAAAGGCCTGAGTATTTATGTTAATACATATAATATCTTCCCACAGATCATCAATTTCTACATGAATATGCTGATGGAGAGAAGTAAAGAAAAGGGATTTCCAAGTGTACATGCATTTAATACCTTTTTCTTCACTAAATTAAAAACGGCTGGTTACCAGGCTGTGAAACGCTGGACAAAGAAAGTGGATGTATTTTCTGTTGACATTCTTTTGGTACCCATTCACCTGGGAGTGCACTGGTGTCTTGCTGTGAGTGCCCTTTTATTTTTGATATAACTTAAATTTATATAATTATGGAATACACAGAGTAATGAGTGTTAGTTCTACATCTTTACTTGAGAGAAGTGTTTAGTTGGCTAAAAATTGGACAGATTAATGAACTTTCTGTCAAGAGTAAAAGATACTTAGACTCTGAAGAGAGCTGTGGAATTTCCTTTTTCTGGAAATATTTTAAAAAGAGTTATAGGTCTAAGCAGCCTCAAGCCAAAAGCATGGAGAGAAAAAGTGACTTTTTTAAGCTTTACACTCCCATCCTCTTTATTATGCAGAGCAGTTCAGTAATTTCTCCACTGGATCTGTCTTTTAGGCTCTGTCCCATCTTTTAAAACCTATATGTGTTGGCCCTGGCTGGTTTGCTCAGTGGTAGAGCATCGGCCTGGAGTGTAGATGTCCCGGGTTTGATTGCCAGTCAGGGCACACAGGAGAAGTGCCCATCTGCTTCTGCACTGCTGCCCTTTCTCTCTTTCTCTCTCTATAGCCATGGCTTGATTGGTTTGAGCACTTTTGCCTAGGTGCTGAGGATGGCTCCACAGAGCCTCTGTCTCAGGCACAAAAAATAGTTGGGTTGCAAGCATGGCCCCAGATGGGCAAAGCATTGGCCCAGACAGGGTTGCTGGGTGGATCCCAGTCAGTGTGCCTGCAGGAGTCTATCTCTTCTCCTCTCACTTGGAAGAAGAAAACAAACAAATAAATAAAACCTACATATGTTTTCAGAGTATTTCCTAAACAAGAACAATGCCCTCCTGTAGAGGGTTCCTATAGAGGATTTTTATTTTTAGTACTGTTTCCTTCACTTCTACTTAGAGAGATCATGCAGGACAATTTGGAACTACTTTTAAGGACATCAATAAACTATAAGGCAGGAGAATCAAAATAAATCTTTAGTTCAATTTATCAAAACTTGCATAAAAATAACTTCTTAATGCTGCTGCCAATTCAGATACTGTGACTATTATTTTCTGCTTAATCATGACTTGCCTTGCATACTTGGCAAGGTAATTTAATATTTTGTATGACTCTGAGGACCTGAATGTATTAGTTTAAAGTATCAATGAACGTATAAGAGTTACTTCAAAGTCTGTTTTGAATTACATATGAAAAGTATAAAAAAGCCAAAGGAAAATTTCCAGGTAAAGAAATGACTCCCAGAAACTGGAAATGATCTCAGTCAACTTGCATTCTCTGAAGAATGTGTTGTGTCTTCACTGTTGCCCACATTATAGGTGGCCACCCTGAGTACAGAAAAAGGTTTTAGGGAAATTAAGGGGCCCATCAGTAAATCAGCCCCCACCATAGTTCTAGGTGAATAATGCCCCTGTTCTCTCTTCTGCAGATTAAGCATGGTGTGATGCAAAGGATCATTGAGACTTGTATGATTTCACAGGCAATCTGGCAAAAGCTTCCAAGTTACAGGGAAGGGAAAAGCTGAAAAACCAGTCTTCACTTTATAAACACAAATTTTTTGTTCCCAGGTTGTCGACTTTAGAAAAAAGAATATTACCTATTATGACTCTATGGGTGGGATAAACAATGAAGCCTGCAGGATCCTCTTGTAAGTAAGGAGTTGAGGATAGAAGAGTTTGGTGTCTGTGTATATTGTGTTTTCCAGCTATTGAACTCAGTTCTTTTATACATTTAGTTGACTGATTAATAAAGGACATTTTCATATTAAGTAGGAATGGGTATTTTATGTCTAAGTAAAGTTTAATAATTAGGTAATAATAACAAATATATGCCCTAATTGGGGCAAGTACTGTCCCAGTGCACTAAAATATAGAGTGGGTATATACATACAGATATAGAACTGCTTAGAAATCATCTAATCCAACTTCCTAATTTTTCAGGTGAAGATACGAAGACCCACAGAGTGATTTTGATTTGCCCTGGTCCTACTCATTAGTGGCTTAATTAGGAACCAGAATGCAAATTTCTTTATACCCCTTCTATTTTTCTTTCTAAAATGCTTATTATTGTACCACTGTGGGCAGTAGGTTGTAGAATGGTGAGCAGTTTGCACTTAGGGAGAGTATTCTATATGAAGTATGCACTCAACAAATTGTTGATTTGAATTCAGTTTTTACACAGGAGACTCAAGACTAAAAACAGTAAATAAATAGTTTAATATTGCTAGAGAAACATTCTTGTTTCATTAGAACAAGCTCTAAAGGACCATATAAACCAAGGAAAAGAATCAAAACTCGTTTCTCAGGAGGAACAGTAGGTGGAAGGAACTTGGTATCAGAGGCAGAGATCATGTTTCTCTTGGGTTGACAGTGTGGGCATGAGTTGTAGGAGTTTCATAGGGGGCTTAGCAGTCCAAAATACCCTGCCCTGCGTGGAACACTGTTGTCCTCAGAAGCATGTATGTAACTCTTTCTATGGGTGGCAGGTCATCCTTGTTCTCTAGAACTCATCGCATTTTCTCTTCCAATACCCTTAGGCAATACCTAAAGCAAGAAAGCATTGACAAGAAAAGGAAAGAGTTTGACACCAATGGCTGGCAGCTTTTCAGCAAGAAAAGCCAGGTACCTTTTATCTTGCCAACATGAGGGTGGTGGAGAAGGAAAGGATTTTACTGCTCGGTTCTCAGGGACTTTCTTAGTGTCAGCCTGACTTCAGCTTGGTTGTTTGGTTCCTTGGGGAAGACATAGTAAGTGCTTTGTGGGAAAACTGGTAATATGTTCCTATGTAGAACTCGGTTTTCTATTTGCTAAGCTTTTTACCCCTGTGGGACATGTTTGCTGATTGACCCTGTAGGAAGGACCAGTTATCATACTCTTAGGTGCTGTGGAAGTCTAAAATAGTTCCCTGTGTGGTTAAAATGAAGTACCCAGGCCTAACTGAGATGCTGCAATTTTTCTCTGAGCCTGTGTTGTCCTGAGTAAGGAACAAGGGTCATCTCTTCAAAAGTCAGAGAAACTTGTAAAACTTACATCCTTTGGTTCTTATCTATAACCTAATAAGATGGAAGGAATCTTGGAAAGGTGTCACCGTTTTTGCTGTTTTTGGTCTTTTAGGAAATTCCACAGCAGATGAATGGAAGTGATTGTGGGATGTTTGCTTGCAAATATGCTGACTGCATTACCAAAGACAGACCAATCAACTTCACACAGGTGAGCTGAGACTTCAGGAGGGAGGGAGCTCTGCACCCACCCAGTCTCCAGGCCCTGATAGATGTTTTTCTATCCACTCGCGCTACTGGGTGGTGGGGCTCTGCTTTGGCCGATAGCTTGTGACACCAGTGGCTACAGCCTGCCATGTCCCAAGAAAAAGAAGGATAAAAGTAGGCCACATCCTGAGTTCCCATTTACTACATATTGAGGTCAAGGAGTCCTGGTCAATAGCAGAGCCTTCTTCTCTGCCCATTTCCCACCGACCTCTGTAAGAAACAGAATTGAGACCAAAGCACATTTTCTTCAGTTTCCCTTTATTTGATTAGCATCAGGTTTTACTAACTTAAACTAACTCTTTCTTTACTTCTGGTTGAATCAATGACTTTACCGGTGTTTTCCACCATAGTCCTTGGGTGGAACTGACTCTTGCAGTTACCAGAACTCTTCAGCTAGGAAATGACTTTAGATTTTCAGTCCTCAACTCTTATGACCTCTTAAGATTTTAATATTGAGGACTTGATAGACATCATTCTCAGAATTCTTGGAAACATTTAGGTGTAGTCTGGGCATGCTTGGCAATGCCCAATAAAACTTCTAAGGCCGCAGCAGTGGGAGGTAGCAGTGGATATAGCAATAGAAAAGAGCAATGGAAAGGGGGAAAAACACACGTAATCCAGAATGAGAAATGTGGAATACCAGAAATACAACTGAGATTATTTTAGTTGAAGACATTAAGAAAAAAAGGAGTATGGGGAAAGGAATAAGTGATAACTGGGTCTGGACAAAAGAAATGAAAATTAAGAGTTTCTCTGTATCCCTACAGCAACACATGCCATACTTCCGGAAGCGGATGGTCTGGGAGATCCTCCACCGAAAGCTCTTGTGAAGACTGTCTCAGTTAGCAGACGTTGACATTGTGGGGGACCAGCTCTCTGTTGTCTACAGCCAGAGACCTTGGAAACAGCTGCTCCCACCCCTTTGTTCTTGTAAAGCCCTTGATCCTGGACCAGGCCCTGGCGAGATGCAGTCACAAGCACATCTGCCTTTCCTTTTGTATCTCAGATACTATTTTTGCAAAGAAATTTGGTGCTGTGAAAGGGGTGAGGGACATCCCTAAGCTGAAGAGAGAGACTGCTTTTCACTTCTTCCGTTCTGCCATCTTGTTTCAAAGGGCTCCAACCTCACTCAGTCCCTAATTAGGGGGCTGAGAGAGAGTTGGAAAGACTCTTGGTTTCGTATAAAACTTGTTGTTAGGCCTTACTAAGAGATAGGAAAGGGCATGGGCAAACAAAGTAGGGATCAAAACCACCAGCATATACACGTGCACACACAGGATTTTCAAGATACTTCATCAGGAAAGTGACTGTCAACTGGACTTTGGGGCATTCATAAATCCCTCCTCTAGGACTTTTCCTATTTAGATGCCCTTTTGTGAAATCGTCTGCTTCTGTACAAGGCTGTTTTATTATCTGTAGCTTCCTCCCATTCTGAGGCACAACACAGGAGCCCTGGGTGGACCTCAAAGTCCCAGGCAGTCCTTTCCTTAAAAGCAGGAGTTTTCATGTGCTCACTACACATGATAGGGGGAGACCCACCCAGGGAGCGGTTCAGTGGAGCAGCAAGGCACCACTTTTCCTGCCGCCTACTTCTGACCAAGAAGAAGGACCTCAGTCTTTAGCATAAAATTTCCAGCATTGGATGAATGCGAGTCTAGTTGGTCTGTGGCTAGTTAGTTTAAATATGTTTCTAACCACAGAGAATTTAATATATATAAATATATATATACATATATATATATTTCATAGGGATAAGCTTTTTTTTTTTTTTAAAGGCTAAATGTGTTCACCTTTTTAGCCTGTAGATTTATTTCCATTTTCTAAATTTAGGTCTAGCACACACAGATCCCAGCCTCTGTGCGGAGGGTTTTTATGGATTTCCTAACAATATTTTGAGACCCGGATGAACTCTGGCTAGGGATAGAGGTTTCAGAGGGAGGTGAGATTTTCCACTAGCAAACAGGTGGAGGAATTTGGACTGATCAACTTGAGATTTACAACACGCTGTTCCTTTTGTTCTTGTTCGCATCTCCCTGCCTTTGAGCGTCCTCAGGCTAGATGGTGAAATGATCCAATGCCAGTGTCATTTTTGTACTTAAGTTCCAAAAAAGGAACGTTTTATACTTTTTCTGTATTGTAATAGGTAGTTTTGTATGAAATCTTTTCTCCTTGTCCCTTGTGCCCCCCCCCCCATCATGCTTCTCCCTGGGCTTATTTGAAAATTTTACTGTTTTATACCAAACTTGTTTAGTACAATTTCTATGTTTTACCACAGGTTACAATTTGAAAAGAAAACTATTTTTTTTAAATATTCCATTGTTAACTGAATGTTACTGTTTCCACTCCAGCAATTAGATGTCCTATCCTTTTCATAACTGCCTGCCTTTGGGGGATAATCACCTTTTGTTTGTTTTCTTTCTTTTGGTTTTTTTTTTTTTTTTTTTTTGCTGTTTTTTTTTTGTTTTGTTTGTTTTTTGTTTTTTGGTGTTTTCTGTAGGAAATAAATAGCTTCCTATATATAAGTTTCTGGGACCTTTCACATTCTCTTTTAGAAAGCAATGACATGCACCTCACCATAGGACTCCTGAGCACTGGCTCCTGATACTTAATGTTTCTAAGTGACAACTTGGATGGTGCGATGTGTGTGGATTTAGACTATAACTTGAAAGGCCTGAGTTTTTCAGACTCTCTCACTGTTGTCTAGGGGACTCAGAACAACATAGTTTTCTGTGTATTTGTTTGTTTGTTTAGGTAACATCTGTTTACTTCCCTCACAGACTTTTTGTACAGACCAAAGCAACAGATATTTATTGCTATGTATAGCAGAAAATGAAACATGCAACAAAAGCACTTTGAAAAATATAAGGGATTGTTGAGCCTTTCTGAACCTGGACCCCCTTTCCAAACAGTGCAGCTTTATATAGATAGGAATTAGCCTGCGACCACCCTTCATGATTGGAGGAGCCACACTGAGACCCCAGTTGTAGCCTAGATCAGTGGTCCCCAACCCCCGGGCCGCGGACTGGTGCCGGTCCATGGGCCATTTGGTACCTGTCCGCAGAGAAAGAATAAATAACTTACATTATTTCTGTTTTATTTATATTTAAGTCTGAACGATGTTTTATTTTTTTTAAATGACCAGATTCTCTCTGTTACATCCATCTAAGACTTACTCTTGATGCTTGTCTCGTAAGTTCGACAATTATATTTAAAAATACCACAGTTTTTACGCCAGTCGCATAGTTTTATTTTGTGCATTTATCCGTCCCTAAAGGCCAGTCCATGAAAATATTTTCTGACATTAAACCGGTCCGTGGCCCAAAAAAGGTTGGGGACCACTGGCCTAGATGGCTCAGTGGGACCCAGATATAGACTATTAGAATGGGCCTTTCTTTCTAGAGGACTAGCCTACAGGAGCAGGACCAGCATCTGAAAGCTTCTGCCTTCATTTAAGGGTGGGCTTTGATGACCAGGTGAAAAAAAGAAGACATTCCTATATTCCATGGTCAAGTGCATGTTTCCAGTATCTTTTTTATCTGCTTGAAAGTAAACCTATTGCTTTCCTTTTCTCTTGTTTTTCTCTCCTCTATGCTCAGTGTTCTGTCACCAACCTCCCCTACAAAAGGAATACTGGAGGGAAGACATTCTCTATAGAGCCTTTGACAGAAACCATAGCCCAACAGTCCCTCCTGGGCCTTAGAGAAAGTCAGACTGTTGCTGCCTATTTGAAATAACATAGTCTGAGGCACAGAGGGTGGTTCCATCCCTTTTGACATCTGGGACCCACTATTGCTCCTGGGAGTCCTGCTTAGGGTTGAATATAAGTTTTTCCTCATCCAGCCTGGAGACTTTGTGTAAACTGACACTTCTATATATGAAGTGCTTCAAGTTCTCTCTTCTTTAGCCCCTGTAATGACACTAGCATCTAGCACTGGCACCCACTGGCCCTAGTACTGTTAGGTCCAAGATTTAGTGGTCTTGGGGTGGAAGCAGATAACCTGGAAGAGCACTCCAGCAATCCCCTCCCTAGGCGGTGACACCTCCTCGTTTCACAGGCCCGTAAGAAGCTCTACTGGGGAGAGAGGGAGAAGGTTCATATAAGAGCCCCACTGTTTTTAATGTCTCGGCCTCTGGTCCCTCTCTGCTGTCCCTCCAGCTCTCAAACATATCTTGCCAGACTGAGAGATGATTGACGCGCTCTGTCTTCTCCCTTGCTGCACCCGGCTGGCCAAGGTGAAGTGGCATATGATGCTCTCCCCTGGGCTTCACATACCCAGAGCTGGAACAGGAGGTGGAGGTTATCAGGCCCTGCTGTTGGCTCAAACAGGCTACCTGCTGAGCTCGTGAGAAAGTGGCTGTATTTCCCTAGATTTCCTAAAATTTTGGAAGGGACAAGTAAGACTCAGCCCAGTTCCTTCCTTACAGCCCAGGGCCTTATTTCACCTGTGCTGAATCCTAACATCTGTTCTATTAAGAGCCCATAACTACCATTCCCACTTTAGCATGTGAAGTCATGCTGGTCACCCACTAAGATAAGGCAGAACTTACACTGCATCCCCTGGGGGATAGAAAAGAAACTGGAAAGCTTTGAACTAGAAGTTAAACCTTAATGTAAGCCATGTCTCTGGCCTTTCAGGGTTGGGGTGGGGGGAATTCCAGCTGTGAGGGGTCAGACTAGATATCTAGAGTTGTCAAAGTCTAAGATTCTGAAGTGTTAGGGCCACAATGCTGCTTGGAATAGAAAGTCAAGGTAGAGAGAGCTTCAAAGCTAAAGGCCAATGTTCTCATTAGCTTGGTCTTAGAGCTAAGGCCCAGGTCAGTCTTATCCTAATGGGACAGAACATAGTTGCTAACTTTTCTGTATTCTCAGCTGAAGAGGAGCCATCCAGTGCTTGAGTCCTGGAGGTTGTCCTACCCTCCGCAGCACATAAGTACCATGAGGGAGAGGTGCGTGCACAAGGAGCACAGTCCTGTCAACTGGGTGCCTCTCATTCAGTTCATTCCTCTTCTCTTCACAATTACGTACAGAGTGCACACCCCCAAATTCTATCTCCTTGAATTCAGCCTTCCTTTATCACATTACCTTAGTGTCTCTTATCTGGACATCTGCAGCCCCTATAACAAGAAAATAACATAGCTCCATATAGTATTTGTATTGTAATTGCCTTTGACATCAGGGATGGACTGAGACATGTTGGCACTGAGGACAGGTGAATGATTTGGTGCTTTTTTCCCAAGCCAGGAGGAATAAGGGAACTCAAACAATTATTTAGAAAGACATTATTGAGGGACATGAGGGAGAAGAACCACTCATGGAAGCCTGCAGTGTGGCTGTCCCTCCTATGTGGACTCCAGTAGTTCACCTCTGGTCTCAAACCTAATGCCCACTCTGCCCTTAACAAAAACACCTTGCTGAGCAGTTGAGCACATCCTTTGGAGGTCTCAACTTCTCTCCCAAGGGGCTAATCAAAGTATTTTTTCTAACCACGTGTATTTCTCTTATGTGCTGTTTTCTCCTTCATTTTTATTTCCAGTGATATTGTACAGTCTACGGCCATACTCCCTGAACACACCCGATCTGTCTGATATTATATATTGAGATTGTGGGTCCCATTCTGTCTGCCTTGTCCTTTGAATGGACTGTTTTACATGCTGCCAGCACCGAATCTATTAGCCAGAACTAACTTCCTCGAGGGCAATTGCCTTATACTTCTGGGGAGCCCATTATCCTAGATGTTTAATAAACGTGTTTAAGCACCAAGCTTGGGGATCCTGAAGGGTGGAATAAAGACATGGTTTCACAAACAAAACAAAACAAAACAAAAAAACTGTCCTCAAAGACCTTACAGTGTAAATTACTTGGGAGGCCAGGAAGGTACCAAGCAATGTACCTTATTGAGAAGGCAGTCTCCTAGGCACATGGTCCAGTGTGAAGCTGGATGCGGGTGCTGGAGAGGCAGAGGTGGAGACGAGTCGGGACGATGCTGCCTCTACCTGCCAGTCTGTATGTGTGTGTGTGACTCCCTAGTTTTTAAAAGGTGATTTATTTAAAATAAATTCTGTGGGTTTTACTTTCTTGCTTTGACTGGAAACTCCTTGGTAAAAAAGACTTGATGGTGTTTGTCTCTCTAAGAGTGTCTCTCTGTCTCTGTGACTGTTTATTCTGTCTCTGCCTGTGTCTGTGTCTCCTGATCCAAGCTGGACCAGTGATTGGATCCTCAGTGTGGTCTGGATTCCTGAGTCCACCCCTTAACCAGGAGTCTGAATACTGTTCATTCATTCATTTCATTCCACATACCTGGGATTGAGTCCTGAACGCAAATAACATGCAAATCCCTGGCTCTCCGGCACTTTTTAAAACCAGGTCTGTCTGTGGAGCTGGCCAGAGAGCCCTCCCGAGCCAAAGCCAAACACACCAGTCAAGACTCCAATGCCCCCTGCTCACAGCATCCTTGTCTCCTTGTCCCAGTCCTGCACACCTTACAATCTAACCTCAAACAGAGGTTCACTCTGCTCTGCCTGTAAAGCTCACACTCCAAAGAATAAGACATAAGAAAACACCAACTTCTGAAAAATTGGTGAAATGGTTTTATCGGTGTTGACTTAGAAGAGTCCCTTGTAGTCTCCAGGACATTCTTGAGTTCTGAGATTTTTCTAGGCATGTTTAAAATTTTTCAGCCATTTGAAAGTGGTTGGAGTGGGGGAAGAGCTTCAAGCCGCCTTGTATTCTGGCTCCTGAGAGTGGTTAAAGATAGCTGATGATTGCCTGGGTCTGTATGTCTATTACCAGATGGGGAGAAAATGCCCTCGCAGTGGGGACCTGGACCCAGTTGTGACCAGAGTCAGTCAACCTCTATCCCCAACTGCTCCCTGAGTGCCTGGCTTGGTCTTAGGTGCTGCAGAAGTTACAAAGGCACTGGGATGAGGTTCATGTTCCTTAAGGAACTTATGTCCTAGACACTCTTCTTGACCCCAGGAAAAATGTTTTGTGTCCTTGTATACCTGTGCCCCATTTCCCATCAGCCCGTCACTGGCCAATTACTCAGTCCTACAATGGCCTAAGAGTCCTGCACAGTCACCCCACACTCCCCAGCCCTCTCCAGAACCAACCCTGTCGCCATGCAGGCTCACTGGCCTTCTGAGCCGTTTATCTAACAAACCGAGCTTGCTTCCCTCACAGCCCTCTACTTCCTATGTCTGGAGGGCTTTCCCTTGATACCCCGCTGACCCACTCCCTCGCTTCCCCAGAGCGATGACGGATGGACTGTCATCCCCACACCATGATTCTTACCCTCCTTAGCTCTCTTGCCTTCATTTGTTCTCTGTAGCATTTAATATGAGTAAATAATATAGTCTTATTATTTACTCATTTTTTCTCTCACTAAAGTGTCCGTTCTGTTCATGCTGTGCCCCAGGTGCCTAGGACAGTCAGAATCGCTGAAGGGAATGGATTGTTGGCGTTCAGCATCCCTGAGTTGGGCTTTCCTTCCATTGTGATAGCCTCCACCCACCCACACCCTCGCCTCCTCAGGTCTGCTCTACAGTGTTTCCTCTCCCAGGGTCTCTGGCTTCAAATCCATCATCCACTTAGCAGTTAGAGCTGTCTTCTTCCAATAACATTAATAAGAGAAAGCATTTTTGGAGCCTGGCCCCAGCCTTATGTGCCAGCACTTTATGTACATTACCTCAGGTAACCCTCACAAGTGTAGGATGTGGATACTATTATTATCCCCGTTTCTCAGATGAAAAAAATGGGTAGCACAGAGATTGAGTAACTTGCTCAAAGTCTCACAGACTGTCAATGACAGACACAGATTCATGCCCAGGGCCTGTGTCTCCTAAGCATTTGAAAGGCTGTGATCCCTGCTTCACTCAGCCAGCTTTGTACACGTCAGCAGGGCCAGTGACTGGCGGGACATCCTGGGGCTCCACTAATGTGAAATCAGAAAAGAGAACTTTTGTGGGTCGGTCGCAAAGTCTGATCCTCCCTCTTTTGTCTCCTGAGCAAGACTGAGGTCCTTACTTATCTCTTCACCTTAGTCTGGAAGGTTTCGAAGGCAGGATCCCTCTGCCTTTGGGTTCATTTCCTCGTGGCTTCTCCAGAAAGGGGTCCTAAGGAACTCCCTTAACCCTCCCAAGACCACCTTTTCCCCAACTGCCCTTTTCCCTTGTTGCCTCCCACCCTCCTCCCCAGCCCTAGACTGCACACAGTAGCAAAACTTTTCCTCTGAGACCAGTGGTTCTAACCCAGAATGGGGCAGGGCTAAGGCTGGGGAGGGTGGGGAGCAGGGGGACACTGAGCGGACCCAGAGCACCCCACAGGGTCTCAGGACTCAGGGATGTGTGTGTAGGGACATGTGAAGACATTTCTGGTGCTCCCAGGTGTGTCTCATTTCACTTCTGTGTCTCCTGTTTGTCCCCTCAGTGTGAAGTTCCCTTTGCCTTTCCATTCCAGCCGCTTTGAGAATCTCAGGAATGCACAGCCCGGTGCCCCCTGCTCCTCCCACTGGACCTCCATACCCAGTGCCCCTGAGAGGTGGAACTGAGTTCCAGCCAGAGGCAAGGGGGAGGGGTCCTTCTCTGTTACTGGAGAAGAAAGACACACAGTCTCAAGCCTTCCTCCCACCCTCTCTCAGATTTCTTCCCCCAAATCAGTCTGCCACTTTCAACTTCCTCTTAAACAAAAGGCCTTTCCCACCCTTACTAGGGGCCTCTCTTGATGGTAATTACTCCTAATTGTTTTCCCTTGGCTCACAAAGACCTTCCTTGCCTGCCCTGAGCCAACAGTTCTGTGTCTGCTCAGAAAATGGACTCAACTCAGAACAGAAGCAAGCCCCTCGGCCTCTGCACCAGGCTTTCCAGGTCTAAGTCAGCTCTACCCACGGATATGCTCCCATGTATCTAATGGAAACAACAGGGCCCCTCAGGAGCTCTGAGCATTTCCTTCCATGAAGATCTCAGCATCAGAAAAGATCTATTGGATTTGACCCCGGGGGACAGGACTCCTAAATGGGGCCTCCAAGCCCCATAGTTCTGTTTGGCCTTGGTGGATGGAGCTTCTGAGTTTATTAGCCAAGCTCTCTTCCTTCCCACCAGAGGAAAGGCCTCCATCCGCCAAAGCCCCCAGCCTCTCATGTCATCCTGTGCCCTGGCCAACGGGGTGAGGCAGCCTTTGCCAGAGCTTTTACACACACACACACACACACACACACACACACACACACACACACACACCCCACACACACAGAAGGGAGGGAAACAGTGGGCAGGGCATGTGTAGATGCACATAGTGTCCATTTTTCCCTCAGCAGGGCTGCTGACCCAGATCCATTCTACTCCCAGAGGAAGGTTCTTAGTGGTCCAGAGCTCTTGCAGATCTATATGCCTCTTAGGAAAGGCTTTGGATGTATAAGCCAGAGGGAAGACATAGGATGTTTTATTCATTCATTCAATAACTACTAAGTGCCTACTACATGCCAGACCCTTGGGTTAGACACTGGAAATGTCCTCCTTCTGGTCCAAGCACACAACGCTTTGCTGTAGCCTAAATCATTTTATCCTCAGGGCCCTGCTCCAGGACGCTCCCCATCAGCCTGAGGCTCACCTCCCCACCCCCTCACTCCTGACTCAGTTGTACGTTGCCCAGGGGCAGAGCACCTTTTCTCCCAGGCAAAGAAGCCTGCACAAGAAGGACCTGAGGAGTAGACATGAGGATGGAGAAACCGGCCTGTTTCATCCAACCAGACCTCCAGGGGCATCTCAACGCTATAAAGAGTCTGGGCTAAAATAGTCCCTTAGATTCAGGGATAAGATGCCTGTACCTTCAGACTTGGGGTTCTCTTTCCTTTTTTTCCCATGTGGGACCAAGGAACCAGATTATGTTTTTATCATGAAGTCTGCTTGGATCTAAGAGTCTTCATTTATTTATCTACCTACCATTTACCCATCTACTCACCCATTCATCCATGCATCTATCCATTTAATCATTCACTCACTTATTCTTTTAGAACCTATTCTGGGCCAGGCACTGGGGGAAGAGGGATGAGTGTGGTATGGTTTCTGGGAGCCTCGGCTGCTTCCTCAGATCTCAGATCTCCCTTCTCCCTTCACATTGGGGGCCAGACTCCAACTGAGGAGATCTCCCAATGGGTAACTAGAAGTTCTGAGGCAGAGGCCACTGGTAATCAGGGCCAACGATGGGAATGAAGACCAGGCTCATGGCTGGAGGATGAGGAAGGCGCTCAGCCAGACCACTGAGCCCATCACTGTGGTTTGGCTCCTATGGTGAAAAAATAGCAAGTTTGGACAAGTGTCTCCCTGTGTCCTGAGCTCTGGATTGCTCCCAGACAGGAGTTGCTCCATTAAACAAACCACAGCCAAGGGCAACAGGGGCCCAGAGGGGTCTAGAGGGGGAGTGGAAACATGGGGCTCAGAAGAGGACTTGAGCCAAGCTTGTCCCTTACAGACATAATGGTACAATGAGGCCTGCCGGCTCATTGTACTGAGGTATGAGCGTGCACTGCAGGAGCTGCGGGGGGCACCCAGACTCACAGACACACAGTATAAAACTGAGACAGCCACAAAAGCAAATGCAGCCTACTCTCTAGAATCTGTTTTAGGACATTAGCTGAAGATTCTTCCCCCAAAGGACCCAGATGAGTAACAAGAGCTTGGCAATAGGGTTGAGAAGAGAAGGCTGATACAGGGCATCAGAGAGGTTGTGTGTGTACTCTATTCGGTGATGAGTTTGGGTCTAATTCTTTTCTTCTGTGTCTTCTACTTCATTCTCAAATCAGAAGGACTCTGAGTGGCTTGGGCTTTTCCGGGCCTCTCCTCCCCTTTCCACATGTGGCCAAGGGCGAGTTAATGGGACCTGTGCACACAGAGGCTCACACAGCCTTGGAGACAGAGGCTCATTCATACCAGGACACTGTGGCACCTCTCTCCCAGGCTGGCCCGCGCTCCTGGTCCTGTAGCACCAACACATGCAAGTGAGAGACGTGCACCTTTGCACAGGCAACCTTGCTCCTGAGTGCACACAAAGCCACACTCAGCTGTTAACCCTTCACTTGGCTCTCACCTGGGCTCTGGCTTTGCCTTTCTCACTCTCTTCTACCCAACCCTGGGCCCACCTGAATTAACCTTTGAACAACCTCCTCAGGGCCCCAGGTTGCCCACCGTGAGCTTACAAAACCTCCCAGTGCCTGGAGGGGAGGGGAACACAGTCTCAGCCAGAGAACAGGATGAAGGCATTTCCTTCCAGGGAAAAAGAAGAGATGACTATTAAAGTCTAGGTTCAAGTCACAGCTATGCCACCTGCAAACTGTGTGTCTTCAGATAACTTATTTAATCTCTCTGAGCTTCATTCCAGAGACTGTGAGAAGAGTAAGGTTAAAAAACCTGAGGTCCATAAATAAACCTGCTGAGGTTATATGCAAAACATGTAAAATTCTACATTTTGCTAGAAAGAGGTTTTGTAAGTTAAGCCAGCTTTTCATAGGCCCCTTGAACTCCCTCAAAACTTAAGAATCATTCCAGGATTCTATGTGTGAGTCAAATGCTTTATAAGTGGTGCAAACATGGCCATCGTAGGTCCACGGAATCACCTAAAGTCAGTGTCAGCCTCCCCCTGTACCTGATGCCTAAAGTTCTCCTACATGACCCCCACTAGGATATCCCAGGTTGGGGAACTGCACACCCCATCACCTCCGATAGGAGCCCGGCTGAGAGCTGACTGAGGCTCTCTCATCTGATGGACCCATTTGCTGGGATGAGGTCAGACTGGGGCCAGGATGGAGGTTCAAGCTCAGCAAGGGTCAAGGAGAGAGAGATGGAAGACGGGGTGGATCTTAGGAATAATAACAATGATATGAGAGTCTACTGAGTGTTTACTATATGCCAGGCATTGTATAAACAACCAATGAAGTGAATATTATTATTCCCATTTTACAGATGAGGAAACTGAGTCTCAAAGAGATTTGTCAGTTGTTTAGGATCACTAGACCAGTAAGTGGTAGAAACTGACACTGAAAGGAGGTCTAACTCCAAAGTCTTTTCTCTTAAAAGAGAAGGAATGAGCCCTGGTTAGCTCAGTTGGTTAGAGTGTTTTTCCCATACGCCAAGGTTGTGGGGTTTGATACCCAGTCAGGGTGCATACATGAATCAATCAATGAATGTGTAAATAAGTAGAACAATGTATATCTCTCTCCCCTCACCCTCTCTCCTCCTCCCTCTCTCTTTAAAAAAATCAATCAATTAAAAAAAAATTTTTTTTTAACTTTTTTTTTTTTTTTTGTATTTTTCTGAAGCTGGAAACGGGGAGAGACAGTCAGACTCCCGCATGCGCCCGACCGGGATCCACCCGGCACGCCCACCTGGGGTGAAGCTCTGCCCACCAGGGGGCGATGCTCTGCCGCTATCAGAGCCACTCTAGTGCCTGGGGCAGAGGCCAAGGAGCCATCCCCAGCGCCCGGGCCATCTTTGCTCCAATGGAGCCTTGGCTGCGGGAGGGGAAGAGAGAGACAGAGAGGAAGGGGGGGGGGGTGTAGAAGCAGATGGGCGCCTCTCCTATGTGCCCTGGCCAGGAATCGAACCCGGGTCCCCCGCATGCCAGGCCGACGCTCTACCACTGAGCCAACTGGCCAGGGCTCTAAAAAAATTTTTTTTAAGAGAAAGAATAAGGGGACATAGAGAAGGTAACTTCCTCCCTGGTGACATTTCAGATGAATTGGGCACCATGCTGGAGAACTTGGGGCACAAAGCTACATAAGGAATCCCCTTTTGGGAGAAGGGGCCAGAGCCAGCAGTCTACCCAAGCCAGTTCTTGGGGGTGTGAGGACAGTGAGGAGGCCGGGCTGAAGGCTCTGGTTCTTCAGAGCTTTCACCAAAGCCTGGCTCAAAGGCCTCTTTGCTCACATCTTTGACTTCTACAAGGAATTCTCCACCCCAGGGCCCTCCATCTCCATCCTCAAGGACCTTGGGCTGCTTCAACCACATATGGGGGCTCTGTAGTCCTTCCCACCCTCTGTTCACCCAGAGAACAGGCAGCTCCCATCACACCTGGGGGTCTCTAAAGCAGGGTGGCTCAGGACCAGAGAATGGACAGCTGGGGAGATCTGGTGGGCCAGATGGGACTGTGTCAGGGCGAATCATAGAGGAAGGGCTGTATGCAGACTGCTCCTCAGATAATCAAACACGTTTTACTTTGTTTGAGACAGAGACTCAATGATTTATTTGCTGTTTATTTTTATATTAAGAGTTTTGCAAATTCTTATCAATTTGCTGTTAGGGTTCAGAATCTCCCAACTATTTGTGGGTACTGATACCCTATTCTCTTCTTTCCATACCCCTTCCCATTGCCCCCTTCAGCCTCTCTGGGATCACAAGGAGAAGGGAAGATGGAACATGCCAGTTGGATTATTAATGGGTACCGCCAAACTTAATTCTAGCCCTTTTGTCCTCAGACTAAAGCAGCAGTTCTCAACCTGTGGGTCGCGACCCTGGTGGGGGTCCAATGACCAAAACACAGGGGTCACCTAAAGCCATCGGAAAATACATATTTTATTTATTTTATGTATTTTATTTTATTTAGTTATGTATTTTATTTATTTTATGTATTTTATTTTATTTAGTTATGTATTTTATTTAGTTATGTATTTTACTTATTTTATGTATTTTACTTTATTTAGTTATGTATTTTATGTATTTTATTTTATTTTATTTAGTTATGTATTTTATTTATTTTATGTATTTTATTTTATTTAGTTATGTATTTTCCGATGGCTTTAGGCGACCCCTGTGTTTTGGTCGTTCGACCCCCGCCGGGGTCGCAACCCACAGGTTGAGAACCACTGGACTAAAGGGACCAGAGAATGCAGAAAGACACCCTAGCCCTCAGGAGTTCTGGAGGATGAGGTCAGCTCCACTATGGATGGGGAATCAGGGAAACCCCAACTCCTTTCCTAGTCCCCGTGTGGACACTTCTAAGGCTCCATTCTTCTTTTTTTTAGATGAGAGGAAGGGAGATAGTGAGACAGAATCCCACATACACCCCAACCAGGATCCACCTGGCAACCCTATCTGGGTTGATGCTTAAGTACCAAGCTATTTTTAGCACCCGAGGCTGATGCACTTGAATCAACTGAGCTATCCTCAGTGCCCAGGGCCATGCTCAAACCAATCAAGCAACTGGCTGCAAGAAAGGAAAGGGAGAGCCTGACCAGGCGGTGGCACAGTGGATAGAGCGTTGGACTGGGATGCGGAAAAGGGAGAGAAAGGGGAGTGGAAGGAGGGGAGAAGCAGATGGGCGCTTCTCCTGTGTGACCTGACCAGGAATCAAACCCAGGACATCCATATGCTGGGCCAATGCTCTATCCACTGAGCCACCAGCCAGAGCCCTAAGACTCCATTCTTGTCACTCTCTTTGCCTTGACACTTCTGGATTTGGGCTCCACCTCCTCCCTGAGGGTAGGGATGGCAGTCATCCTGCCTTTCCAGGCCTGGGAGGGACATGACTTAGGGCTGTGTGGGAGCCTCTGTTTCTGTGCCCTGTTCCCTTGCCTCTCAAGAGAGAGCATGGGGCTGATGCCAGATGGGCTCTGCTCTTCCTGCTGACCTGGGCCTCACACTTGGAGCACCTTGCTCAGGTGCCCCTGGTCTCTGCTCAGCAGTCACCTACTGCTCCACCTCAGGCCTCTTCCTACCCTGAAAATATCAGCCTCATAAATGGCAGTGGGAGGTGGCAGTGTGCCAGAGGAAAAGACATAGGATTTGGGGACAAGGGCTTAGGGTCAAGCCCCAAAGCCATTGTTTGCTACCTGGGGGACTTTAGGCTTCCCTCTCTGAACCTCCATTTTCTCCTGTCTAAGATGGGCCTAGTGATGTTATCTGACTGTCTCCCCCATTGGATTGTAATGAAGGTCAAGTGGAATCACAGATGTCAAGGCACATTGGAAATAGTTACTACATTGACATTAGTCATTATTAGAGTACATGGCGGGGGGGAACATTTTAAAGAGACCACCAGAAGCTTTATGATGATGGCATTTTGTCCACCTCTTGGACACCAGTTCAAGCCAGAGCTATCCAGGGAAGGAGACACCAGGCCTCCTCAGTTTAATTCTGACCTCACAGCTTTGTGAGGGTTGTCTCTATACTGCTGAAATAAATAAACACTTCTCAGTTATATGAACAACAGTGGTTTAAGTTTCATTCAAGGCAAATTTCTAAAAGGACTCCCTTTGCTAATTATAAACACAACCCAACAAGACCTCCAGGAGAAGTGGAACCCACTTTAGGAAGCCTGACCAGGTAGGGTTTCTTGGTCCCTATAGTGTCAATGGGGACTGTCCTCTCCAAGCCCCCCCCCCCCCCGGCCGGGGCAGAATGTGGCCCAGTGTGCTGTTTCTATCTTTTGGGCACACCGTCGCAGACTATCAGTTGAAAATTGGCTCTCCTTGGACAGCCCACGAGCACTGCATTTTTTTTCAGCTACTCTCACCAGACCCACAGATGAATTTATCTTCCCTGCGTGCACCGTTTGGCTGTTTCTGTTTCAGGAACCGCAAGCTCAATAAGCCCCACTGTTCTGTCAAGCTGGCCAAACAGCCCTGTCTCTGTTCTCTCAGCCAGCCCCTGGGGCCTGGAGTCCTGCCTCCGGGAATTCCAGGGTTCAGGAATGTTAGAGCTGGAAGAGACCTGCGTCCTCACCTAGTCCTGCTCCAACCACTGTGCAGATGGGGAAACTGAGGTCCAGGCAGGGAAAGGCTTTCTGGAGTATAGCACACCGGCCTTTCCTTTAAGCCCAGCATCTGCCTCGGGCAGGCATCTGTGTCTCCTGGCCTGCTGGCCGCTCAGCCACAGAGAGTGCAGACTACCCCAGGCAGCCCACTCCACTGCTGGGACAATAGTAACCCTCTGCTTACTGTTGGGCAAAAATTGATTTCCTGCCTCTCCTTAATGAATGCTCTTATTCGTGCAGTCTCCATGGAGAGGTAGGACCAACCTGTGTAGAGCAATGGGAAATCAATTCGTCCTCAAAAGGAGTGGAGCGGGCCATCTCTGGTCACTCTTGGGAAGCTCTGTCCACCAGCTGGAAGAGAAGGCCCAGCGTCCCACTCACAGAGACCCATGTTCTACTGTACTCTATTGCTTAAGAGCTGTGTGATGGTGAGCATGTTACTTAGCCTGTTTAAGCCTCATATGTAAAAATAGGGATAAGAGTGCCCTGGCCGGTTGGCTCAGCGGTAGAGCGTCGGCCTAGCGTGCGGAGGACCCGGGTTCGATTCCCGGCCAGGGCACACAGGAGAAGCGCCCATTTGCTTCTCCACCCCTCCGCCGCGCTTTCCTCTCTGTCTCTCTCTTCCCCTCCCGCAGCCAACGCTCCATTGGAGCAAAGATGGCCCGGGCGCTGGGGATGGCTCCTTGGCCTCTGCCCCAGGCGCTAGAGTGGCTCTGGTCGCAATATGGCGACGCCCAGGATGGGCAAAGCATCGCCCCCTGGTGGGCAGAGCGCTGCCCCATGGTGGGCGTGCCGGGTGGATCCCGGTCGGTCGCATACCGGAGTCTGTCTGACTGTCTCTCCCTGTTTCCAGCTTCAGAAAAATAAAAAATAAATAAATAAATAAATAAATAAATAAATAAAAATATAAAAAAAAAAAATAGGGATAAGAGTAGTTGCTCTCTCCAAAGGCTTTTGAGAAGAAGCACTGAGACAATGTGAGAAGTGATTATGCACAGAATGTGCAGTCAGTGTGCAGCCAATGCTGTTTGCTGAGTCTCTTGTGAAAGCACAGGTTGTAGGTTAGGCCAGCCTTTGTTTAAATCCAGCTCCTTCACTTATTGTGCATGTTACTTAACTTTGGACAAGTTACTTAACTCCCCTGGGCCTCATATGCTGCACACTTTCAGTTGCAAGTTACCAAAAAAAAATCCAACTCAACTCTTTTAAATAATAATAGACTTCATTAATTTCCATAACTGAAACTCCTAAGGTGAGAAGGTTTTCAGGAGTAGTTTGATCAGGGCTTTAGCTTGGTCTCTGTGTCTTTGTTTTGTCTTCCTAATAAACTGGCTCATCCTCAATATGGCTCACCTATGATCCTAAGACCAGCAAGTCGAGGTCTCATACCTGCACATATTATAGTCTAACACAAAAAGGAAAGAAGTCTTTCTTTCCCTCATTGTTAAATCAAGTTCTGCCCTACAGTCCATTTGGACCAAACTGCAAGAGTTCCTCTGGCAGAGGTGACGGGATTGTCCTGCTTGGGCCAGCTCCACCAGGGCCTGTCCCTGGAGCTGGCACTGGGGCCTCTACCACACTGCAGGTCTGCTGCACAGCGCGTATGGGGTGTGACGGATAGTGGGGGAAGCAACCACCATGTCCTCTGCAGAGGACATTAGTAAAGGCTAGATGCGATAATGCATATCAAGTGTTCACAACAGAACCTGACACACAGTAAGCGCTAACCATTTTTTTAAAATTAACTATTGTTGTAATGAGTACCCAGAACACATGTCATGAATTCCTTTTCAATTGCATTGCTGAGTGCTGCTTTGGGGTTCACTCTCAGTAGCATCACCACGCCTGCCCCTATTTCACAGTGGCTCTGCACCCTATTTCTTTCCCTTAGGGGCCTCTGTTCAGCATGGTCCACTGGGAACCACTCAGGCCCTGTAGTGCCAATAGCCTGCTTTTGACCATGGCTCCTACAGCTCCCTACATCTCTCCTGGATTCGGTGGACAGCTGTGCCGCCTGGCTCTTTGTCCCCAAAATAGAGCTTTCTTTAGTCTCTCCACATTTAAATTTCTGCCTCCAAAAGTTGCTTTAAGGCATCATGGACTCCATATCCAGTCTCTGCTTTGAAATGTGTCACAACACCAGCTCCAAGCTCCAGAGGAACTAATATGTCACCTTCTGCTGGCCCCATAAACTACCCCAGGATAAATCTTCCCTCCTAGACAAAAGTTTCAAGGGTGTTTTAAATGGCATGTGTCCTACCAACCTCCGATTCTATGTGGATCCATCTCAAGTTTGAAGATAAAAAACGATGGGAGGCTTCTTAGAGCAAATGGCTTCATTTACATGGTTAATACTGATGTCTACTCTTCTCCCAGTGGCTGATGCTGCGGCCTTTTCTTTGATCCTCTTGCTACAGCAGAGAGAGCCTTTTCTGCAGTTTTCAGGACAGGCTAAGATTCTGACGACTTTCAGGTCGACACCAGCCATTGCCAGCGCCTGGAGAAATGTGTCTAAACGGGTTGTGCACTCTGGTAGTCCCTCTGGCACTGTACAACCTAGAGGGCCCATTTGGATACCCTTCCGTGGATCTGCCCAATGGCCCTGGGAGAGGGTGGGGTGGTCGGAGCAGGGCTAGTTATTTATGGTTTACAGGTAAGAGAACCAGGCTGGAAGACTATAAATGGTTTCTAAAAGACCACCCAGCTACAACAGAGTGAGACTCCTGAATCCAACACTAGTTGTCTTTCCCTCCTGCAGATTCACTTCCGGCCTTTGGACCCTGGTCTTGGGGAGGATTACCTTGAGAAACCTGAATCAGGCTGTGTCCTCATGCCTGGCCCAGCCTGAGCCAGAGTGGCAGCTGGGTCGTGCAGCTGGGCAGGACCGGTCCCTAGAGACCAACTCTGCCCCTTCAGCCTGCTCCCTCAGGGGAGGGACACAGTGGGGACCAGATCCCTAGCTAAATCCGGAAACACTTCCGCAGTCTCTGATCCCTTGAACTCTGTATCACTCTGTTGGCTTTCTCCTTTGACTTCAGCCTCCTCCTCCTGTCTCTCTTTTTGTTGGACTTGATTTTCCTGTCTGCTGGCCTCTTTGTTTCTCTCATGATATCCAGTGTATCTCTGTTGGGTTTTATCTTTTGTTGACTTTTTTTTCTCTTTCCCTCTGTTCTTCCTTAGGAACTTCCTGGGTCAAGCAAGCAGGGAGATAGATGCTTTAGCAGTGCTTTCTCCTTTCCCTCTTCCCTCCCCTTCCCCTCCCCACTCACCCCTCCCCTTCCCCCTCCCCTTCTCCCTCCCCTTCCCTCCCCCTCCCCACTCACCTCTCCCCCTTCCCCCTCCCCTCCCCGTTCCTCACTGCCCTGCAGCCCTTTCACTTGGGCCCTGGCCCCTCATCACCTTAGCCAGCTCCTCCTTTATGCTTGGGGTTGAAGCAAGGTACAGGCAGGCCGTTAGAGCCACTTCTCCGGATACAAAAGCCTCTTTCTCCCCTCAGAGATGAGGTTTCCAGGCAGGTTATTTTTATAGCAGGGCTCAGGCAGGATCCTTCAGAGAAAATAAACAAAGTCACATACACCAGTCCTTCACACTCTTCAGCCCCTTCCCTGGAGAGGGGCCCAGCCTGGCTGTGCCGACAGAGGGACGCCCACCGCCCCAGAGGGGGCCGCAGGGGCCCGCTGCCTGCATGGGGAGAGGCTGGGAGGTCCAGGCTGGGGGAAGGGCACCTAGGAAGGAGACAGACAGAGGTCCTCTACTGCTGGCCCCACGCTGTTGGGAGGAGAAGGTCGGAACTCTGGGGCGGCATCTCATAATCTGGGCCAGGGTCTCAGGTTCTGTATCTGTAGGGGAAAGTTGGATTCAAATCCAGATTTAACTCAATTTTTCTAAATGCCTACCAAGAGCTTTCAAACACATCTCACTTATTCCCGTCATTCAATCCAGTAGAGCCCAGCTGGACAAATTGCAGTTTTGTATCCATTGCTATGCGCCCTGTGTTAGGTGTGGGGTAGGGGGTGTCGGATGGTTACCTCAAGACCTTGCACACGGGTATTACTACGCTCATTTTG
This sequence comes from Saccopteryx leptura, assembly GCF_036850995.1. NCBI lineage: Eukaryota > Metazoa > Chordata > Mammalia > Chiroptera > Emballonuridae > Saccopteryx > Saccopteryx leptura. The sequence continues at coordinate 133,630,161 of NC_089504.1, forward strand.
CAGATGATTAAACAGAGGTTCCCTGAACTGAGGTGAAGTGCTTTGTCCAAGGGCAGCTTGGGATCAGAGGCTCCGACATCTCTCCAGGCAGGTTTCTGCTAAGATTGCAAGAAACCTGAGCAGGGATGGGAGACAAGGCACAAACCTACGTTCACCTTTCTTGGTGTCCCCAGTCCCCCAGTTCAGACCTAGAGTGGGGCACGGGGTTCCTCATCCTGGAGGGCAGGCAGGCAGCAGCGCCTTGGCGACAGACCCCAGAAAGGAAGGCCTTTCATAACTAGGTTCCCGGTCGTCTCCTCAAAGCTCCTTTATGAGGGAGCCTCAGGTTAAAAGACTTCATAAATCACACGCATTCCCTGTTGGGCATGACAAAAATACACGGCCTCTGGGCGTCCCTGCCCAACGAAGGCAAACAGATCCCTGAGCTCCTGCAGCGGGCGGGAGGGCGGCGTCCACATAGGCGGCACTGTCCGCCTCCTCCGCGGAGCTGTCCTCCGCTGGGGCGGGGCGGGGCGCCTCCCTCCCCCACCCCCCCGGGCGCCTCCCGCCCCCCCCCCGGGCGCCTCCCTCCCCCACCCCCTCACCCCCCCCACCCCCCGGGCGCCTCCCTCCCCCGCCCCCACCCCCCCACCCCCCCGGGCGCCTCCCGCCCCCCCCCCGGGCGCCTCCCTCCCCCACCCCCTCACCCCCCCACCCCCCCGGGCGCCTCCCTCCCCCACCCCCACCACCCCGGGCGCCTCCCACCCCCACCCCCACACCCCGGGCGCCTCCCTCCCCCCCCACCCCGGGCGCCTCCCGCCCCCCCCCCCCCCCGGCGCCTCCCTCCCCCACCCCCTCACCCCCCCACCCCCCCGGGCGCCTCCCACCCCACCCCCACCCCCCCGGGCGCCTCCCTCCCCCACCCCCCCCACCCCGGGCGCCCCCCACCCCCACCACCCCGGGCACCCCGCCCCGCCCCGGAACAGCCCCTCCCCCTGACACAGTGGTCCAGATTCCAGCCATTTACACTAATTACCCTGCAAGAGGAGTGAGTTTCAACTGCTTCCTCAGCCCCAGTCCTCATTCAGTCTTTCTATGACTAATTGTGGAAGGAAGGAATGTGTCCGTGGTTCGGTTCAGCAGTTCCAAGTATCAGGAGGTCGAGTTCTAGTGAGTTCTTGAAGAGCCAGAGAAGCCCCAAATAACACATTCTGGTATCTGTACTTCCTTATCTTTAAAATGGAGCAAACAGTACTTGTGGTGTGGGATTACCCAGAGTTTATAAACAGGTAGCGCTTAGCATAGTGCCTGACACGTAGCGAGTGCCTGGGAAGTGGGAACTGCTGGACCTCCTCCCCGAACAGGCTGAATATTCGTTCATTCATCAAATGTTTGTTGATTCCCGCCTGTGCAGAGCACATGCTGGGCACGGGGAGCTCAGTCTCCTCAGGCCCAGTCTCCATCCCCCAGGAGTCCACATAATGTATCAGACCTGTGGGATGCCCACATACCTGTCAGATCCTAGTCAGATCTCTGGGATTCCCAGGATCAAGGGAGAGAAGCTGATGACCCTTCCAGGTCCCGGGTCCTTCCCTTCCCAGCTTCAGCACGGGGCATCCCCTTTGAACTCCCCAGTTCACTTCCCACCCCACTCCCAGGTCACAGTTTATTATTTTCATTCCACCAGGGGCTGACCTCAGTATGGTCTAATGGCCTTTTCCTCCTGCAGCCCCTCTCAACTGACACCTGGAATGCTGCTCTGAGCTGACTCGAGCCTTTCTGTCTCTGCTAATGAGGTTTTCTAACAAAGCCATACGTCACTGGAGTCTGCTCACAGAGGGACCACTGGACTGCAGCCTGGGGACCCGGGCTCTGCGGGAGGAAGGGGATGTGGCAGGGGGAAGGGCTGAGGGAACACAACATTTCTTTCAGAAAAGGCTGAGGCCCGGGGTGGGAGGGGAGGAAGGGAACCCGTTAGCTACCAGCCTGCTCCAGAACGGCTGCAGGCCAGTCTCTGTAGCATGTAGCCAACCTGAGCAAGGGCTGAGAGGCCTGGGACCAGGAGCAGGGCCTAGGTCTCATAGGGTGCACCTAGCACAGTGCCTGGCACAATGAGAGGCAGCTCCACAAAAAGCCCAGAAGACCAAAGATAACTCAGCCTAGAGACGAGAAGGCCGTGAGATAGCTGGGTTGCAAAAGGCTCTTAGACCCAGGAAAGGGGACGCTGCCCTCAGTCTCCGCGGAGCCTCCGATCAAGAGAAGCATGTAGAAAACACATCACAGCACAGCCACAAACAATCAGCAAATGTCTATCAAACAGCCACTCCTTTGAAAATGACAGCAAAAGGGCTACTCTTGGCAAGAACTAAACTCCGTGTTCAAGGACTACGCAGCCACCGCAGTTTACCTGCTGTCACTCTGTATCTGGTGAAGTGCCAAGAGCAGCAGGCCATTCAGTTCTCCCAACAAACCTGGGAGGTCAGTGTTGCTGTCATTACCCCTTCATTACAGATGAGGCCATTGGGTAACAGAGAGGGTAAGTAATTGGCTCAAGGACACACAGCTGGCAAGCATTAGTGCTAGAATCAGAATTCAAACTCTGACCTCAAGCATTGTGCTGTACTAGCTGTCCTGCCTACAGGGAGGAGGAGGCTTGGGGCCTGAGAGGAGGTTGAGGAGGAACAGGACAGGTTGGAGGATGGTGGGCAAGCAGTTCACACCAGCAGGGCCGAGTGAGCTGAGGGGAGCCCAGATGTCTGGGCAGTGAGCACTGTGGGCTTGGGGCAGAGACAGGAAAGATGGATTGACAAGGGCTTCGAGTGCTCGGCTGGGAAGCTGGCTTCTAATCTGGAGGCGGTGGGGAGTTACAGAGGGCTTTGAGCAGCTGAGTGAGACGTGATGAGAGTAGTGTTTGATGGTGCAAGTCGGGCCAGGTGCGGACAAGAGGACAGACAGAGCCACGTGGGATCGAGGAAGCTGTGTCCTGTCACTGGAGCTCTTTAGCCATGGAGCAGCCCCCCTCTCTGACCAGCCCAGGGTAGGACTATCCTGTTTAGATCAAAACCATGTTCGTCCGACCGCCATGTCCAGGAAGCGTTAGGGGAGGGTTGAAATCAAGTGTGTAGTGTTCCTAGATATCGTTGTCGGATCTGAGGGCCACCGAGACAAGCACTGATTTAATCCTTCCCCAATCAACTCTCATTCTCCTTTGCTTTATTCACTTACTTGAACTTATAGCTCTATATCCTGGGATTGATAGTATACCTTTACCTTCAATGCACATTAAAATAGATACATTACAAAAATAAATACATAACTATTAAAGTGAAAAGTGTGTATCCACATTCCACGGAAACAGGGATGTCTGAACTTAGGAAATATTTGTGACCCTCCCCTGGCTCCCCCAGTCGAAGTGACCTCATTCAAAGATTTCACATTTGGAAAAAGCAAGTCAGAAATCACTCAGAGCCAGGGAGAGGAGGAGGCCAGGCATTTGGGGGCCTCCATAAACCAGGTCCAGAGGGGGTAGCTAGTGGGCATGAAACTGAGGGGCTGCTGGGGAAGTGAATGAGGCCTTGTTGAGAGCTGGGCACCAAGGCAGTGTGCAGAGACCGTGCTGCAAATGTGAAGTTGCCAGTGACTCTATGGGTAGTTTCTTAGTAAACATCTGAGCTGTCTCTCTGCACTGGGAGATGTGTTGTCCCAGGCAACCAGGGATGGTGCTGGGCTCAGTGGGGGCTCCTGTCTGCTGTGTTGGGCCTCTGAACCCCTCCCAAGGTGTCCCCTCTCCTCAACCCCAACTTGCCTCTTGTCCTTAAATAATAATAATAATAATAATTATTATTATTATTATTATTATTTTGGCCTTAATTAGAGTAGCTTCCATTTGCTGAACACTAACTGTGAGTTGGGATTGTACGAAGTTCTTTCTACATTTTGTCTCATTCAATCCTCACAATCACTTTATAAGGCAGATGCCACTTTTTTTGGTCAGGACACGTGGAAGCATGTCAGGTTGTACCACTGTTATGTGGCAGCGCCTGGCTACCCCTTGGGCCCAGATCTCTGTGACCCCAAAGCCCATGCTCTGAGCCACTCGCACCCTGATAACTTCTGCTGCATCACTCCTCGCCTTCCTCAGCGCTTTACTGTCCCTTCCCTCCTCCACATCTCCTCTCACAACCAGCCACAACCTGGACCTCTCCTCAGATACCACCAGGGAGATACCGCCTCCCCATGTCCCTGTCAGAACCAGCACCACTGGGAACACAGCAGGCGGGGCCGCAGCTCAGCTGACCTTCCTATGTGGGAACTGATGGGTGCTAAGAAACCTTTGTAGGCATTGAAATGCATTTGGATTATTGGCTCCTGCTTCAGATAAACAGGATAAATAAACTTTAGCCAAAAAGGAAATGGTTTCTGGGGTCTTTTTCTGAATTTTGTACATTGAAGCTTAGTTCTATTTAGTTGAATGCATGAACTTCTCTCAAGCACCTTCCAATAGTGTTTCTTGCTTTGTTTAGTTGGGTGTATGAATTGAAAATACTTTTAAAAAAACTTCTAGAGGCTCAATGGCCTTCTTGGACTTATCCAAAGATGGAATGTTATAGGAGAGGAAAGCATCTCAAGAAGAAAGGTTCTCCGATGTCAAGAGACATAAGTGGTGGCCTTGAAGCATCCCAGCTATGGCCCTAGTAAACACGCAATGAGTTGCTTATAAGGAATCAGTCAGCATGTTGCACTAACCCCACCAGAACTGGACAAACTGGCTTCACTCCTTTATTTCTTGGGTCTGGAGCTTCTGTAGGGCCCAAATGATCAGGAAACAGATAATTTTCCAAAATGTCCAGTGTGGAAGCAGCCAGGGTGTAGCTATGGCCTGTGAACAGGAGGTACTCTGATCCTCCGTACAGAGAAAGTCCATTAAAGTTATTCAGAGCCCTAGGTTGACTGAGTTGACTGATCCATCCTCAAACACGGCCCATGACCGCTCTCATTTGTGTGCATGTTGTGCATGCAGCTTCTACAGCCCCTCAGGGCAGAGACCACAGACCAGCACAAGGTGGAGACCAGGGCAGAGAAGCCTCAGGAACCACGGGAAGCCATGTCCGTATTTATGCTCTGATTTAGCATCTGGATGGCAGTGTTGTGGACCTCTGGGGTGGAAGCACCCACATTTGTTCTACTCTAACACAATTAAGAAAGAGAAAAGATAGAAAGATAAACACATTAGCTAAGGAATCTCATCAGCTGAGGAGCAGAAGCACCGGCCATCCACTGGATGGGGGCGAAGCCCTGGCTGGGAGTCAGGCGTGAGGACTGTTCTAGTTCCTCCCTCTGCCTCATCTGCAAAGGCTGCTCAGAGGAAAGAAATGCAGACCCAGGCTCTTGGTGGCTTCATCGAAGGACAGAGAGCGCTTGTTAGAAGCAGTTCCTTCACGGTTGAAATTCCACTTCAGGTCTCAGCACCTAAAGTCATTTTTCTTCCTTATTTATGTTTCCCGTGGAAAGTCTGAAGAAAAACTTTGTAGCATCTTTCGAGTTTGTGCTTGGAAAGGAGAAAATACGCTCCTTCTTTGCTGGACAAACACTGCAAACATTGGTGCTTTCACAACCCAAACACAAGCTGGTGTCCAAAGCCTCCCGCTTGGCGGCCCAGGGAACTCCTCAGAGGTGCAGCCACCTGGGTGAGGAGGTTTGCTTTGGGAGCAGAACTTGGAATTTGTGAATTTTCTACTCCAAGTATATCCAAACGGTGCAGCCACAGCCCCTTTCTGCACAAGCTCACTCAGGCCTCCGGGCTCCGTCTGCCTGGGGCGGGGTGAGTGTCAAGGGCCTCAGATGACCAGCTCCTTGGCTCAACAAAGCCTGTGGTGGGGTATAGGGGGCTCAGCAGAGAGGATGCGGATAAACAAAGATGACCTCAGGGACTCTGGTCCTTCTCTCTGGGTGACATTGAGGGTGAAGGTCATGTTTCTGCACCCATAAAAAATGTTAGGCTTCCAAACACTAAACGGAAAGCACTGGGCAGAAGTTATTCCTGTGGAGCGAGAACTGAAATGACAGCTACCACTGTGTGCTGTCTGTGTCTTCCTTTGTGGTCTACAGCAAGGGTTTCCTTCTTTTCTCCCTTCCTCCCTTTCCTTCCTTCCTTCCTTCCTTCCTTCCTTCCTTCCTTCCTTCCTTCCTTCCTTCCTTCCTTCCTTCCTTCCTTCCTTCTTCCCTTCCTTTCTTTCTTTCCCTTCATGAGAGAATAATTGAATAACTCCAAGCACCCACTGGCTTTAACAATTATCAACTTATGGCCAGTCTTGTTTCATCTGTAACTACCCCTACTCTACCCACTCACTCCCTGACCTCTGATGGGAATGTTTTGAAGTTAATTCTAGATATCAAATTATTTTATCATTATATTTTATTATTATTATTATTTAGTATTGGACTCTGATGAATACCAAGGGCCTTCCCCCCACCCTTTAGAAAAAACACCCCAGCTTATATGTAAAATTTGCAAATTACTGCAGAGGTTCAGGAAACCTTTGAAGTACATTCGAAGACTTTATATTTAAAACCTCTGGTATATAGCATAGTTTCTGCCTCTAGAGGAAAACATTACTTTTTTTCTTTTATCTTTTTTTCTTTCTTTTTCTCTTTCTTTTTCTTAATGAGTAAGTGAGCAAACGAGAGTCAGAAAGAAGTGAGACAGACAAACACAGACAGGAAGGGAGAGAGATGAGAAGCATCAACTCATAGTTGTAGCACCTTAGTTGTTCATTGATTGCTTTGTCATATGTGCCTTGATTGGGGGGCTCAGTCACAGTAGAGCCAGTGACCCCTTGCTCAAGCCAGTGACCTTGGGCTTCAAGCCAGCGACCTGTGGGCTCAAGCCAGCAACCATGGGGTCATGTCTATGATCCCACGCTCAAGCCAGTGACCTTGCACTCAAGCTGGTGAGCCTACACTCAAGCCTGTGACTTCAAGGTTTCGAACTTGGGACTTCAGCATTCCCAGGTCAACAATCTCCTTTGCACCACCATCAATAGGCAGGAAAACATTCTTTTGATAGCCAGGAACTATTAGACATTTCATCTAAGGAGATTTATTTTCTTATTTTATTTGCGACAGCTATCTATTGAGTACCTGAGGACCTTGCTAGGCTGTTGCAGGGAGAAGCCAAGAAGCCAAAGGAGGGCTGCTGCCTTCCCGGCCATTCCAGCCAAGCGCAGGCCGTGGGAAAGAGCCCCTTGCAGGAGGGAGGACTCTCCTGCAAAATCTCCTGAAGGCTTGTTTTACTGGCCCACTTTAGTTAGGCCTCTTAGTGACTGTTAATGTGTTTGTTTAGAGTCTGTTGTACTGTCTTTAAGATAAGGACCCGGCTCAATTTACACTCCACCATCAAGTACTGGGCTTGGGGGCAGGGAGCCCATGAGGGAAGCAATTCTGTGATCAAAGCCACTCTCCCCCTGCCCGGCCTTGCGAGCTCCTGAAAGGGGTAGGGAAGGCACCCCAGAGCGGACCAGCAGGGTGCACACAGGAGAGGGGTTCCCTCCAGGCTGGACAAACAAATAGACTTTTTAATGAAGAAATGGATTTGTTTTCTTTCTGTTTTTCTTCTGAGAGGAGTTATGGGAACAAAGCCATTTTAGATGCAGGGTTCTTTGGAGAGAGCTCAGACGTTTTCTGATGCCGAGATCCAACCCTTTTACCACCCCCTCCCCTGCCTTGTCCCACCCAGTGACTGCAGTCAAGTCCAAGCGGCAGCCAAGGAAGAAGAGAGGAAGATGGCGCCTGGGTACACGGGCGGGGCAGGGGCACCAGAGGAAGAGCTGAGACAGGCACAAACTCTGGAACTTACAACGTAGAAAAGATGGCATTTCAGCCAGTGAGGAAAGATAGGCTTCTCAATAAATGTCCTGGGACAATGGGTAGATACCTGGGGAGGGAGGGGGGAAGTAAAGTCAGATTCATACCTCACACCTTAAAATGAAATAAATTGCACGTGGAGCAAAAGTTTAAATGTAAAAATTAAACCCTTGAATAACTCAAAGAAACTATGAAAATATTTTAAAGTTGATTAATGAAACTAGAAACCATAAATAAAATAATGAAAAATTTTACCATAAAAAATAAAGAGTTTTTCATGGCAAACTAACAAAATTCCCATAGGCAGAGTCAAAAGACAAAATGTCCAACCACCAAGTCCTTGCCACTGTTATCATAAACAAGGTCTAACATACAAAGAGCACATACAAGCCAAACACAGTATAAAGTAGGAAAATGCAATGGGAAAGTAGATACAGACTATTAACAAAGAGTTCCTAGGAAACAAAACAGAACTTGGTCTTAATTAGAGAGACACAAATCAAAACCACACCGAGACACTGTTTTCACTTTGCAGACTGACAAAGACCAGAAGGGTTAATCACGTACAGGGAGTGGCTGTGGTGGTTATTTCTCCTTTGTAAACCACAACAGTAGTGGTTGGCACAGGCTTGGCTAAATAAGCAGTCTTGTATGGTACTGCTGGGTATGGCGTGCGCAACGTGGAAAGAAATTTAGCACATCAATTTTGACCCAGGAAATTGTGTATAGATAAACGTAAGCCTGTGTGAATGACTTATATACAATTATTATTTCAGCAAAAGACTAGAAATAACCCAAATGTCCATCAAAAGGGGACTAGTTAAAGAATGGTGACATAGTATCATTTACAACAACATGGATGGACCTTGAGAACATTATACTGTGTGAAATAAGTAAATCAGAAAAAGCTAAAAACTATATGATTTTACACATACGTGGGATACAAAACTGAGACTCATGGACAGAGATAAGAGTGCAGTGGTTATCTGGGGGAGGGAGTGGGGAGAAAGGTGTAAAGAGCGACAACATAAGGTGACGGAAAATGATTTGACTTTGGGTGATGGGTACACAACATAATCAACAGTTCAAATGATGTGGAGATGTTTGCCTGAAATCTATGTACTCTTGTTGATCAATGTCATTCTGTTAAGTTTAATTTTCTAAATAAGTTTAAAAAAGATAAATTATGGTATACCCATACAATGGAATACTAAGTGCTCTTCAAACTAATGAGGATGGTTTTTTTTTTGTTTTTATTTTTTTTGTTTTTTTTTTATTTTAATTTTAATTTTATTTTATTGATTTTAGAGAGGAGAGAGAGACAGGGGGGAGGTGCTAGAGCATCAACTCCCATATGTGCCTTAACCAGGCAAACCCAAGGTTTTGAACCAGCGACCTCAGCATTTCCAGGTCGACGCTTTATCCACTGCGCCACCACAGGTCAGGCTGAGGATGTTTTTAATGTGTTGATGTGGAATCATCACCTCCAAGATACAAAACATGAAGTTCCGTGTAGACCAGTGTGTGGAACATGCGACCGTTCCTGCAAAGTGAGGGGAGGGAGGTGTGGTGGAGCTTGATCAAATAAACAAAACTCTTTGGAAGAATACCAGCCTGGGCTTGGGACGGTTAGAGGGGCTTCGCCATTTTCAAAGTCGGGCAGGTGAGAGAGGGCCGGGCTGGACACTGGCCCACACTTCAGCATGTTCCCTTCTCTGTGTGATCTCATGTGGCACAATGCTTTGGTACTGTCACCAACAACAATCCCTTACTCAGGGAATAATTTTGCAGTTTCTTAGATTTTCGTTCGAATACTGCTTCTCTGGCTGGAATAAAACCCTGTTAAGGGTGTTGTTATTCTACGAGTTCTCCCTTAATTGGAGAAACAGGACTTGCACTTGAAGTTGACAGAGAATAAGGAGGTGGACTAGCTGCTGGAAGACACAAGCTGTCCTTTTGCCCCGGGTCCACACTAGTGTCACCTTGGGGAAGTCTCTCGCCTTCCTGCTGGGGCCAGACCTAGGGTGAGACCAGCGAAGCGCTCGCCTCGGGTGCAAACTTTAAGGGGCACCAAAAACTCAGTAATCAAGATAAAGAATATTTTAAGGCAATGTTTTAAAAGTGAAAATTAATGTCAAAAGCCCATAAACAAAATATGAACATTTTAAATAAAGTATCAGTGATGCTTCCTTTATTTAGCTTTAGGCTCCACTGTGACTCACAGCCCTGCTCCTTCGTCCTCCTTCCCCATCTCTAAATCAAGAGGGTTGGACCACTGGACCTTCAGGTAGCCTGCTGAGTCCTGATGCTTTATGGTGTGCTAGTAAGTGCCATTGAAGAATTAGGAGCATTTTGCAAAGTGCTATGTATCCCAGACAGAGCAGTGACTGACAGGGAGTCTTCACTGAGACAATGGGACAGCAGTAGAGTTGAGACAGCTGGAGGAGAAAATAATGTTGGCCAGCTTTGTCTGTTTCCACTGAGCGCAGCCTCGCTTACACAGCCATGGAGGAGAGACAATCTTTCCTCTGCCTCTGTCCTGATTCTTTCCTGGAAATGGGCTCGCATCCAGTCGGAGCACAGAGAGCCTCATTCAGATGTAGCTTGTGGCCCAGGCGACTACTGGCTAACAAAGCTTTCTAAGGATACCTAGACATCTGCGGGATGCTGGGGAATCTCTCCGTGGAGGTGAGCGTGGAGGCACCTGCTCTGGCTATCCCGGGACACTCTGCTGCTGACCCTCGCTCCTCTCTTGCCCCGTGATGGAACAAGCATCACAGCTTGCTCTCTTGTAACCTTCCTGAGGGCACCCTTGTCCGAGTCTTGACCGAGTCTTCTAAGGTCAGCATGGAATGCAGAAGAACTAGGAATGCAGAGCTGAAGATTCCAATGAGCATATCAAGACAAGTGAGCTAATAATCATACAGGGGGGTCCCCTTTCCACAGCGAACCACTTGCATCTCCATCTGCCCAAGTCAAGGACGGCCTTCCTCAGGAGATTCTGGCATTGATGCTCCATGTGGCCTGAAGTTCCCTGCCCTGGGACAGCCTCGCTGCTCATGAAACCTGGTTTCTTCAGAGCCCCACTTCAGACATGCTTTTCCCGAACCTTCACCAACTGGGAGATGAGGACTCATCTCTGAAAATGTCATTCATCACTAGAAAGTGGCTGGGGCCTCTCAGGTCTTGTTCAGATCAACAGGATGAGACAGTCCAGCTCTTCAGGAAAACCCACCTTTTCTCTTTGGCCCCAGGGGCCCTCAGACACTTGCTGAGCTGCAGGGCTGGGCAGCCGGAGACAAGTGGCATTGGAAAAACCAGCCGCCTCCGCCCTGCATGGGAAGAATAGCTCCCTTCATTGGGACAGCTCTGGGATGGCAGGGTGATCCAGGTCCCCGAGTGAGGAAGTGAATCAGCCCTTCCCGGCCTTCAGTCATCCAGTCTGTTCAATATTCTTTGGTGGTGTGGCATTTGGATGTGCTTTGTCAAAAACTAACGAATATCTCACCTAGGCATTGGAAACAAACATGAGATCCAGCCAGTTCTCACACTTGCTGAGGATGAATAACTCTCTTTGGCTTTCCAGCCGGTCTGGGCGGACAGTGAATGCAGAGGCTGCGAGGTGAGTTGCTGGCCCTCAGGTGGACTCAGCCGACAGAGTGTGACCCCGGCTGGGTGGCCAGCCTGAGAGCAGTGGTTCACAACCTTGGGTGCACACTGGGGTCACCCCGGGGCTTCAACAGCATTGGAGCCTGGGTTCCACTCTCCCAGTAACCTTGCATTTTTTGTCTGGGGTGCAGTCACAGCATTGGGGAGTTTCAAAAGCTCCCCAATATGCAAGTGATTCTAATATGCAGTGAAGCTGGGAAGCACTGCCCTAGACTAATACTTCTCAACCCTAATGTGCAAACAGATGACCTCAGGATCTTGTTAAAATAAAGGTTCTGATTCAGTAGGTCTGGGGTGGGGCCTGACATTCTGTATTTCTAACCATCTCCCAGGTGATGTGAGGCTGTTGGTCTGCAGAGCACACTCTGAGCAGCGAGGATGTGCCGGATAGACCAGTATGTTAGCTCCTAGTAATGCATGGCTATTTAAATAACATTCAGCATTAAAAATCCAGTTTCTCAATTACACGAGCCACATTTCAAGGGCTCAGTCACCACGTCTGGCTACTGGCTACCATATTGGACAGCACAGATATAGAATACTTTCATCATCACAGAAAGTACTATTACGTAGCTCTGTCTTTGAGCAGCAGCTCAGTCTCTGAAACCTCATTCAAGCAACCATCTCTTTAATAAATGTGGTGGAAGCTTTCCAGGGATTACAAAACTTTTCTTTTGTGCTCTTCTCACAGTGCCCGTGCGCTGGACCTAGCCGGTGTTCAGCGAATGCTCGCTCAGGTCAGAGCACTCATGCTCTTGTCCAAGACCACTGCCATGTAAACACTAGCTGATCAACTGGTGGCTACTCGGGCACTAATTAGCATTCTTGCAGAGTTTTATCCAGGACAGCTCAGTAGGAATGTCAGTTTGGCAAAGGTTAACACCAGGATGCACTGGGAATTTCTTCCTTACTCGTGGCTGCCCCATGATTCAGGCCAAAAAAAAAAAAAAAAAAAAAAAAGGCAGGGCTTCGGATGATCTCCTTTGTGAGGGCGTCTGTCAACTGTCATCATAAGTCATGATAGTCCAGCAGATGGGTCGGGATGCCTTGGAGCAGCTGATGGGGACTTTTCATCTTCTAAGCCCAATTCAGAAGAGACAAATCTGGGCATGTTCTCTCTCTCAGGCATTCTCCCTGGGTCTTGGGGACAGGAAAGTGCCCGGACATGGCCTGCTTCCTATTTGTGGGTAACGTCTCTGCCTTTCCGTGGGCAGCTGGCACGGACCCAGGAGACAGGTGGAGCGGGGAGAGGGGTGCCAAGTGCCAGGGGCGGAGGAGGGTCCATCTGACTTAGCCATGCTGGGTGGGAAAGTTGAACCTTTAGCCAGCTGACCTCTTGTTTTAGCTTCATAGTGGTTGTTTTTCAGAGCCAAGTGATGGGTCACTGATAGTAAAACTAAGATCTGTGAGGATTAGGTTAAAGTGGTAGAGGACAAGAAACTGGAGCTGGAGCTGGGGCCTCTCTCATCACAAAACCACATGCAGCTACCTCACTTTACAGGAGGAGCGTGTGAGGCCTCCCAAGTGAAGCCAATTGATCAACATCACATGGCGAGTTAGATACACAGGTAGGTATGAAATTTAGGTTTCCTAACTCAAAGGCCAGTGTTTTTTTCCACTGCTTCATGCCAAAGAGACTTTTAAGAATGTATAAGCTATTCAAGGGGAGAAATAGATCATTACAGACATTTGCATCTATAGTACAACACACAATATAGGCTTTCTTTAAATGTTTGTTGGAAAGGATGATAATAAAAAAAGGATGCTTTCTTCCTGTCTTCTTAATTCTACCCAACACTTCCTACTGCTGAATTCACCTTGCACATACTCCTCCTGGGGTAACTAAAGCTCCCTGCAACACATCACACATCTCAGCAGTAAAGCAACATCTTTCATGAGCAAAGAAAGGTGAAGTGATGAGCAATGTAACCACAGGGAACGTTTTCAAGCTGGGAAAGAAGAAACAGTAGCTCCTTTTGTGAGTCTTCAGACACACCATCCTGCATAGTCACAAGTTGTGCAGCCCAATGCACCAAAGTGATTGGTCTGTTCTTAATAAATGCATAAACATACAACAGCCACCATTTCTTGAAACCTCCTTACCTCTTCCCTACCCCAGCCCTGACCATCTTCCTCACAAGTTCTCAGGATAGAAAACTGGTCAATAGTTATCATCATTCAGTATTATCTCCATTGAGAATCAGCGCTAAATAAAACTGATCACACACACCCCCAAATAATAATCACTGTGCTTAGTTTAATGTTAAGGACCAATACATCAAAGTACACAAACACTCACAAGGCATTGATATTGGGGAATTTAACATTTGCTAAGTGTACATCAATAGGTGTAATCTCACCAAGAGTAAAATATTAACTAAATTCACAAGTATAATGTTAGATATTTACAACCCTTCTAGAAGAGGAGAGGACATAATGTTTTTTTTTCTTTTCTTTTTTTTTTTTCTTTATATACTTTTCTGAAGCTGGAAACGGGGAGAGACAGTCAGACAGACCCCCCGCATGCGCCCGACCGGGATCCACCCGGCACGCCCACCAGGGACAAAGCTCCGCCCACCAGGGGGCAACGCTCTGCCCACCAGGGGCAATGCTCCGCCCCTCGGGGGGGGGGGGCGCTCCGCCACGACCAGAGCCACTCCAGCGCCTGGGGCAGAGGCCAAGGAGCCATCCCCAGCGCCCGGCTATCCCCGCTCCAATGGAGCCCCCGCTGCGGGAGGGGAAGAGAGAGACAGAGAGGAAGGAAGGGGTGGGGGTGGAGAAGCAAATGGGCACCTCTCCTATGTGCCCTGGCCGGGAATCGAACACGGGTCCCCTGCACGCCAGGCCTACGCTCCACCGCTGAGCCAACCGGCCAGGGCTGAGAGGACATAATGTTTGCTATTAGGTTGCACTTGCCAAGTTAGCACTCCTCAGGCCTTTTGCTCCTGGGTGCTGTGCCTGCAATTGTGACCCTCTGCCACCAGGTGGAGGCTCTGTCTTATCTGCAGACAATCTGAATAAACTGGCACATGCAATTTTCTGTTTAAATATATCTTCCCTGACAAACTAGATCTCTTTATTACTACAGTTAAGCATAAAGATCACAGAGGACCCAGATAAGTGATTCATACATAAAGTTATACAACTCCAAGCAAGATTTAAAAAGACAAAAACACTTAGATACAATCGGGCATCTTTTGTTTTACTCATTTTGAACTTTTTCCCTGACTGGGAAATACCACATTGGTGCTATTTTGACCTGAGAAAAGGCAACTTCTCCCTCTTATGTTTCTTTTTTTTTCTTTTTCTTTCTTTTTTTTTTTTTTGTATTTTTCTGAAGTTGGAAACGGGGAGAGACAGACAGACTCCCGCATGCGCCAGACTGGGATCCACCCGGCACGCCCACCAGGGGCGATGCTCTGCCCACCAGGGGGCGATGCTCTGCCCCTCCAGGGGGTCGCTCTGCTGGACCAGAGCCCCTCTAGCGCCTGGGGCAGAGGCCAAGGAGCCATCCCCAGCGCCCGGGCCATCTTTGCTCCAATGGAGCCTTGGCTGCCCGAGAGGAAGAGAGAGACAGAGAGGAAGGAGGGGGGGTGGAGAAGCAAATGGGTGCTTCTCCTATGTGCCCTGGCCGGGAATCGAACCAGGGTCCCCCGCACGCCAGGCCGACGCTCTACCGCTGAGCCAACCGGCCAGGGCCTCCCTCTCATGTTTCTGAGTTAGGTCAAATAGATCAAAAAGCCTTTCTGGTCATTTCCCCTCAAATCTTGACCTTTCCACAGTTACATCAAACTTGTTTTTTTGTTGAAGCTGATAGCTGTTGAGAAGGTCAGTCACTCCCTAGTCTTCCTAGCTTTCACGGTAACCAGGGAAGCTCCTGTTCTCCCCAGTACTGGACCCATGTATCCCTAGTGCCAAGTTTCTTTTTCAGGTAATATTGAAAGTTTGTGAATGCTGAGTTTGTGTTACTGATTGCATTACTTATTAATTTATTAGCATGCTTATGCACACACGAAAGAGAGAGAGAGGGAGAGAGAGACAGACAGGGACAGATAGGAAGGGAGAGAGATGAGAAGCATCAGTTCTTCGTGTGGCACCTTAGTTGTTCAGTGATTACTTTCTCATATGTGCCTTGACCAGGGATGGAGGGGGCTACAGCAGAGCGAGTGACCCCTTGCTCAAGCCAGCGACCTTGGGCTCTAGCCAGCGACCTTGGGCTTCAAGCCAGTGACCATGAGGTCAAGTCTATGGTCCCACACTCAAGCTGGTAACCCTGCACTCAAGCTAGGAACTTCAGGGTTTCGAACCTAGGTCCTCAGCATCCCAGGATGACACTCTATCTGGTTAGTCTGTGTTGCTGATTTTAAAACAATGAAAACATCCTCAATTCTACATCTCAAATTCAAGGCCGTTCATCAATCAACCTATGTAGATCCTGCCATTGTAATGCGAACACATGGGAGCATGACTGGTTAGATAAAAATATTAACAGGAGTCAAATAAATTAAAAATCGAGAAATGAGATTGTTTCTTTCTGGTATGGTAGGGGGGTGACAAGGGCAAATTCAGGGGGTTGAGACCAAGAAAGCAGTGCTGAGGATACTACACCGATACTGAGCATGCTCCATAAAGCCCTCTGCTGAGATGTCACCTCTGCTACTTCATCCATCCTCATGATGAGCCTGTGAACAAACTGCAGTACTCTGTTCTGTGGTGGCAGAGGGCGAGGTTGGGAGAGCTGCAGGACTTGCCCAGGAGGACAGAGCTGGAAAGTGCAGTTGCCGTGTCTTAACCTAGCAAGGTAAAGAGCAACCCAATTTCTTTTTATATTTATCCAGGAAAACATTAAGCATAGTTTGCATTTCTAGGCACTTTTAGGATGAGATGAGACAGGGCTTTGACAGGCTGGAGTAGGAGGGAACTGGGATTCTTTACTCTTGTCCCCATGAGAATGGGCCCTTTACAACCAGTTGAAGATTCTGGATAAGTTCCCTGCATGACAAGGAGTAAAAACCATGGTAGGGGCCTTGTTGGTATCTTAGTTATGCTCCCAGAGGAAGAAACTTATAACTGGGGGTGGAAGAAGGCACATTGCTGCAAATCCTAACAAATTGCTATTTGTTAGGTCACACTGTGGGACAGATGTGACCAAGCTGCCTTCTCTGCCCCTGGCTGCGTCAAGAAGAGCTATTCTCAGTTAAAGGCCAGAACAGGGTGCTTCCACGTATGGCACCGCATGGTGCTGCGTCACACACATTACAATATGTGCCGTTATAACTTGTTTACCTTGCTTTTTCCGTAAATATCTCCCCTGAGGTGGTAAGCTCCTTGAGGACAGGATCTATGTCAAGCAGCTCTTCCTTGTTGTCCCCCACGTCACCTGGCAAGTGCCTGGCTCAACAAAGTGGAGCTGAAGGAATGCCGGCTGAGGAATGGGAGGGGGATGGGGACAAAAAGACCAAGTGAGAAGAGACAGTCAAAGAGGACTCCAAGGGTCTGAGCCCAGGAATCTGGGAGGGAGGGGTCTCAAGGGTAGTGGCTGGTGTCAGCTAAGAAACTGGCCTTCCGGCTGGAGTGGGTTGCGGACAGTCAGAGTACAGTGGTGCCCTGGATGTCCCTGGACAGGTGCCTGGGCAGGGCAGACAGGCACCGCACTGGTTTTGAAGCATGGGCAAGCGTGGCACTCACTGTCCTTCTGCTACCTTCCCAGGTTGTTCTTGGCACAGGAGCCCGTGAGAAGCTGACCACACGTTCCCTTAAGCTTTTCAGGGACTTCCTGGAGGGCAGACCAACCCCACCCAGTGGAGCAGAATGGACTTGGTTTCCAGGTGCCTGGACTTCTCTGAGGGGGTACATGCCTTGCTAGGTCCAGAAGTATCCCAGTTCAGCTCCTTGCTTTCCACAATACTGCCCATCCAGGAAGAGTCTATGGGTCAGGAGTCCCCGGGAGGCAGGCTGAGGGACTTATTGTGAAAGAGGTGAGACGTTGGCCTTCACTCTGCTCTGACACTCTCTCCATGGAATTCAGGACTGAGTTCTAGAATGGGTCAGTCCCTTCCTTGCACTGATTCCATTTCCTGTCATAGAAATGGAATATGGGAAAAGTGACCTCCCACCTAAATCAGAAGGAGACAGTCTTTGAGAGTTAACACATTCCAGCAGCAGGCTTTTTAAAGTCATGTCTCTATTATCTGCTCTACAACCCTCTGTCCATCCCTCTCCCTCAACTCACTCTCTTTTCTGCCACCCCTTAACTCCTCCTTGGCATGGCTGGAAATGCAGTGCTGATATGATCCCAGCCGCTAATAGACCACCCTGTTCTATTATTAACCTGGGCCATGCATCACTACCCATCAATCAATATTTAGACCAGCGCCTATCCACTCTTAACAGGTGAGTTAGCTGGAGATTTTGGTAAAATGCCAATCTTGATTTTGTAGATTCTGTTTTTCTAACAAGCTCCTAAGTAGGTTAATGTTGCTGGTTGATGGACCACTCCTCTAATAGTAAGACTTTAGAATACTCACTAAGACTCTGGAAAACATGTTAAATGTGTAAGTTATGGCTCCTGCTCTCAAGAAGATATGTGAATAGACTTCTGTAGAATTTCTCTACATGCTTGAGGGATAGATGGATGAATAAGTGAATGAAGGAAGGAAAAAATTAATAAAAGGATGAAGCCACAACTTTATGGAACTGGCCACATGTTCAGTGTGAAGAGTTTATGGGAGGAGAAGATGGGAGATAGAAGCCTCCCACTTATGCATGCCTGGCAGTAGGTTGGCCCCTCAAAGGTTGTCCCATGGAGCCACTGCACTGTGCCCTTGTTTGATGAGTGCCCAGAGCAAACAGTCTCTGGCTCTTGGAGATGGCTGCAGCGGGGCAACCACTGGGTGTGAAACCAATTGCATCACCTGTAACCTCTGCTGGGAGTGCTCAGGCATCTCTGCGTTGAGGCGCATATGTTTTTCCTTTTACCTCAGAACCATCAAAAGCTGATGAGAGAGACATATGTTCCTTAAAGACAGAAAGCCATACACTTCAAGAAAATGCAAGGTTTGGCATGGAAGAGTATTTTTAAGGTGAAATGGGAAGATTATTTCTGTATAAAAGTATAGCCATTATTTCAAAAGGAAGCCTTAAAAAAAAAAATAACCCTCAGACTTCTTTCTCTTTTTCCCCAAAGGCTTATCTAGCAGGAGAGCTACAGAGGAGCGAAAAATAAGAAGTGAGAAAGGCAGGTCTGAGCCTGACTCAGTGACAACTAGTGGCAGTCATCGAGTCCTCCATGTCTGACCTCAATTTCATCCCTAATGACATATTTTAATCCCAGTGACCCCTGCGGCTGGCTGCACACCGTTCTGGCTCCCCTGCCATGCCTACAGTTCATCTGCCCTTCTTTGCTTTCTCATAGGGGCCATCCTGCTCTCTTACTATAACATTGCGTTTCTAAACCTCACCCATCCTCAGAGACCCACTTCTCCTGGGAACCTTCCCCAACTTGCTCTGTGGCTTCCAAAATGCTGTTCTTTCTGGGGGTTTTTGGTTTTGGTTGGGTTTTTTTGTTGTTTTTTGTTTGTTTGTTTGTTTGTTTGTTTTTAGGTGGGAGAGTACCTTCCTTGCAGCATTTTTCACAGCTATTTTTTTTTTCTTGCTTCCTCTACAGGCTCAAAGATAGTCTCTTAATATTCTGTCTCCCCATTTCAGAGAGGAGTGGGTGTTCAGTTCGAGTGTGGTGTTGGGGTAGGGCCAAGGAGACTGGCTGGGACTCTTAATGCTGTTTGTGTTTGAAAAGACAGAGTAACACATTTATGCTTCTATGGAAGGTAATGTACGCCATAAATCTGGACATGCTATCCTGGACAGTCCTGATCCTGTTAATCTGCCCCCAAAATGCCAAAGCAAAACATAAACACATCTTGAAAGGATATCTGAGCCGAGCTGAGCAACAGAAGCAGAATGTCACTAAGTGCGCTGGACCGACTCTCCTCCTCCCGGCCGGCCGTGTGAAGTGTGGTTGGAGACTGAGAAAAGGGTGTACATTCACCACCTGCCATATTTGGGATGGGCTTACCTCTTTGGAATGTGAATCCTTCCTCACTTTTATCACTGTTTTTAAATAGGGTTTGTGTCGAGGGAAACAGATCTTTTTTTTACAGTCTACATACAAACATCTTTCCCAATAAGGCCGTGTTTACATAAGTCTAAATTTAATATCCCCATAAAAGAGAGAAAAATAGTGAAATGGTTATTTTGTCTGCACAACACAAAATGACTGGTTCAGTCCATCCGTGTCACTGAGTTGGTCTGATTTAAGTCAGACCAACACTGATTGTCTGTTACTTCTGACTGTGCTACCTACTGTTAGGCATGTAGTGCTTAGAGGTACAAGTGAATGGCGGAGGTGGGACTTGCATTCTCAGCCGCTGATGCCCTTCTTCCACCATGTGGGGAAAACAGCAGCTCTGATTCCAGTTCTACAGTTCTAGAAATCACAGTGCTCCCTCATCTTGCTAATACTGCTAGGATATAGGATTTTTCACATTGAGTGAACAAATATTTATTTTCATTATGTTTAATGGAGAACTTTCCAAAGTGTGATATGTATTTTCCTGTCTACTTGAGGAGACTATAATACACTTAAATTAACATTTTGTTGGACATTTAAGTTCATCATTATAAACTGTAGGGACTAGCAGATGCTATAAACCAGGATACTCTCCGGAACCATTGAGGACGGCCCAGCTATTGACACCCACCACCCATTGGCCCTAGGCTACCATGTTTTTTATTCATATGTGAACTCATCTTGTTTTTCTGCCTCCTCTCTTATTGTCCCGTCTTGCTGTTCTTATTGTGCTATTATGCAACAACTACTCCCATATATTACCTCTCTTTTTCTACATCTAAATGGTGAGGTCAGATAATGCTACCTGTGAATACAGTATCTTAACTATGAATTAATAAACCCAGAGTAAGAGGGACTCAACTATGTACAAAATGCATATGTAAGTGTATATATTTGCAGTCAGAGTCACAAATTAGATGTTTTTCTTTTCTTTTTACTTATTGATTTTAGCAAGAGAGGAAGAGAGGGAGAGAGAGAGGAACATCGATCCACTCCTGTATGTGCCCTGACTGGGGGTCAAACCAGCAACCTCTGTGATTTGGGATGATGCTCTAACCCAACCAAACTATCTGGCCAGGGCACAAATTAGAAGTTTTAAATTGTAGTTGTTTGAATCATGGACTAGTAAAATATTAATATTGATGTTTAGTTGATTTTAGAATTAAACTGATTTCTATGGTTTATTTTGGCTTTGTCAACTTAAGTTTTATTTTGCTTTTGCCAATTCTCATCTCTGATGATAACCTTTTTTCCCACTGGGATTGAAGAACTGAACTTTGTATTTGTAGGTGAACCTTGACTACCAGAAAAATCCAGATCTTTTATGTGTAGATACAGTTCACTGGCAAAAATGAATCATCACAGAGTTAAAGAATGAAATAAAGAATAACTTAGCAATAGAACTATGCATCTCTTTGCTTCCCACTGAACTAGACCACTTTAAAACAGCCTTCAGCCCTGGCCAGATAGCTCGGTTGGTGAGAGTGTTGTTCCAACATGCAAAAGTTGCAGGTTTGATCCCTAATTAGGACATACAGGAACATATTGATGTTTCTCTCTCTCTCTTCCCCTTCTTTTCCCTCTGAAATCAATCAATAAATTTTTAAAAAGAAAATAACTTAAAAAAATAAAATAGCCTTTAATTTTTTTCATATATTTTAGTGTTATTATCAAAACCCTTATTTTTCAGCTGAATTCTTATGGTCAGTTGTATTGAGGTCAATTATATGAATGCCTAGCTTTCTTTCTACTTCTGTGTTGCTTGTATCATAAACCATAGTTTTCATTTAACTCATTTGTCCACAGGGGTTTAACTGAATCTATGTCCTAAAATTGTGCTAGGCACCATTCTTGTCCTCAAGGAGCTTCCAGGCTCATTGGTAAGATCGCTGAATATGGGGGGGGGGGGGGAGAACTACACACAAAGTATGTAGTTTAGAGTATAATTGCGGATACAGGGTATAAATGCAGGGATGCAGAGAGGCAGAGAGATGCTGTATTCTAGACACATCAGGGAAAGGTTCTCAGAGGGATTTTAACCTAAGGGGTCTCAAGAAACGAGTGGGATTTGGTCATTTTACCTTCCAAGTGAGGAAGATAGAACCCATGACCCCAAGGAGGGCATGGAACACTGTGGCCATGAGAGGAGCTTTCTCTTGGCAGAGGCTGGGCTGGGGAGTGGCTCAGAGGTCAATGCAAGGAGTTGAACAGGAGGATGGGAAAGGGCCAAGGAAGGCCCATGGCCCAAGAGGAGAGGCCGGAACTAGCAGCTGAATCCTTCAACTACCTTCATCCAGCCTGGACAAGACGTGGCACTGTCTCTTTAAACAATAGACCTTCTTTCCCTTTCCAGCCAGCATACTTACTACAGAAGTTAAGTTCTGCACATTTGGAACTCAGTAGCTTCAAATCATGGTGGGGTTGGGGGCGGGGAGCCTGGAACCCCCACCCCCTCCCCTGTGGAAGCCTGCAGCCTGGGCGGTAGAAGCAGTTCCTTCCAAGTGCCCTCAACTTCCAGGAGAAAAGCACTGCAGAAATGCCACTGCCAGTGAGGGGAGTTCTGGTTAAATCAGAGCCTAAGTGCGAGTTCCATGAAAGTTTGCCTTTGCCTGAAGTTCTCTGGGGGAACGGTACAACCCTCAGGAACTATCTCTTCAAGAGGAAGAAGGCCCGTTTGGGGGCTTTTCCTCCTTGGTATCGAAGGAGGCCCCAGGAGCCAGGCAGAGAGCGCCACTGAGCCTTGGGGAGAAGGCAGGATTTGAGCGGAGGTGCCAGAGGGCGCTCACTGGAGAAGGTGAGGCGAGGTGGGAAGCCAAGGGCCAGGGGGCCAACTCGGAAATTCTGGCTTCTCCCTTGGCTCACTGAACTCTGTCCAGCTGGAGCGGCCTCCTCGCTTCCTGGACAGGGCTGCAGCAGTGACCAACCGTCTCTGGCCCGAGCTGCTCAACCAGGGCGGCAGCGCCCACTCCCCCCGGGACTCCCGGAGCCCGGCCAGGAAGAGCAGACACCACGTCTGAGTCTGGAACGAGACGGTCCCCCACCTCGGCCGCGCGCACGGTTTAGTCTCGGCGCTCTCCCCGTCCTGACTCCTCGAGCCCCTTCCTAAGCCCTGCCCGCGCTCCCCCCGCCCCACCTTCACACAGGTCTCTCTGTGCTGAAACACTCGGCCCCTTTCCTGGCGCTCGGCTCCGGCCAGCGTCTGCCGGGCTCCAGAGGACACTCTTTCAGCGCACAGCTGAATGGGGGAGGGGAGGGGGCTCTCGTTCCGAACTTCCAGGTGGGAGCCCTGAGGCCAGGTGCCCCGGAAAGGGGCTCCCAGACCTGGCTCTGCCTGCCAGTCTCTAAGGTTTAGGACTTCGGATACCTTCGCGGGCTCCCCTTGTGCTTGTCCCTCTCCCCCGCCCAACCCTCGCCGCCCAAGGTCCCAACACGGCGCCCCCTCCGCCTCCCCCGCTGCTGCTTTCTACCACTTTCCCCTCCTCCTTCCCAAGTCTTTTCCGTCCCGGTCTACGGCTCGCGGCCTGTGCCTCTGCAAACAGCCCCCCTCGCCCCTCCAGCCCGGGCAGAGCTCCGAGGGGAGGGCCGAGGCCCCCCGCCCGGCTGCGGTTGAGGGGGCCGAGCCGCAGCCCCGACTGCGCGCCCCGCCCGATCAGGCCACTCTGCACACGGGGGTAGGGGGGCGGGAAGCCGGGCGAACGGAGAGGGGGGCTCGGCCCAGGCAGGTGCGGGCTCGGGCCGGGCCGGGGCGGGCTCCGGGGGCGGGGTCTCAGGTTACAGCCCCGCGGGGGGCCGGGGGCGGCCCGCGGTTTGGGCCAGTTCACCGGCCTCGAGTGGGGCCGGGCGCATATAACGGGCACCGCGGCGGGGAGGAGACGCAGAGCGCTGCTGGGCTGCCGGGTCTCCTGCCTCCTCCCCCTGCTCCGAGGCCTCCTGCATGAGGGCGCGGTAGAGACCCGGACCCACGCCGTGCTCCTGCCACCTCGCTGCGCTCCGCTCGGCCCGGCTCTGCCAGGCCCCGCGGGGAGCCATGATCCGCCTCGGGGCTCCCCAGACGCTGGTGCTGCTGACGCTGCTCGTCGCCGCTGTCCTTCGGTGTCACGGCCAGGATGTCCGTAAGTCACCCACAGTCCCTGCCTGCCACCTTTCTGTGCCGTCCCTCCTCGTCCTCTTACCCAGCCCTTTGGTGCCCCGGAGCCCACGGGCCCGGGGTCCGCGTTAGAGCCGCTCCTGAGGTCAGATTGCGCCGAGACTGGGGCGCAGGATGCGCGGGACCGTACTGAGCAGAGGTCACAGGGCAGCGGCTCTGTCCGAGGGTCCTCTCGGAGGGCCACGGTTGGAGGCATCTGCAGGTCCCTACACTGCGTAGGAATGTTAAACATGCAAAGTGTAGAATCCGAGAGATTTGCGCACAGATTTAAGCGCGCTCTTTTTCATCAGCTTTGATAAAGAGGCGCACTCACACATCTCATCTCGCGGAAGCACTCGGAATTCAGCAAAACAGGTCGTGGTCCCTAGTTCTTAGAAGTAGGAGAGAGAGGGTACTGGTGGAGGAACGAGCAAGCGCCAAGGGGTGGACTTCGCAGTCGCGTCCAGGGGTTGGTCGCTGGGGGGTTCAAAGAGGAGGTAGACAAAGGAGATGCTTTAAAACTAGTGGGCTGAAATCCGAGGCCACAAAGAAAGGCTTCGGAGAGGCGCTCGGAGACCGCAGCGCCTCTCCCGGCACCCTCCCCCTCCAGGCTGGCCCTGGAGCAAGGTGCAGCCCTGTACGCAGCTCGGCTTTCCCCCTGGAACTTCCCGCAAGAGAGGCCATTTGAAAGGCGATAACATTCCAACCAGACCGTGTTTTTCAAACGCCCAGGAAAATAGCGCCCCCTCCCCGCGGTTCTTCCCCCTAACCCCCCGAAGTACTACAATGAGTTTACTTTTCTGTTTCTGAAACTGAGCGACCCAGGCTGCCGGGTGTGCGTGTGTGTGTGTGTGTGTGTGTGTGTGTGTGTGTGTGTGTGTGCGTGTGTGTCAGGTTGGTCGATTGCTGTAACTATTTCAACCAAATACATTCAGAGACGGCACTTTTACAATCTGGTCCAAAGGCGGCTCGTACCGTGCCGTGCCATCGCCTCCTTCGGTCAAGTTCCATTGTCTGGGATTATATTCAGGACAAACGAAGCCTGGAAAGTGTATTAGGTAGAGAGATTTTTTTCCACGTGTTTGGGCACGTTTCCGACGGCTGGGATTCCAGCCCTGTCTTTGTATGTTACAGATTGTAAATCAATCGCAGGGTAAACTCTTTCGGGGGATGGAGGAATCAAAGTCTATCGGTCGGCGAGACTCTTGATGTGGTCTCGTCAGTCACTAGGCTGTCTCCAAAGACGGTTTGTAAGGCCCGGGTGGACTTTCCGGTCGTTGGAGCGGCTAATCCCGGCGGGGCCAAGACTGGAGCCCGCGGTGCAACTGCAGGGAGCTTGGGGAGTAGGAGATCCTGGCCAGGTGGCCGCGTGGTGCACTAAACTGGCAGCGCGCTCTGGGGCACCTGTTGGAATACGGTGTGTATAAATGGTCCCGCCTTAGGCTGACTATATTTTTGTCTTAAATTTACATGAACACACCCACAAGCTGTTTTCTTGACTGACCTTTGCTTAAGTGCACAATGGAATTAGCTAGGTGATTGTAAAATAATACCCAAATTCTCCACCTGGTATTGGAGGCGCTCACTTAAGTGGCAGACTTCTCGCACTGCCTGCCGCGGCTTTCCCGGGAGGGAGTGAATTCCACAGTTTCTTGAGCCCGGCTCTTCCAGTCGCTGCTCCTCCTCCCCAGGGGAAGTGCATCGGGCGGCTGATTTTGCTCCCTGGAACATCCCAGCTTTATAACCCCACACCCCGGGTCAATGGACCTAAAAATGTGAAGTGGGGAAAGGCGCAGTCTGCGTGGACGTCAGGAATGTCAGAGACCTGGAGCTCCGGCACGCCCCTCCTCCCCATCTTTCCATGAGTTTGGGAAACTTATTGGCGGTGGCGTCTTTGACCCACATCTGCATTTCACAGCCTTCGCCTCCGAAAGTGCCCCTCGGCTGCGGGGAGAGACCTCAATCCTCCTTTGTGAGGCTTGTTTGCGTTGGGAGATTGGCAGCGATGGCTTCCAGATGGGGCTGAAACGCTGCCCGTATTTATTTAAACTGGTTCCTTGCGGAGACCTGTGAATTGGGCTCTGTATGCGCTCGAGAAAAGCCCCATTCATGAGAGGCGAGGTCCGATGGGTTCCCCCGGATTCCCCAACACTCTCTCCACAATGCCCCCCTGTGCCTGCCCGCCGCCACCTCCCGGGCTCCAGCCCTGCGCAATTCGGCGGCGCAGCGAAACAGTTCCCCGAAAGAGGTAACTTTTTAATTGGCCTGCTACAAAGAATCACTTATACGGCGCTGCGGTAATGAGCGGAACCCGATCCTGCGCGCCGGGATGCTATCGGCAGCCGTTTGAAACAGCAATTATGGTGGTTCTGGGCTCCTCCGTCCACACCTAGGGGATCCGGTTACGGTGCTGGCTCCTTTCTGGGGCAGTCATTTAATCCCACTTTTCACCCTCCCAGTGTCTGTGGGCGAGCCGTGTCCAGAGCCGCCTCCACAAAGAGTCACCCAGTAGCTCTCACACCCAGCGCCGCCTGGCCCCGCCCCTGCGCCCGCGCATCCCGGCTGCCCTGCCAGCGAAATCCGATCCCCAGGGCGACGGTGCACCTCTCCCAGCATTTCCCTTTCTTTCTATCCTGGTCCCTCTTGGGTGAGAGTGGGGTCTTCCTTAGTCCGGACTTCTCCTACTTCCCCTTCCCGGCTTCGGGCTTTCTACAGTTGGAGCAATTTTAGCGGTGGGTGTGTCCGAGCGGCTTCTGAAAATACCCTGGGATCGTCTCTCTTCCCGATGATTGTCTTGCCTAAAGACTGAGTGGATTTCTCTTAGTAGAAAAGAAAAAAGAAAGGTTTATCTTTAGATTTTCAGAGTCTGCTTAAAGAGCAGGGGGCAGGCTGGTTTCTGTCTCCGCCCACCTGGTTTGTGGATCTTTCCTATTCATCCCCTGCAGTTGCCATTGCGTTTGGGGATTTTGATGAGAAAAACAGCGCTGGGCGCTCCCTAGCACGTGGTGCGGGCTCTCAACCCTTGGCGCTCTCGGAGCGCTCTTGTCAGCACAGGTTTCATTTGCAGGAAACCAGTGCTCCAGACTGTAGGGCGCTTGTGGAAGGCAGTAGTCCCTTCCTTTCTTGTTCTGCATACTTGGTGCAGGCCAGGCCTGCACTGCTAACCTTAGCTCAGATCGAGTATTCGAACCCTCCCTCCCTGCAAATCTGAGTGTCTTCAGTTGGAGGCAGGGCCTCTCCAGGGAGGGCTATAACTGGAGGTCAGCAATAGGGGCCCTTTGCTCCCACTTGCCTCCCAAGGCATTTTATTAGCCTGCTTGGGTCCCAAGTGTAATGTTTGAATGGGCCTATCTTTCTCCCCAAATTGGCCCTAATTCTAATATAGTTTAAAGAATGAGACTAGATCCTAATTATAATAGCTCCTTTTTTCAGCTGTCCTGCCCCATATTCATGGTTGGAAGCTGGCTGTTAATTTTTGTGGGTAGAATTTTCTGTATACTTTCTGAATTTTAGCTATCAGTTGTATTTAGTGAGTCCCATAATTCCTAGAAGAAGGCAGTAAAAAGAAGGCCTCTGTTCCTGTGCTGGGGTGGGGCTCCCTTTTCCCCTCTCCTCTATCTTTACAGTCCTGAGTTCCCATTCACAGCCTCATCTGCTCCTGCTCCCACTCTAACTTGCCCCTGCCCCCCACATCACCAGGTCTCCCTCATGCTAGATGCATGAAGAGAATCCGGTACAGTCAGTACAGTACCCCCCGCCCCTTCATTGCTGGGTCAGGTTTTCATTGGTGAAAAGACAGCATATTGCAAGGCACATAATACATATTCATTGAATACATGGAAGAATGAATGATGTCTTAGAAAAATAATTTTCAAGTTCTTTATGTTTGGGTGGCCTGAGTCCACGTTTTTCAGCATTTGAATGATGTCAAGTTGACTGCAACCTCTTTCTCTTTTTTCTTCTGACTCCCACCCCCTCCTCCCTATGCTCTCTGCTTCTCCTGCTCCACCCTTGGTGCAGAGAAGGCTGGCAGCTGTGTGCAGGATGGGCAGAGGTATAATGATAAGGATGTGTGGAAGCCTGAGCCCTGCCGGATCTGTGTCTGTGA
Source organism: Saccopteryx leptura (assembly GCF_036850995.1). NCBI lineage: Eukaryota > Metazoa > Chordata > Mammalia > Chiroptera > Emballonuridae > Saccopteryx > Saccopteryx leptura. The sequence continues at coordinate 133,658,034 of NC_089504.1, forward strand.
CACTGGGACTGTCCTCTGCGACGACATAATCTGTGAAGACATGAAAGACTGCCTCAGCCCTGAGACCCCCTTCGGAGAGTGCTGCCCCATCTGCTCAACTGACCTCGCCACTGCCAGTGGTCGTAATTTATTTATTTCCTCTTCCACATAAATAAATTACTTGCAGGTGCAGCAAATGCCCTCCCATGGATGCTGGTCATCTCCGCAAAGCTGAGGGGCTGGTTATCCATGGGAACCCAGCAGCTGAGGCTGAAAGGAAAGGCCACTTCTCACTTGCAGGTTGAAACTGAGTGAGCTGAAATGCTAGAGGGGTCCTTCCTCACCTAACACCTCCAAAATATATGCTCCCCAGATGCATGGAAGGACAGATGTGATTCCACAAAGAGCCTTCTCTGGAACCATCCCTACAACTTGTTAAAGACATAGTGGAGATCGAATGCTCTCTCTGTCCAAACCACAGATTAATTCCTCCTCTATGACCCAGACGTTGTCTTTTCCTTAGAAGACCTCCAAAATATGGTCATCAGGGAGGAGTAACCTCTGTGAGCTAGTGGGAGACAGGGCAAAGGCTCTCTCTTTGAGATGGGAAACACTGATGAAAGTTTCCTTTTGCTTCTACCTCTCTTGGAGTTGACTGCCAGTTAAAAAGCACATTAATAAGAGAAGGAGGTACGGGGCTCTGAGAGTCCTAGTGGCAAAGGGTGAAGATAGGGCTGGGACAGTCCCTGTGCCTGCAGCCTGGTGGGCAGTTATAAACTCTCAGCTAGAATCAGTGCTGGTGGGTCACTGTGTGCAGGTGACCTTCCCAGCACTGGAACACATGCCCTGTCTCCTTATAGGGTGGATGGGGACCCATGTCTAAGTCTCACTGTTCCTTCCTGTTCAAGTAGAGAAGTGGAAAGGGAAGTGAGAGGTTGCCTTTCCTTAACACGTCATCAGCACTGGGAAGCTGCTTGGGGAAGCTGCTTTTAGGGACCAGATCCCCAGATCATTTCTGGGGGAGGGGTCTGAGTGAAGTACTGGTTGTCTTTACTGTTGCTGCTACAAAGGACAAGAGGTTACTGATTTGGGGTGGCCCTGGCTGTACTGCTCTTTATAACTCCTATGCCGTGCTGTTTATTATTATTTCTTCTTCTTCTTCTTTTGTGCTTGCTTCAAGGAGACCCAGCTTGAATGTAAGACCTTTTTAACTACCTAACTCTTTGGGAGGGCTTGGGCTGCGGGAAGAACTTCCTATCCAGTAGGGGAAAGAAGAGACTGAACCTTCTGCCAGTTTTTAGTTATTTCTTGGTGGCTGTTGAGATCTTGAGCTCTTTGTTTTCTGTTTTCACTGGCCCTGCTCCATTATTTTGTATACTGGCTGCTTTTGAATAACAAAGTCTAGGTCGTCCCTACTCCTCTTGGGACCTCAGCAGCCTCAGGACCCCAGTGACTCTAACACCCCAGGCAGAGGGTTCAGTGGAGTCACAGGAAGCTGCCTCCTTCCTTGGTCATGTCCTTTTTTTCGGTTTGATCTCTTAAAGAGTGTTTGAGTGACAAAAATTTGTCCTTCTCTGACTCACAAATCTTATGTTCTCTATTTTTTCCACTTGCAGGGCAACCAGGACCAAAGGTGAGGGTTTTTTCTTTTTTGCTTTTGCCTTGATCATTTCTCTTCAGAAGCAATGCTCTGCCCATGCAGCCTGTCATGTTTTTGTCAGCAGAGGTCTGCTCCAGGGGCACCTTGAGGCAGGGGCTGCTGGGTGGGACTTTGTGTTTGGGGCTTGGTGGGCTTGCCCTGCTCAATCCTGAGACTGTGTCATGTTTCAGGGACAGAAAGGAGAACCCGGAGACATCAAGGATGTACGTAAAAATTATTCTTACACAATGTTGCTTCTATTGCTCTAACTGGGTCATTTTCTTGTGGTCCCCTCTAACCTGCCATTCTGTGGGTCTCTCTCTCACAGATCGTAGGACCTAAAGGACCCCCTGGCCCTCAGGTAAGAAAGGGAGAAAACCTTTCCTCTACCCCTTCTTCAAGTTACTGATCTGCAAACCCCCTGGCCTTGCTGTCATCTCAACATTTCTTCACCTTCAGGGGCCTGCAGGTGAACAAGGACCCAGAGGTGATCGTGGTGACAAAGGTGAAAAAGTGAGTAGAGAAACAATGGTGCCGACCCTTTAGGGCCCCTGTACGTGCCTGACTACCACTTTAAGGGCAGCCAGTGGACAGATGGTTCTTGCTTTAACACTGCCTCACATTGCTGCCTTTTTCTCTCTCTCCCAAGGGTGCCCCTGGACCTCGTGGCAGAGATGGAGAACCTGGGACCCCTGGAAATCCTGGCCCCCCTGGCCCTCCTGGCCCCCCTGGTCCCCCTGGCCTTGGTGGAGTAAGTATCCTTATGTCCCCTTTCTTCAGAATGTCCCTCCAGAAATGTGGCTTCTAAATTGCTACTCACACCTACCTGGCTGGCTCCCAGGGCTGCCAACAGTGTGTACACAGCCTGTCCATGGGCTTCTCCCCCAAGCCTATAATTTAGTGGAATCACATATTAGGCATGAGACTGTGGCACTGAGGGTTGACTTTTTTCATTCACTGGGTTTTTGCAAAGAAAGTCTTCAGTTACCTGGCTCCCTGGTGTCTGTACTGTGTGGTCAATTCTTGGGAGTGGGTGTGGGGGTTGGGGGAGAGGATGACTGGGCACTTGTAGTTCCCTGGAAGAAGACTGACCACTGTCCTTGGAAGACATTTATTCTTGGTCTTTGCCAAGTACATTCCAAGCAACTATTCATTCTTATGAAAGAACCCCACTGAGTGAAGGTGTGTAGCTAAAGTCATTTTTGGAGTCAAACCAATCAACAAATTATATTATTACCCAGTTTCTACAGGTTTGCCATTTTGATGTTTGCTATGTTTTTAATTTTTAAACTTGAAACTGACAGGCACCTACTACATCCCTTGCTAAAATATTTCAAGACTGTTCATTTTAATCTTTTGCTGAGCATTAAAGTCTTGAGGGAAAAAAAAACCCACCTTTAAAAGTGAAGCTTAAGCCTGACTGTGGTGGCACAGTGGGTAGAGCGTAGATCTGGAGTGTTGAGGTCGCTGGTTCAAAACCCTGGGCTTGCCCTGTCAAGCCACATAAGACAAGCAATTGGTGAACAACTAAAGTGAAGCAACTATTAAATTTTATAAAATTTAATGCAAGCAACTGATACTCTTCCAAATAACACTAATCTTCCAGGGAAATTATCATGCCACTGTCATCTAATAACACATTTCTAAAACCATTTTTTCAGGAATTATTGGTAATTCTTATCAATGTTTGGTTAATCTCCCACAATTAGAGTTTCTCTAGTTTTTTTTTTTTCTTCTATCTAGATATAACTTGCCTAGCCAAGTAGGAAAAACCTAGGACCTCTCAAGCTCCTAACGTTGTTGGGTTTCTTTGCAGAACTTTGCTGCCCAGATGGCTGGAGGATTCGATGAGAAGGCTGGTGGCGCCCAGATGGGAGTAATGCAAGGACCAATGGTAAGATGACACCAGTCCTTTGTAGCCAAAATGGCAGGAGGTGGCCCTTAGCAGAGCCAGAGACTCTAATAACCTCACTTTACAGATAATTGCTTAGAGCAGCTCTTCTCCATCAGTTATGTAACCTCCCATTTATTTAGACCAAAGCATTTGGTTTTTAATGGCCACAGATGCCAGTTTTAATGATGCGCTGGAGTGACTAAGAAGAATGAGGATGGAGAGATGCATATAGGCTGATCTGTTAGAAGGCCAGTTGCTATTGCTTTTGGAATGAGAACTGAAGAATGCAGACAGCAGCCACTGTTCTCCAGCATCCCCAAGACTTCCAGCAGGAAATCTTAGCCCTGTAGCTCCGACTTGGCACAGGCTAAATGAAACTCAGACTTTAGTAAACATGGCTGCTGTCCAGGAGAAAGCAAGGCCAGCTTCTCTGTCCAAATGGTGCCTATAAATAAAAATAGATTGTTGCGTGAGGAGTGGGAAATAAGAGAGAGCAGCCACTGTAGGCCCCCTGCCCACAGAGTAGCCCATTGTCTAGGCTGCTGACTGGAAGGAGGTGGCACATTGGAGGCCGTTGGTGAAGCATTTCCAGTAAACGTCCTCATTTTCTGTCCCATACAGGGCCCCATGGGACCGCGAGGACCTCCAGGCCCTGCTGGTGCTCCCGTAAGTATTGGGTCTTTTCTTCTCGGTGTCAGTGCAGCTGCTTTCAAGCTGTCTTCTGTCAGTTTGTGGTGGTCAACCTTGTATTTTCACTTTATTTTTTAGGGACCTCAAGGATTTCAAGGCAACCCTGGTGAACCCGGTGAACCTGGCGTCTCTGTGAGTACCAGTGTGGGCCCTGCCCTCCTCCGGGGGAGTCTCCAAGATGTACCACTCGGACCTGATCCTGTCACCTCCACCCGCCACACTGCCCTGTGCTTTCCCACAGTAGAGGGCCCAGAGGAAATCCAGATGTCACTTCTTAGCTATGGGGGAGCTCTGACAGAGAGCCAGATGTGCCGAGGACCACCAGGAACTCTGGCATAACTGTCCCCTTTCTGGCCCATCACTAGCCTGTGCTGTTTGCTGCCTCCCACTGTCATCTGCTCTGGACCCTTTGCTCTCTCCTAGCACAAAGAGGGATTTTTCCATCTTTCTTCCTTAGAGGGGAACTAGTTTCAAAAACTATAGTCTCAAAGCTTTGTCCATTGATTTGGTCTTTTCTCCCCTCAACCATCTCTTAAACTCTCTTACTTTGTAGGGTCCCATGGGTCCCCGTGGTCCTCCAGGTCCCCCTGGAAAACCTGGTGATGATGTGAGTATTCCCAAGTAGTCACAGAGGTGGCCGCCTCTGTGACATGCCCCCCCCCCCGAGGGGAGGTGTCCTAAAGGACAAGACTAGTCAGTCAGAGGCTTCGACCCTGTCCTCTGTGTATATTCCCACTTGCAGCTTAGCTTGTCAGTGCCCAGGGGACTGCTGTGGGCTCACTGAGAAGGGAAATAATTAAAACATCATTAGCTCTGGGAAGGGAAATTGAGAAATGAGAGGGGGAGAGGGAGAGCACCAGGGGAAGAGATACAGAGAAGAAAAAACAAAGAAGGAAACGTTCAACAACCCAACATTATCTTAATTGTAAATGAGTTAGGAAAAGCTCAGCCCAGTCAGGATGTCTACAAAGGATGCAAATGAAGTGGAGACAAGAGATGGCACTTGAGCTGTCCTTATGAATGGCATTAGTCAAAGTGTCCCAAGGTTAGGGAGCCTGAGCCCTGGCAGCAGAGCTCCAAAGAACAGAGAGAGAGCCCACCAGGGGAAGTGGGGTTGGCGGGGGACAGGGGGCGCCCCCACCCAACATATAGGCTGTCTCAAAGAATACATCGCGACCTAGGAAAAGCATTTAGGGAAGTCTGGAATGTGAGGGAGGTGCGGGAGATGAACAAGCAGGAGAGCAAAGGCAAGGCTGTGAGCAGAGACACCCTCTGCTGAAGTGTCTTGGGAGGAAGCTGAGGTAGGTCTATCTCTCTCCCTGCAGGGCGAAGCTGGGAAGCCTGGAAAACCTGGTGAAAGAGGCCCTCCCGGCCCTCAGGTGAAGCCCCACTTCTCTGCCTCTGACCTCCCTTTTTGCTCCTCCAGTTCAGTTAGCTCCCTTCTAAAATACAAATCCAAAGGTCTCCGCCTGTATCACACCCTCATGCTTATGATCATGGTTATGATCCTCACACAGGCTCACAGGGGAGGTGGGCAGTTGTTTCTACCCACTTTGCATAAGATAGGGCAAGGCAAGGTGAGGGGGATTCTGGGATTTGCTAAAAGCAAATCCACGTGCTAGGCTTCTCCACTGCTCCCTGGCACTTGGAGGGAGCTGGCTCCAAAGACTGTCTATCAGCTCAGGGAGGCCTTTCCCTGGCTTTCCTGCTCTGTGCCCTGACATCTCCTTTTTGGATTTCAGGGTGCTCGTGGCTTCCCAGGAACCCCAGGCCTTCCTGGTGTCAAAGGTCACAGAGTAAGTATCGTGGGTGAGGTGTTAGAATTGGAAGGGATTGCCCTGGAAGAGAGAAAAGCATTTGGGAACATGTGTATCTCTTTCTGTTGAAGTTCCCCAGACGTGTGATGTATGTTTCCTCTTGTCTCCTAGGGTTACCCAGGCCTGGACGGTGCTAAGGGCGAAGCTGGTGCTCCAGGAGTGAAGGTAAGGACCAGGAAACCCTGGGACAGGGGGCGGAGAGGGATGGCGGGGAGTCTTGCTCTTCAGTCAAAGAGAGTCTATTGAGCTTAGTGGAGTCAGGACATCAGAACAGCTTTGGCTGGGGGCACCCAGTCCTATGTCCTGATGGATGAAGGAGCGGGGGGAGTTGCCTCTCACAGAACTGATGCCTGGGGATTTCAGTGCTAGCTGAGATGACCAGAATGTTCAGCCTTTTCCTGGGAGTTTCCTGGGGCTGGCAGTGGGTCCCAGTCACTGACTGTGTGCATCTTTTTTCCAGGGTGAGAGTGGTTCCCCCGGCGAGAACGGCTCTCCGGGCCCGATGGTGAGTAGGAGCCTCCCCCCCAGGGCCTCACACACTCTTCAGCACCCCGCAGCACAGCGGAGGGCCTGCCCATAAACACCAGTGCTTCCTTTGTGCAAAGTAGATATTCAGTTTTGTAGACTGATCTACATTATGAGCAAAAAACAGCATGTTTTAAAAAGATGATTTAGTCAAGCTTTCACCGTTTCCTTGAAATAGCCCTAACACACTTTAAGTGTGCTGGAATTTTTAAAAATTCTGTTCACTCTCAACATTTCGGGGAGCTTATCTATTACAAGAGTCAAGATGTGCCTGTAACTGGGATCCTGATCGGTAATGGAAGCGTTCGTGTGTTCTTCCGGGGCAGCACACTTTGGTGTGCTGAGTGCTCCAGGGTCAGAAAGGCATCCACACCTTTCCTCCTGGGCACCTGCACGCGTCCTCTCCTTGGGTGTCTGGGGAGGGCCTGCCGGTCGAAGAGATGGCACAGAGTGTTGTTAAGTCAACTCATGCTTGTACTGTCTTGATGTGTGTTGCAGGGTCCCCGTGGTCTGCCTGGTGAGAGAGGACGGACCGGCCCTGCAGGTGCTGTGGTGAGTGATTGACAAGGCCAAAGGCCACCCTTTGCCTAGCACTTGAGAGTTTACATGGCACTCTCACATGGAATTACTTCATTCACTTGACTCTCAAAACTGCCTTTGAGGTGTAGAGTATCATGCCCCACCCCCTTGAGCCAGACTGTGTTCCCTCTGAGTGTGTCGTCACAGTCCCCAGGCTGGGTCTGCTCAGTTGAAGGGAGGTGGGGGTGGGGGTGGGGGAAGGCTGTGGGAGAGTTGGTAACCAAGGCAGGACTCTCTCTTAACCAGTCTGGGTTATTCAGGTAATTCCATCAATACCACCCACACAGTCAATACCGCCTCTCCCCAGTCAATCCAGCTTGAATTTACAGACAGACTTAAATTGGTTACAGTACTGTACTACTTCCTGTTCTTTTGGTGGACTCAGATGATGCCCTAGAAAATAGAGCAGTTCAGCATCACCTGACAGGGCCTTTATACATGACACTGCGGCTGCTGTTATTATGATTTCATGGGCACTGTCTGGGTATAATGCCTTCTATGCTCTGTCTCATCTAATCCTCCCTCAGATCCTGGGAGGTAGATTCTATTATTCTCCCCATTTTAGAGAATAAGAAACTGAGGCACTGAAAGGTAAAATACCTTTAGACAAACTATGCTTGGCGGCCTCAGACTTTTGGTGGCCTCTTACTGTGGGAAATGAACAGCAAAGGAATTAGCTGCTGATAGAGGGTACAGGGGCTCAGCTCTGCTCCCTGAGCAATAGAGCCCCTGTAGGCGCTTGGGCAGGCGAGTGATATGATGAAAGCCATGTTTGAGAAAGATTATGCTTTCTGTAGATTTCATTCCCCAGCCGCCAAGCACTGGGCCCCTCCTCACCAGTCCCTGCAGGGCTGGCCGAAGAACATCAGCGCCACTCAGAGTGCTGCCTCCGGATAATGTATCTGCTTGGCAGAAACTGCCCTCAAAAGCAGATCAGCGAAGTAACAAGCAGCCTCAACCCCCATTTGTCACCCAGAGCTGCTGAAGTGGCTTGTCCCAGGGTCACTTTGTGTGAGAGGATTAGAGAGTGCTAAGCCTGCCAAGAAACACTGCTGTTTCTTCAGATTAGCAGGACCTGGCTTGTGGCTTTCTGGCTAGGCCCAGAGCAGCAGCGCTGTCCCCGTGTGGGGCAGGAACAAGCTGCGTCCCTGCCCTGGTTTCCCTCCTTCCTGGGCACAGTGGGCCCTGTTTCTTGGTCCTCCTTTCTGGTTCCTGTCCCCATGGTAGTCAGGCTGGCAGGGTGTGTGCGTAGGATTTGGTGTGGAAGGTTGGTAACATCACATAGTTCCAAGTGCAGGCCTGGTGTCAGGGCTGGGCCGGGGGCTGGGCTGTGCAGGCGCTGCCTGCTGCGGTCACGTGCCCCACCCCCTTGGGCCAGACTGTACTCCTCCCAGGCGTGCTGCAGGGAGGGCCCCAGCCCTGGCCTCCCGAGCAGCACCACAGCTGCCCTTTGCTTGTGCCCAGCCGGGCCTCTGCTCCAGCCGAGCCCTGGAGGAAGGGTGCTCCAGGGCTTCAGAAGCAGCCAGGCCAGCCCAGAAGAACCTCTGGCCAATGCTGAGGATTCACATTCCCTCTAACATTTTTGTTGTTGTTGTTGTTAAGTCTTGGCTTGCTTTCCTGTTTAATGCCAATCCGGACAGTCTCAGTTAGGAGAAATGGACCATAGCCAGGAAGAAGATTTGAGTCTTATTTAAAACATGAGCTCCACCTAAAGAATCCTTCTTCTTCAGCTTCTGTGGAGAGACAGAGGCCGGTTCACGGGGAAAGGTTGTCTTCTGGCCTCCTCTGGTCCTCTGTCTAGGACCGAGTGCCAGGCCCGGCTCAGACTAGTCTAATGTTTCCTGGAGTGTGGGTAAAAGTTCCCTGGGTCCTGAGGGGCTTTGGCAGAGATACTGAAAGGTGCTCACCACAGACCCAGGGGAAAAAACCTTCAAAGTAAAAGTCCTGTAGAGAAAGAGCCGACAGCCTTGCCTTTCCGTGTAAAGGAGTGTCAGGGGCACGAGGTCAGATGTGGTCCTTGGGCTGTGCTAGGTGCCCTGTCCCCATCCTGGAGCTTCTTCTTGGGCTGGTGGCAGATGGGCTATAGATCTTTGTTTTCCTTTGGAGCAGATTGTCAAGGAGGGGCTAGAGTGCAGAGGCAGCCTGGAGTTAACCAAGGGCAGCCTTGACCGAGCCTCCCATCAAGGCGGTTAACCAAGCCTGGAAACCTCACCAGAGCCCTGGAGGCCTTCCTGCTATGAGTGGCGGAGGGAGGGGGAGGAACCAAGTCAAGGTTGCTCCTTGGCTATTTCATTTTCCTTTGGTTCAGTTCTCTCTGAGTCTTTAAATGATAACTTGTTCTTGGAATTGGGGATACTGGAGACCTACCCCAAAGTTTAAGGAATGATGGACTAGCTGGGCAATTATCCAAGCTTTATTTAAGCTGAGAACGAGCTCTCTGAAGCCCCCAAGTACCCATTCACGCAGGCACCAAGGATGGGTATTGGGGTCCCTCCCTCCCGCAGGGCTGTCCCACAGCTCACACCATCCAGCCTCATGCTCAGCCCTGGGACACCCTGGGCACCGTGTCACCCACAGTTTCCATGCAGATGTGCTGTGGCGGGGAGGGGCTGGATATGTGGGCCCCTCTCACAGTACCTATTTCCTTCGCCTTTGCTCACAGGGTGCCCGGGGCAACGATGGTCAACCAGGCCCGGCAGGGCCCCCGGTAAGTCTGCCTCGTCCTCGGCGGGTGTGTTCTCAAGGCGCGTTCAGCAGCCCAGCGGCGTCTCCGTCTCGCGCTTGTTCTGTGTGAGCACAGCGGTGCTCAGGCTCCTGCCCTAGGGGGGAGGGTCATTCTCCAGTGTGCCTGAGCTTATCGACAGCAAGCTTTAAAGCAATGGTTTGCTTTTCTCCACTGCCTTTTCAGCAGGTGTTTTTTTGAGGAGGGATAGATAGAGAACTGGAGGAATCGCCTGCTTCTCACTATGTAGGTAGTCAGAATCTTGCTTTGCCTTCTGAAGCCAGGCCTGGGGACATTGGCAGTGGGGACAGTTTTCATCCAGGGACTTTAGCTGCCATGGGTTAGAGCCAAATCAGTACAAAGGTGGGAAGGAGTGTGAGGTGTGTGGGTGGCTCACTTTGGTGTCTGCAGAGACTCCATCCAGAAATGGCATTTACCTCTGAACCTCTTTCCTTCCTCCAGGGTCCCGTGGGTCCTGCTGGCGGTCCTGGCTTCCCTGGGGCTCCCGGTGCCAAGGTGAGTACCCTGGTGGTCGAGTCAGGAACACCTTTCCCCCATAACCCTTGCTGGTTGCCCACCCCCCATGATCCCCCATCCCTTCTGAGGGATGTTTCCCGCCCCTACCTGCTGTTGCTCTCCAAGGAACAGACCGGGCACTTTGCAGAGTCACCAGCTAGGCGGGAAAGTAAGATGGAAGGATAAAGAGCTAGAGGCACTACAGTTACAGCTGCAGAGAGGGGAAAGGCGGAGAAAGATGGGGAGACACCGGAGACTGGAGACCGGGGAGGGAGCAGAGGACCTGGCATGCAAGGAAAGAAGGTGGAGCTCAGCCAAGTCTGGGCCCAGAAGAGTGTTGGAGGGAAGTAAGTGGTCAGGGGCAGCGAGACTGTTCCAGGCTCCTTTCTCCCTGTTTCATCTGGGGGGTTTGGCTTTTCCAGGCGCTGTTAATTGAGTTCTTCTGAGGATTAATAAAGGCCAGTGGAAGGCCAGCAGTGCAGGGAAAGGCCCCTGTGGCCCAGGAGGGATTCCAATGCCCGTCCCTGGGAATTCTCTCCTGTCACCGCCAGGAGATGAATAAGGAGCCTCCATGTGGTCACTGGCATCAGGTTGCTTTTCCCCTCCTGGGGGTTTCCATGGCAACCAGACAGTGTCTGAGGCCCCTGGGAGCCGGGTGAAGGAGACCCATTGTGAAGAGGGACAGTGGAAGGTGAGGGGGCCTGACTTTTAGAAAATAATAATTACAAAAGTGAGCAAGAATGTTCTGAGCAGAAACCTGAGGAGGCTTCGCCTTCCCTCCAGGTCAGCAGTCCTCCCCAGGGACTCTGCTGTCCAGAGAGCCCAGATCTCAGCCAGTTGCAACTTTCAGGAAAAAATGAAAGTAAAAGCAGAGGCCATCTTGAGGACAGGGGTGGGGGGGGGTGCTTGGGGGGGGGCTACCCAGGGGAATTGAACTATAGTCAGAGCAGGGCAAAGCAAAGTGGGGTGCTTGTCCTTGCTTGCAATTCCCCTGGCTTTTTGGCTCAATTCGAATGGGCCTGGCCTGGAGGCCGGGGCAGCAGTGTTCACGCATCAGCCCAATACCAGTTGGATCGTGCCCTAGGCCGAGGAGCCTGAGGGTCTCCTAGCCCTCAATAAAAGAGAGTACTAGGTGGAGGGAAGGAGGTAGACGTGCCCGCCCATCTCAGCCCTGCATCCATCATCCCACAACACCAGGGTGACAGGACTCCCCAGCACAGGCTTTCCAGGGGGCGCTGATGGGGCCAACAAGATGCCCATTGCTGTAGCGTGCTGTGCGTTTGATTGCGCTGGTTCACAGTACTGAGCAGAGATGGAGATGGAGAGGTCAGGGGAGGGACTCACCAGGTCGAGAAGCTCGGTCAGGTGGCCCTGCATGCTCACGTGCAGGGCGGATGTGCATGCGCGACTCAGCTTTCTGGTGCATGATACAGCTGGTCCTACACTGCTGCTGGTTCTCAAGAGGTCTGTGCCCCTTGTCTACTCCTCATTCCATCCCTCCTGTCTCTTCCAGGGTGAAGCTGGTCCTACTGGTGCTCGTGGTCCCGAAGGCGCTCAAGGTCCTCGTGGTGAACCTGGCACTCCTGGGTCCCCTGGGCCGGCCGGTGCCTCTGTAAGTGTGGCTTCTCTTTGAACTGAAGGGCCTGGGTCTGGACCCTGGCACTCTTGACCCTTTGCTTAGCTGTGAGGGAAGTGGAGCCCCAAGCATCTAGCTTTTATTCTGACCCTGTGTCTGCTCCCCCAACCCACATCTCTAAGGGTACGGCTCCCTCCGTCCCTGTCGTATCCTTAAAGCATTCAGCAGGACGGTGCCTGCGAAGGGCAGCTGCTGGCCCAGCCCCAGGACCGACGACCTGGGAGGGTTAGGAGGACTGGGGCTTATTCTTTGCCACTTATTTTATAACGATCTCATCTCCTTTTTCAGGGTAACCCTGGAACAGATGGAATTCCTGGAGCCAAGGGATCTGCTGTGAGTGTTGTGTTTGGATTTGGCTCCTTCAGGTGGGGTTGGTCCCCCTCATGCCCTCTCCTGATGCCCTTCTCTTCTGCTCATGCTGACAGGGTGCTCCTGGCATTGCTGGTGCTCCCGGCTTCCCTGGGCCCCGTGGTCCTCCCGGCCCTCAAGGTGCAACTGGTCCTTTGGGCCCAAAAGGTCAGACGGTAAGAGCCTGGAGTGAACCCCAAGTCCCACTGACACCCTGGAGTCAAACCCCACCCTCCCTCCTTCTCACACTCTCACTGGTGTCCTTCAGTAGGTGCCTTTAAGGGTTTCGGAGGTGGGGGCAGGGTTCGTGGAGAGAACCCAGTATGAGAACCTCCCTCTCTTTTTTTGTCAAGGGTGAGCCTGGTATTGCTGGCTTCAAAGGTGAACAAGGCCCCAAGGGAGAACCTGTGAGTATCTACCCCCAGCCCTTGTCTTTTCCTGCTGCTCCTCCCTGGGCTCAGGGTCACCCCCTCCCACTGCTCTCTGCCTCCGTGGCCCCAGTGCATCGGGGACCTCTCAGGTTGCGGTTGCGCTAAGAAAAAGGGGGTGGAACAGGGTAGAGAAGATGCTGTGGCTTTGGCTCTCATCTTTGGCTTGACCAGTTTGACCAGTTTGAATCTGGAGCTCTCTGCTCTTGCCCCCTAGGCCACTTCTGCTCTTCCACAGCTGCTCCTGTCTGGCCTCCCCTCCCCCAGCCTGAAACAATTGCCAGGGCCCCTTCCTCCACACGGTCAGTACTTGCACAGGCCCAGGGGAGGACTCACCCTGTTTCTCTCTTGTGTTGGTTCTCAGGGCCCTGCAGGCCCCCAGGGAGCCCCTGGTCCTGGAGGTGAAGAAGGCAAAAGAGGTGCCCGTGGAGAGCCAGGTGGTGCAGGGCCCATCGGCCCCCCTGGAGAAAGAGTAAGTGGCTAGGAGTCCCTACTTTCACTGGTGTGTGACCTCGAGATGTATGTCAAGTCCTCGCGGCTCTGTGTTCTTGCCAAGTGATGGGGCCTGTTGGTATCCTGCTTCTCTTTTCCCCACCACTGCCATGGGGATAAGGCTCCCTTCTCCTTATTTGTGTCCCCTCACTCCCAGGACGTCATGAAATAGTTTGAGCTCATTCCCAGACAAATGGAGAGAGGCCCAAGAGGCTAATCTTTCAAAATCTTGCAAGCTGGAGCTCTTGCTCCACAGACCCTGTCGGCAGGATGGACCCGCTGGAGCCTGGCTCCAGGCCATGGTCGGAGGGTTCCTTCCAGCTCACTGCCTTTCTCCTGCATCTCTTTCTAGGGTGCTCCTGGCAACCGTGGCTTCCCTGGTCAAGATGGTCTGGCAGGTCCCAAGGTGAGTCAGGGAAGAAGTGCTGGGGCTCCTCCCGCATCACTAGTCTGATGGCCTTCCACTGACTCTCTGCTTCCCCTTGTATAGGGAGCCCCTGGTGAACGAGGGCCCAGCGGCCTTGCTGGCCCCAAGGGAGCCAATGGTGACCCTGGCCGTCCCGGAGAGCCTGGCCTTCCTGGAGCCCGGGTAAGTATGTGGGCTGCTTTTGCCCTCAGTTTCCAACTTGGAACAGACCCTTCATGCCCTTCCCACCTGTTCCCTTCGACCCTGTGCTGCCAGGATTGGGAGGTCCTGGGACCTGCTCTGACACCCATCTTCTTCTCTCTCCCGAACACAGGGTCTCACTGGGCGCCCTGGTGATGCTGGTCCTCAAGGCAAAATTGGTCCTTCTGTAAGTCCATCATCTGGTTTGTTGGGAGAGGTTGGGTGTTACCCTTGGGGAAGCAGATGGGAAGAGAGACAGCAGTTGGGGTGGGGACAGCCTGTGAATTTTGAGAATTGATGAAGGGGCAGATGGTAGGTATTGGAGTCAGGTTTGGCCTGTGCAGTGTCTGTGAGCTTGGAAAATGTAACCCCCTTGTGCATGTGGACCTTCCGTTGGGGAAAGACAAAACCTGGTGTGCACTTTCAGAAGCAGAACTTGTAAGCTAAGCAGTGTCTTGTCACCCATGGGGTCCGTGTGTGTGGTGTGGGCTGCTGGTCGCAACCTTGGTCAATCCAACATACTGGGTCTGGCTGGTGCCTAGTCCTGGGCCTGCCACACAGTAGGTACTTAATCGATATTGGGTGGATGAATGTGGTCAGAGTATCTGGTCTGAGAATGGTGTCCTCTCTTTCAGGGAGCCCCTGGTGAAGATGGTCGTCCTGGACCTCCAGGTCCTCAGGGGGCTCGTGGGCAGCCTGGTGTCATGGGTTTCCCTGGCCCCAAAGGTGCCAATGTAAGTAACAATATGCCCTTCCATTTCCTTCCGCGGGGTGCTACCTGCCTCCCTGGGGAGAATGCTGGCTCTTGAATAGAGTTCACCAAAGAGCTGTGATGAGCAGGGTCCCTGGTGCCTTGGCAGCTCGGGCCTTCATGTCCTACAGGAGCGCATGTGATCTGGGGAGACCCAGGGCTCCTTAGAGCCTTGAGACCTCTCAGCCATGACATTGTTCCATGGGGCAAAGTTCTCAGTTGATGCCTCTGAACATAGAGAAGGTGCTGACTCTTGGCTTTAGCCTTTGCTGTCCATCAAGCCCCAAGCCCGTCTCCCCAGCCTGTTCCACATTCCACTCCCACCGAAGCCTCCCCACTCCCACCGAAGCCTCCCCACTCCCACCAAAGCCCCGCACTCCCACCAAAGCCCCGCACTCCCACCAAAGCCCCGCACTCCCACCAAAGCTCCGCAGTCCCACCAAAGCTCCCCACTCTACCAAAGCCCCGCACTCCCACCAAAGCTCCCCACTCCCACCAAAGCTCCCCACTCCCACCAAAGCCCCCCACTCCCACCAAAGCTCCCCACTTCCACCAAAGCTCCCCACTCCCACCAAAGCCCCGCACTCCCACCAAAGCCTCCCCACTCCCACCAAAGCCCCCCACTCCCACCAAAGCTCCCCACTCCCACCAAAGCTCCCCACTCCCACCAAAGCCCCGCACTCCCACCAAAGCCCCCCACTCCCACCAAAGCCTCCCCACCCCCACCGAAGCCCCCCACTCCCACCAAAGCCCCGCACTCCCACCAAAGTTCCGCACTCCCACCAAAGCCCCCCACTCCCACAAAAGCCCCCCACTCCCACCAAAGTTCCGCACTCCCACCAAAGCCCCCCACTCCCACCAAAGCCCCCCACTCCCACCAAAGCCCCCCACTCCCACCAAAGTTCCGCACTCCCACCAAAGCCCCCCACTCCCACCAAAGCCCCCCACTCCCACCAAAGCCTCCCCACCCCCACCATAGCTCTCCACCCCACGGCCCTGCACTCTCTCCTTTAGGGTGAGCCTGGGAAAGCTGGTGAGAAAGGACTGCCTGGGGCTCCTGGTCTGAGAGTGAGTACCTGCCCCGCTGCTGCACCTGGTGCTGGCTGGACAGCCACGAGGGAGGGAGAGGACTCCCTCCGGCATGCCCCTGGGAGCCCTAGTTAGTAGTGGGGCTTCCTGTGGCCGAGCCCACCTGCCCTGGGCCCTTTGGGAGTCCACACGGGGGGACTTCTGGTTGCTGTCAGTCAGCAGCCTAGGGAAGACTCCTGTGCTGAGAAAGACTGAGGGGAAAGGAGGGGCGGGGATGGGCAGGGAGGAATGGGGTAGACATGGAGTTCAGGTGCCATATAGTGGAGCTCTGGAGACTCTGGGCCACAAGTGTACCTGTCTAGTGCTGGGGTCTGCAGAACAGAAGGGTCACTACATCACCCTTCTGTCTCTCCTCTAGGGCCTTCCTGGCAAAGATGGTGAGACAGGCGCCGCAGGCCCTCCTGGACCCGCTGTGAGTACTTGCCCAGCTTCCCCAGGTGACCCTGTGAATAGGGGCTGGGTAGGGTGGCTGCAGGGGCGCCTCAGGCCACTCAGTAATGGAACTGACAGATGTGGATCTGGGCTGATCTAGGACACTAGACCCACCCTGAGCTGAGGTGGGGTACCCCACCCTGTGGAGGCAGTGTGGACCCCACACTGGTCACTGGTGGAAGAACAGCAAGGCATACAGGCAGACACGCCTTGCTTGGGTTGTGCGGGAACGCATCTATCTGCCCCCCCCCCCCGGCCCCTGGAGACTTGCAGGTGCTCTGGCGTGCTGGCTCAGTTTACCTCGTTTCCTCTGCAGGGACCTTCTGGTGAACGAGGCGAGCAGGGTGCTCCTGGGCCATCTGGGTTCCAGGTAGGCAGCTAAACCAGGCTTTCTCTGCAGTCCCCTTCCATGCCCAGTGCTCAGGGGGCAGCAGCAAGCGCCGTGGGTGGAGGGCCCACCCCTCCAAGGGAGACCAGGGAAATGAGGCTTCCCTGCACCCCTGGTCCCCTCCCTGTGCTCGGTGTAGCAAACTCACCCCTTTGTTAATGCTTGTCACTTTGGCTTCTAGGGACTTCCTGGACCGCCTGGTCCCCCAGGTGAAGGTGGAAAACCAGGTGACCAGGTGGGTTTGGGGCTCTTTGAATCTGCAACCTATTATTTTTTTAAGTGAGAGGAGGGGAGATAGACAGACTCCCACATTCACCCTGACCAGGATCCACCTGGCAATCCCCGTCTGGGGCCGATGCTTGGACCAACCAAGCCACTGGCTGCAAGAGGGGAAGAGAGAAAAAGGGAAGAGAGAGAGAAGGGGGAAGGAAGGGAGGAAGGGAGGAGAAAAGAAGCAGATGGTAGCTTCTCACGTGTGCCTTGACCGAGAATCAAACCCATACGCTGGGCTGACACTCTATTCACTGAGCCAACCAGCCAAGGCTGGATCTGCAACCCACTTAGATGGGAAAACCTCTTCTGATGCCCAGGAGACTAGGGTAGGAGGGTATGAGGAACCCCCGGAGGCCCGAGGTGTCTGGGGCTGAACCCCAGCTCTCCAAGATGACTACCTGAGCTCAGCAGGGGGATGCTCAGCCAGGCCAGGACATAATGACCTCTGGTCTCTCATACATCCTTCTTGTTTTCCAGGGCGTTCCTGGTGAAGCTGGAGCTCCCGGCCTCGTGGGTCCCAGGGTGCGTGTCCTGCTGACCGTTCCTAGGGGCGTCCTCGGGCCAGCGCTCCCCTGTGCAGTTCTGCCAGCCCCTCCCAGCAGTGCGGCTGCCTTGGGCCCTGGGCTCCCACTCTGCTCCCCGCTTCCCTGCTTCTCCCAGTGCCTTCACCCCATTCGTTTTGCCTAATTGCTCCTTGGTGTCTCTGCCACAGGGTGAACGAGGTTTCCCAGGTGAACGTGGCTCTCCAGGTGCCCAGGGCCTCCAGGGTCCCCGTGGCCTCCCTGGCACTCCTGGCACTGATGGTCCCAAAGTGAGTGAGTCTGGTCCGGCCAGCTGGGGTCCTCACTGGCCTGGGAGGCCTGCCGAGGGAGGGAGAGGAAGAGGAAGAGGAAGAGGGGGGAGTGGAGATGAAACAGAAAGGAAGGAGAGAAGGAAAGGAGCATTCGGGCACTGGGGTCCTGGGGGAGGTGCTGCCCGATACAGACTCTTTCTCTCCCCCTCTCCCTAGGGTGCATCTGGCCCAGTTGGCCCCCCTGGGGCTCAGGGCCCTCCAGGTCTGCAGGGGATGCCTGGTGAGAGGGGAGCAGCTGGCATTTCTGGGCCCAAGGGAGACAGGGTAAGTACCAGGCTGATATGCCCCCCAAAGCTATGCTTCCCTGTCCCCACACTCACTCCCTCTCCCACAGTCCCAGGAATGAGGTCCCTAGCTACCTGTCTGGAGGAACTTGGAGATCCCCCTCCAAAGTCCCTGCCTTTTCAGTGACATCCTTCTTCCACCTTCCCCTCCATCCCACTTCCGTCACTCCTTGTCACTCGCCCTTAGACTGCAGCAAGTCCCTCTTGGCCAGGGTCTGAGCTCTTCCTGGAGCCTCATTCAAGGTGACACTGAGCTGGCAAGGGGCTTCTTGGAGTGCCTCCTGAGACGGCCTGTTTTCTCTGTCCCGCAGGGCGATGTTGGTGAGAAAGGCCCCGAGGGAGCCCCCGGGAAGGATGGTGGACGAGTAAGTGAATGCTGGTTGCAGGCTTGTTGGGGTCTGGGTGGGGACAGATGCGGGTACCCTACAGGTCCGCAGCGCTGCACTCAGGGGAGAGAGGGTCCATGTGTCTGTGCAGTCCCTGGTCCCACCTCAGCTCTCCGGGCTGAACAGCCACAGGGACTTCTCTGTCAAAGCAGGGGCCACAGAGTGAGAGGGAGTTCTGGGCGCCATGGAGGGTATGAGAGAGTCCCCTGGGTGTGGGGTCCCAGGGTGCCTGCTGGGCTCCAAGTCCCTGACTAACTCTCCCTGCCTTCCTCCCCTCTGCCTTTTCTCTTCCCAGGGTCTGACAGGTCCCATTGGGCCCCCTGGCCCGGCTGGTGCCAATGGTGAGAAGGTGAGTCCTGGCTCCTTTTCTCTCATCAAATCTTCTCATATCTTACCAGACTGTTATTTCTTCTCACTCATCAATTGCCACTCTTCTGCCCACCAGGGGCTGCAAGGAGTACAAGATTGAGGGTCTCCTTAGAAGCAAAGTCATTGGCTGTGCGCCTTGTTGAGTGGAGCAGATGGGGGTGGGGGTGGGGGGGTGAAAGTGCACTCAGCACCTGCCCTGGGAGGGTGCAGGTGTGGGCTGAAGTGATAAGGAGAAAGGCTATGGGCCCAGGGTGGGGGGTGGGGGAGCAGGGGCCTGCGGGGGTGGGGGTGGGGTGGGGGCAGAGCTCCTGTCCATCCTCTGGGCTTTCTGGATGCACTTTGCTCTCAAAGGGTCCCACGTTGAGCCCTACCCCCTCCCGACCTTAGGGAGAAGTTGGCCCTCCTGGTCCTTCAGGAACAGCTGGTGCTCGTGGTGCCCCGGTGAGTATCTACCTCTGTGCCTGTGTCTGTCCCCAGGCCCCTGTGAGCAAGTGAGTGAGGGAGCCAGCTCTGCCTCTTAGAGGCCCTGGCTCCCTCCCTGCCGTTTGGGTCTGGAGGTGGGAGTCAGAGAGATGGGAAATGAAGGGAGAATGCATGTCACCCCCATGATGTGATCAGGGTGGAGAACCTTTGAATCACTAGATCCTCTGACCAAGAGAGGCTTTCTGAATTGGGTCCCTTTATTTAGGACTGAGCTTCCTGAAGCTACTTTAGGATGCCTGCCCTCTGGGGTTACAGTGCAAGAGGCTGGGCTGGGCCCCATGGGGCTGTGGGCTCGCAGGAGGGAACAGAGCAGGCAGTGAGGCCTTACCCCTCCCGGGCCCCCTTCCCTCACAGGGCGAACGTGGGGAGACTGGACCTCCGGGCCCCGCTGGATTCGCTGGTCCTCCTGTGAGTACCCCGTTGACACCCCTCCACCCTCCCCACCCCCCTCACCCCTCACCCCCCACCCCCCTCACCCCCCACCCCCCACCCCCCTCACCCTCACCCCCCACCCCCACCCCCACCCCCCCACCCTCACCCCCGCCACTCAGGCTGGTTCCACATCTGGCACCTGAGGGCGTCTTGCAGCCTGTGGGAGAGGGAGGGACAGAATTTAAAGAAGAGAGAAATGGTCTTTTCCCTCACTCAGGGTCTCTGGCCCTCTTGGAAGAACCTCAGGTATTTGGCTTGCTTGCCCTTCACCCACTTGCTTCCTCCTTCCTGGGACAGGGTGCTGATGGCCAGCCCGGGGCCAAGGGTGAGCAAGGAGAGGCCGGCCAGAAGGGCGACGCTGGCGCCCCAGGTCCTCAGGGCCCCTCTGGAGCTCCCGGGCCTCAGGTGGGTGGTGCCGAGCTCCCCCAGGAACCACTGTTCCCACAGCGCAGGGGTCGCTGGGTACAGGGTGAGGGTGGGCAGGCAGAGAGCGACTGAGAGGCCTGGGGACGCTCCACCTGAGTTTAGGGCCCTCCGGACTAGACCGTGGAGCATGCTGCTGTGGGCGCAGGAGGGAAAGGCGGCAGGGAAGAGCAGGCACTTAGGGATACAGGCTCAAGTAGCCACATTGGCTTTTATTTTCTAGGGTGCGGGGTGTGTGGTGGGGGTGCTGGGGGGTGGACACAGAGTGCTGGTTATGTCTCCCTGAGAATGCACAGCCTGGACAGAGCAGCCAGGCCCCTGGGGGTGGGGGTGGGGGGTGAGGGAGATGCGACTGGCTCTGCAGATTCCTGATGGGCTTCTCCCCGAGATCTAGAACATGAGTCTCCTGGTGACGGGGTGGCAGGCCTGCCTGTGACAGCTTCTCTAGGCTGGGAGATTAGTGCCAAGAAAGCTGAGTCTTTGAAAACCTAGCCCTCAGGAGTCCATTGTTGGGGCTCAGACAGGCTCTCCCCTGGGGTGCTTAGGCCTCACTGTCTCTCTCCCTCCTTCTCCCCCAGGGTCCTACTGGTGTGACTGGTCCTAAAGGAGCCCGAGGCGCTCAAGGTCCCCCGGTGAGTGAGGCCAGCTCACACCCTGATGGCCAGGGTGGGGGGAGGGGGCAGCTGCTGCAGGTGCAGAGGTTTCTACTACACCCCAACCCCTGGCTGGGCCTCACAAAGAAGGCCTGGCACAGAGGCCCCTCTGGGCTGGGCTGGGGTGCACCCACCTCCTTCCTCCTCAGTCCTGCTCTTGCCCCAGCCTGCGCCCATCCCGGGGGAGGGTGCCCCCTCTGCTGGTGCAAAACAACCGTGGGAGAGCCAGCCCTAGGCGCTGAGTGCCCAGCCGAGCGCCCCCTGCAGGAGTGCAGGGCAGAGAAGCTGCAGCTCTCGGGCTGCGACCAGGCCCCGCAGGCCCTTTCGCCCTCTCGGGCTCCCCTTGCCCCTTCCACGCTGGCCTCGAAGACCCCTTACATTAAACTCTTGGACCTCCCAAGGGACATGAGGGATTCAGGGGCTCTCCTCTTTTCACACAGGGAGCCACTGGATTCCCCGGAGCCGCTGGCCGCGTTGGACCCCCAGGTTCCAATGTAAGTGCTGCTCCCGGCTGGTTCCTTACGCAGGCACAGGCGGGCGCTGCAGAGTCTCGTCCAGTCCTGGCCGGGCCTCGGAGAGCACAGGCTCACCTCTTTGTGCCCATTTTCTCTCCTGGGAGAAGTAGGTAATTGGCCATGGGGACCAGTTCCCCTAGTAGACATTTGAGTGTAGAGGAGCGACTCTTGTTGGCCATGGCAACCTTCCCAGATGGCTGGGTTGGGCAGGATGGGCTGTCATATTGCCTTCATCATGGACACATTTTTTTTCTTTTTCTTTTCTTTTTTTTTTTTTTTTACAGGGACAGAGAGAGAGTCAGAGAGAGGGATAGATAGGGACAGACAGATAGGAACAGAGAGAGATGAGAAGCATCAATCATCAGTTTTTTGTTGCGACACTTTAGTTGTTCATTGATTGCTTTCTCATATGTGCCTTGACTGCGGGCCTTCAGCAGACCGAGTAACCCCTTGCTCAAGCCAGCGACCTTGGGTCCAAGCTGGTGAGCTTTGCTCAAACCAGATGAGCTCGTGCTCAATCTGGCGACCTCGGGGTCTCGAACCTGGGTCCTCTGCATCCCAGTCTGACGCTCTATCCACTGCACCACCGCCCAGTCAGGCATGAACACATTTCTTGAGCACGCCCTGTGCACCTGGCCCTGTACAAGTCATACATCTTGCCCTCAGGGAGTTTGCAGTGGAGGGAAGAGAGATCAGGAAAAGTCACCCAGATCACCAACAACACGAAAAGAGCAGGGGGAGTGTGTGCACAGGCTTAGTGGGCAGAGGAGCAGCTTTGAGCTGCTGCTTGAAGAGGGGGTGAGGTGCGGTGGGGGAATTGAGGCTGCAGGGAAAGAGGCAGGAGGGACTCCAAACAGATCAGAGAAAGAAAGCAAAGCATGCAGGTGCTGGAGATGCCAGGGCTGGCTGCCTGGAGCTCTCATGTGGGAGGAAGATTGAAGAGGGAGACCGAGATGGGAGGGGTGGTGTCAAGCTGCCCTTCCCCAGAGGGGAAACTGCTGTCCTTGGGGCCACAGTGGCTTTGGCAGCCCGATGGACAAGAGAGACTTGAGTTCTCACTTCTGCATTTGTTCCTTCTAGGGCAACCCTGGACCCCCTGGCCCCCCTGGTCCTGCTGGGAAAGATGGTCCCAAAGGTGCTCGAGGAGACAGTGGCCCTCCTGGCCGAGCTGGTGACCCTGGCCTCCAAGGTCCTGCCGGAGCCCCTGGCGAGAAGGGAGAGCCTGGAGATGACGGTCCCTCTGTAAGTCCCTCCACGGCCCCGGGCCAGCTCAGGCCAAGGGTGTGAGGGACTCCTGAGCTCCCAGAGCCCGGGTGGGGAGAGGGGCGGCAGGGGCCGTGGGGTGTGGGGAAGGGACGGAAGGAGAAGCTCGTGCACTGGGGGCAGGAAGGCCGCTGCTCCCCGCTAGAGGGCAGCCAGGCCAGTGTGGGTCGGCGGCCGCTCTGTGTCAGTTCTCAGGTCTCATCTTCCTCCTTTCCTCTTAGGGTCCCGACGGTCCTCCAGGTCCCCAGGGTCTGGCTGGTCAGAGGGGCATTGTTGGTCTGCCTGGGCAGCGTGGTGAGAGAGGATTCCCGGGCCTGCCCGGCCCATCGGTGAGTGAGGGGTGCCTTCCTCTGGGCGAGCGCTCAGTGCTGTCGGGGCAGTGGCCTGCCCTCTGCAGAGGCACTGTCACCCCAAGGCTTCTGCCCACGTGGCCCCTCAGAACTGTACTTTTGCCCGCCCTTTCTCAGGAAGGCTTAAGAGTCCACACTCACCATCATTGTCATTGTCCCTGCAGGGTGAGCCTGGCAAGCAGGGAGCTCCTGGTGCATCTGGAGACCGAGGTCCCCCTGGCCCCGTGGGTCCTCCTGGCCTGACTGGTCCTGCTGGTGAACCTGGACGAGAGGTGGGTAGTGGGACCCACGGTGGGGGGGCCCTTACTAGGGAGAGGGCCCCGTGCTTCTCTGTGCCAGGCCAGGCAGGCCAAGTCCTGGTGCCCTGGAGGAGGGCCTGGCAGGATGGGCCGTGGCTGGTAGGCTCAAGCCCCTGGATGCCATGGGAATGTCGTGATGGGAGAGAGGAGGGCACAGAGCCTTAGAGCTGGGGGCACAGGGAGGAAGGCAGAAGGGAGCCCTGTGAGTAGGCTTTGGCTCGAAAGTGTCAGCTGGACAGAGAGAACAGGCCTGGGCTTCTGAGGGTGGGACAGGGGAGCGGGGTGGGAGATGGGCAGGGGCATCTCTAATGGCATCTTGTTTCCTTTGCCCAGGGAAGCCCTGGCGCTGATGGCCCCCCTGGAAGAGATGGTGCGGCTGGAGTCAAGGTGAATTTCTGGGGGTCCCTGTGGGCAGGATATTCCTTTGGCCTAATGTTCAGCCCAGTAGCAGGTTGGGAGCAGAAATTTTTAAATTGATTTTAGAGAGAGAAAAATAGATAGATAGATAGATAGATAGATAGATAGATAGATAGATAGATAGAAACACTAATTTGTTGTTTCACTTATTTAGCCATTCATTGGTTGATTTTTATATGTGCTCTGGCCAGGGATCAAACCCGCAACCTTGGTGTATCGGGACGATGCTCTAGCTGAGCTACCTGGCCAGGGCTGGGGTCAGAGTTTTGTATCAGTCTGGAAGGACCTTCTTTCCTTGCCTTTTCTGGAACATCTTCCTCTGAGTCTGAGACCTCTCTCCTGACAGGGTGATCGTGGTGAGACTGGTCCTCTGGGTGCTCCTGGAGCCCCTGGGCCCCCTGGCTCTCCTGGCCCCGCCGGCCCAACTGGCAAGCAGGGAGACCGAGGAGAAACTGTGAGTACTGTGGGAGCCACAGTCTTGGTGCTCAGCCCGAGGGCAGGTGCAGAGGAGGGCCGACCCGGTCCTGGCTTTGCTCTGACATGCCCCCACTCTCTCCCCACAGGGTGCACAAGGCCCCATGGGACCCGCAGGACCAGCTGGAGCCCGTGGAATCCCAGTGAGTATTTGAGTGTCCTGAACTGGGCCCCCAAAAGGGGCAGGCTGGGAGGACAGCAGGTGACCTTAGGATCCTGGACTCCCTGGCTCAGATGAGGCCAGCAGAGGGCTCTCGCTCAGCCTGGCCTGACCCAACCTGTGTTTGTCTTGTTCCCAGGGCCCTCAAGGCCCCCGTGGTGACAAAGGAGAAACTGGAGAGGCTGGCGAGAGGGGACTGAAGGGACATCGTGGCTTCACTGGTCTGCAGGGTCTTCCTGGCCCTCCTGTAAGTGTTGCTGTCCGTCTTGGCTCCCCGAGGCCCCCCACTGCTCAGAGCCCACTTGAGTTTCCCATGTTGCTCAGAAAACTAGGGATCATCCTAAAATATCTTCAGGACTTCTTCAGGGTTGGAGGGAGGAGCAAGTGGAAAGGGAATGGAGGTGGGACATGTATCTACTCCTCCAACTCCATATATATATATGATCATATATATGATTCAAGAAGATGGGGCCCTGTTTGTGCTGACCTCTGACCTTTGCCTTTTCCTTCTGCACAGGGTCCTTCTGGAGACCAAGGTGCCTCTGGTCCTGCTGGTCCATCTGGCCCTAGAGTAAGTGAGATGGCGTGAACCCTTTCTCTGGAGTAAGGCCAGGGCACTGGCCAGGCATCCGGGTGGGAGGGAAGTGTGGCTGCTTCTGCGGAAGCCTTGGGCTCGAGGGGCTCACTCAGCATGGAGGTCGGACTGGCTCAGGGTGACTGGCCAGAAAAGCACCTGTGATCACAAGCAGGATGAACAGGAGAGGACCTCCCGGGGAACAGGATTTAATGAAGAGGAGCTGAGGAAGCCCGTCTGGGGCTCTGTGACCTAGAGACGTGAAGAATTGGGAGCAGAGTGGCCAGGGCTGTCAGGGTAGCCTGAGCAGCCCCAGCAACTCCCGACCTCCTCGGCTGCTGGCCGTTCTCTCACCGCCTTTCTCTCTCCTGGCCCGCAGGGTCCTCCTGGCCCCGTCGGTCCCTCTGGCAAAGATGGTGCTAACGGAATCCCTGGCCCCATTGGACCTCCTGGCCCTCGTGGACGTTCAGGCGAAACAGGCCCCGCTGTGAGTGGCCTGGCTCCTTCTCTGCTGTCTAGGGTGTCCCCAGCGTCCTGGAGGCCTAAGCTTTCTGGTGCTAGTGGCGTCTTGGGGCATCAGCCTACAGCTAATGGTGATGGCATCCTGGGGTCTCTGTGAAGGTTCAGAGGGGCCATGGTTGGTATTGGGAAACAGAAGAGAGGGGCTAATGAAGAAATAGGGAAGGTGCTATGGTTTTTGGGTCCTGGCCTGCTGTTCCCCTCTCCTACCCGTGAGACTGGGAATAAAACACTAATGCATTCTAGCAGGTGAGGACAGACACAGGAGGGACGCCTCCCCACAATTCCTGGCTGATTTCTCTGTTTCCTGTTGTAGGGTCCTCCTGGAAATCCTGGACCCCCTGGCCCTCCAGGTCCCCCTGGTCCTGGCATTGACATGTCAGCTTTTGCTGGCTTAGGCGGGAGAGAGAAAGGCCCTGACCCTATGCAGTACATGCGGGCTGACCAGGCAGCTGGCAACCTGAGACAGCATGACGCTGAGGTGGATGCCACCCTCAAGTCCCTCAACAACCAGATCGAGAGCATCCGCAGCCCCGAGGGCTCCCGCAAGAATCCCGCTCGCACCTGCCGGGACCTGAAACTCTGCCACCCTGAATGGAAGAGCGGTGAGCCTGGGGGCTGGACCTCCTCCTCCAGAGATAGGAAGTCTCCATTGGACATGTCCCCTGCAGAACAAGGGAGGAGGCACCTCTTAGTGCAGGGCAGAGGCAGGCCTGGAAGGTTCTGGCAGATGGCTGCTCCCCCGTTCACAGTAGAGAAACTGTGGCCTCAGATCCCGTCCTGCCCTGGCTACATGGCGGGAGTGACCTCAGGGTAGAGTTCCAGCCACCAGGCAGGCACTGCTCCTGTCCCACTGTGCATGCCACAGTTTAACACTGGGCTTTTCCATTCATGTCTCCTTGCTCCTTTATCCCTCCATCTCCCCTCCCTGGGCCACCTGTGGCCCTCACACCCTCCTCCCCTCCTCCAGTGTCCCTGGAGGCCTTTCTGTCTCTGGCCTTCTTGGGAGGGAGCATCTGTGCCTGCCTCTTCCCTGACAGAGTGTCACCTCCTCCCACTGCAGGAGATTACTGGATCGACCCCAACCAGGGCTGCACCTTGGATGCCATGAAGGTTTTCTGCAACATGGAGACTGGAGAGACCTGCGTCTACCCCAACCCAGCGAATGTCCCCAAGAAGAACTGGTGGAGCAGCAAGAGCAAAGACAAGAAACATATCTGGTTTGGAGAAACCATCAATGGTGGCTTCCACGTGAGTGCCTGGCTGCTGTTGGCCAGAGACAGCTCCTCAGAACTTTCTCTTCTCTCCCCCTGGAAGTTTTTTAGCACCTTCCATATTCTCACCAATTTTCTTTGGGGCTAAAGAGGAAGAAAAGAGGAGGAATAGTATTTTCACCTTTGTAGCAGTGGAGGAAAGGGTCCTTCAGAGGCTTGCTGTATGCCCTGGAAGCAGAAATGCCCTCCCAGTGACCCACACCCATTGCCCCTTTCAGCTCCTCTAAACCCTGGACACGTGGCAGCCCTGAGCCCTTGGTCCCATTGAATGCTACCCCAGGGTCTCATCCCACTGCTCTCTGCCCTGACAGTTCAGCTACGGAGATGACAACCTGGCTCCCAACACTGCCAACGTCCAGATGACTTTCTTGCGCCTGCTGTCCACCGAGGGCTCCCAGAACATCACTTACCACTGCAAGAACAGCATCGCCTACCTGGACGAAGCAGCTGGCAACCTCAAGAAGGCCCTGCTCATCCAGGGTTCCAACGACGTGGAGATCCGGGCCGAGGGCAACAGCAGGTTCACGTATACGGTCCTGAAGGATGGCTGCACGGTGAGTGGACTGGAGGGAGCTGCCAGAGAGCTGAGCTGCCTGGGCCCAGGGCTCGGGCTAGAGCGGGCAGAGGGTTGGTCCCAGCAGGTGTAGTGACCCAGAAGTGATTGGCTAATCAGAAGCGCGAGTGTGAGGGGTTGTGTAAAGACATGCAGAGTGATAATGAGGGAGAGGTGTGTGCTGTTCTCTCTTGGCTCAGGGGAAATAAGACCTTACCCAGTGTGTCCAATGACTCTTGTAGGAGGAGTCCTGCAATATGTATGGGCTATGAGATGGAGCGATGAGGGGTCAGAGGCAGGGAGCTCACTGGGGAGTGCGGGGAGGGGGAAGGGCAGGGTGGAGGTGGAGAGGGATCGGGCCAGCCAAGGAGAGGTCTAAGGAGCACCGAGTGTGTTTTGTACTTTGTGTTCTGCAACGCTCAGTCTTGGGGTCCTGGGAGCTGGCATTGGATTGCAAGGAATTCACTGAATAATGTCTCCTTTCTTTCTCCCCCAGAAACACACCGGTAAGTGGGGCAAGACTATGATCGAGTACCGGTCACAGAAGACCTCACGCCTCCCCATCATTGACATTGCACCCATGGACATAGGAGGGCCCGAGCAGGAATTTGGTGTGGACATAGGGCCTGTCTGCTTCTTGTAAAAACCTGAACCCAGAAACAACACAATCCATTGCAAACCCAAAGGACCCAAGTACTTTCCAATCCCAGTCACTCTAGGACTCTGCACTGAATGGCTGACCTGACTGATGTCCATTCATCTCACCCTTTCACAGTTTGGACTTTTCTCCCTCTCTTTTTTTCTAAGAGACCTGAACTGGGCAGACTGCAAAATAAAATCTCGGTGTTTTATTTATTTATTATCTTCCTGTAAGACCTTTGGGTCAAGGCAGAGGCAGGAAACTAACTGGTGTGAGTCAAATGCCCCCTGAGTGACTGCCCCCCAGCCCAGGCAAGAAGACCCCCCTTCAGGTGCCGGGCGCAGGAACTGTGTGTCCTACACAATGGTGCTATTCTGTGTCAAACACCTCTGTATTTTTTAAAACATCAATTGATATTAAAAACAAAAAAATTATTGGAAAGTACATATTGATGTGAGCCTTGTTCTTTATTTTCCATTAGTCCTTGATTCAATAGGCAGGACCAAATGGCACACTAAGGCTTTCTTCTGTTGACTTTGCAACCAAAAGGGAGGGCACTGAAGCCACACTGCCTGGTTTAGTGACCTCACACAAACACACATTCTTGCCTCTCTTTTGTAAATCTTGGCTCTGTGTGGAACCCAAGGGTAAACTAGGACCGGAGACCAAGATTTGGGAAGGGAGGCACAAAAGAGGGGTGGATGGCTTTGCTCTTGAGAGTAAACATGGAACAGGACTCGAGGGTAAATTAGTGCAAGAGAAGTGATATGCTCAGAGCTCAGGGGATGGGCTACATCTTGCTGGATGGGAGATACTGGAGATGCTCCCAGGGGAGGAAGGAGGTGCGGGGGTGGGGGGAGAGGGGGAAAGGAGTGTGTCTGTGGGGGCGCATGCCAAGTACACACAATCAGGCAATCTTGGTGACCTACTTGTGTCTTTTTCTAAGACTTTTAGGTCAAGGAGAGGCGGGAGCACTAAATGCTAACCAACTCTTTATTCCTCTTTCCTGTCCCTGTACCTCTGGCCCCCACTCTACACTTCCTGGCCCTGGGCTTCCCTGGACTTCCTCCCAACATCAGGCTTGTGAAGAGACAGCCTCCCGTGTCCTCCTACCACCATGTGTCTCTTGCTTTCCAATGACTGTGGATGTTGCAAAAATGAGGAGGCTGCTCCCTTCTCCACTAGAGAGGGCTAATTCATCATTTAAAATAAACAACCTTGCCACCTACCAGGAGAGCTAATGGGAGTGAGGGGGAGAGCCGGGAGGTATGCTGAGGCTTATTAAAGTGGTCCCTAAGACAACAGGTGGAACTGAAGAGTTGAGTTTGGTTGGAACCTGTCGACCTCGCGCCAAAAGGCCATCCTGCTTCCGAGCTCACCTTGTTGCCCACAGGGGTGCCAGCGCTACTTCCTCTAAAGCAGCTCAGTGATTGTGACCAGCAGCTCAGACCTTTGTAAAAGAAGTCCCAGGATATCAAGGAGATCCCTCCCAATCCACCCACTTCTTGTGTACCTGGCAAAACCTAGACATTATATTAACTGTTGCATAGTATTCGATGGGTGAACAAAAGGTAGAGCTTAAGGGCAGAGAAGCAGAGGAGCAGACAACCTGGCTTCGGTGTGGTCAAACCGAAATGCACCACCCTGCCTGGCGTTGCCAGGCTGCTGCTCATTCTTTCTCCTTGTCCCAACCTGGCCCAGAGGGGAAGGTGAGAATAGCCAGGTTTGTACTAACTCCTGTGATCCCTGATGCCCCGAGAAAGGCAGGTGTCTTCAGTTAGAATAACCTGTCGTGTAAACCCTGACCCCAGCAGGACTGAGCAAACAGACCTGGCTAATTGTAAGGCCTCAGTCTGTTTAGTTTTCCTCTCGAGCTTCCTCATTTTTATGACAGTATCTGAAGGCTTTCAAGTAGGAGCCAGGAGTCTGCGCTTCCACTAAGACTTACCCAAGTTTCCTAGGACCTGGATAAATTATAGAACTTCTGAAATAGTTTCTCCCTCCAAACAAGTGAAGAACACAGAATCTTAAATGAGTGCTTTTGAGATGATGAAAAGCCTCACTTGTAAAGGCAGAGAATAAGAATTGTTTTGCACAGAGGAAATAGTTGGAACCAGTTAGGATTTATGTAGAGCATTTACAAACAGGTCGATTCTTTTGGTAATTTGTTTCACACTTTGATTTAGAAGCCCTAGACAGCTGACTCCAAGATTATGCGGATCCTGCTTTAGGGTAACTAGAGTTGAGGAAGAGATGGGGCCTGATGAGAATAAAAGGCTTGTAATGACATTTTCAACTTATAGCTATGATTCTGGACAAAACACATCAGACAATGCGATCCTTAGCATACAGCAGGTGTTCAGTAAATACTTTCTG
The DNA here is from genome assembly GCF_036850995.1 of Saccopteryx leptura. Taxonomy (NCBI): domain Eukaryota; kingdom Metazoa; phylum Chordata; class Mammalia; order Chiroptera; family Emballonuridae; genus Saccopteryx; species Saccopteryx leptura. Next base: position 133,688,136 of record NC_089504.1, read on the forward strand.
GATTGAGTAAATCAACCAATGGAGATTTTAGCCAGGTTATACACTGTAGTTTGAGAGCAAGAATAGGGTCAGCATAGAGGCCAAGCCAGATGCTACAGAGAAAAAGAGGTCTCTGATAAAGCCTTATTTTCAAGAACCACATTCTTTCCAAATTTCAACCCACTAGAAATACAATGATGATGGCAACGACATCCAAGCCAACCACTTCCCCTTTCTATTTCGGGGTTACTGAGAGCAAATTGTACGCATTTGGTTAAGAATTTACAGGTAGCATGCCACAGCTATACAGAGCACCCCAAAGGGCAGCTTGGGATGCTAAGAATGTAAATAGGTATGAGAAGTTGTAGCATTATGAGGTCAGACTTACTGTTTAAAACAAGTTTCAGGCCCTGGCTGGTTGGCTCAGCAGTAGAGCGTCGGCCTGGCGTGTGGGGGACCTGGGTTCAATTCCCAGCCAGGGCACATAGGAGAAGCGCCCATTTGCTTCTCCACCCCCACCCCCCTCCTTCCTCTCTGTCTCTCTCTTCCCCTCACGCAGCCAAGGCTCCATTGGACCAAAGATGGCCCGGGCGCTGGGGATGGCTCCTTGGCCTCTGCCCCAGGCGCTAGAGTGGCTCTGGTCACAGCAGAGCAACGCCCTGGAGGGGCAGAGCATCGCCCCCTGGTGGGCAGAGCTTCGCCCCTGGTGGGCATGCCGGGTAGATCCCGGTTGGGCGCATGCAGGAGTCTGTCTGACTGTCTCTCCCCGTTTCCAGCTTCAGAAAAGAAAAAAAAAAAAAAAAGAAAAAAAAAAAACAAAACAAGTTTCACTTGAATATCATAGCTGGATTTAAAGGTAATGCTGAGAAGACATGCTACTGAGGTACGGTCACAAACAAAATTAAAGTTTAAATACCAGTATGAGTAGCTTTTCCAAAATTGCATGAAAAATATGCTAGAGGATATTTGGGAAATGAGAAAACTTTAGAGAAAAGGCAGCAATCTGACCATTTTCATGTCTAGGGCAATGTTCTCAGAAATGGTGTACGTTTACCTCCATACACGTCATATTCCATCACCAACACACAGAACACTCCTCTCCACTGTGTTCATACAGACCACTAAAGGATCCAGCACAACGCTGAATCTCAGCTTTTAACCCTTGGCTTTTGGGTTACTCAGTCACGGTGTCAGCAAAGTAATCACAAAATTTAGCCTTTAATAAAGGTTCAGTGTCAAAATCATTAAGCAAATACTGAAGATGAGGGTATGGGAATGAGGACTAACACAGACCCCCTGCCACCACGTTGCTGTTGGGTTTCCTGAGGCCACCTCAGCAGAGTTCTGAAACATGAGTACTCAAGCTTCCCAACTAGTTTCTCTGCCATTGTGGGGCCTTAGCCCACTCTTCGGTGGCTGGCAGTTTGGAGACAGTTCAAGAAACGTTCAAACCCAGACCAGGCCCTCTTAATCAAACTACAGTCAAGTGGTTGGTGGTGGTGGTGGGGTATTCCTCCTCAGAAAGCAGCTTCTCTTCAGGCATGTCTGCCCTACCTCTTCTAACCGCCAGGGGGCACTCATTGCTCTGCTCTGGAAGGGCAATAGGACAGCCTGTCACCACTAGAGGCAGATAGGGGGAGAGTGACGTCTTCTGTGACAGGAGCTTCCTCAGACGGTACAACCAGGGTCCCTTCTCTTCCCTTCCCACTCTGTGCTGCTGACCTACTAAGCAGGCCACCAGCCTGCGGTTCCCCCAGGTGTCTACTCAGACGTCCAGGCAAGCAGAGGAGACACAGATGAATCAAGAGCAGGGTTTATTTTTCTACCAAATCCCCAATCCATGTTCCAGCCAATGGATGAAGGGTAAATCACGCTCCACACAGACTCTTGGGGAAAACAATAACTTTCTACAAGAAAAAAAAGTTTTGCTTTTTAAAATTCCTAGGCTTTTGTGAGCAGATGACACATTTCACATGCCTGTGCTTTCCTTTATGTATCAAGTATTCCCTCCCTGCTGCCTCTTCTGTGCAGATGAGGCCTGACGATAGCTGTGCAGCTGCACTCACAGTCCTATCTCCACAGTACTCATGGTTTGATAACCTAGAACCACAGTATGCTTTCAATTTGTAATGCTCCAAGAACAGCTGAAAAGATCTGAACTAAATTCTTCAAACCCTGAGTGCCTACTATTTGCTGGGCATAAACTGGGACCCGGGCAGTGATTCTGCTGGTTCAGAGAAACATAAATGGTGCTACAGAGGCAAGCTTTTCTCCCAAGCAGTAAGAAGCATTTGCCGGGAGTACAAGAACCAGTTTCCTCTCCACTTCTACCACCTGGGGCAGGTGCAGCACTCAGGCCCTGGGAACAGGTGCTGTCTCTTCTGACAGGGGCTGCCGATGGAAGAACCAAAAGCAGGCTCTACACAGCTGAGGAGTTTGTTCCACAATCCACGTAGTGATGTGTCTCTAAGGAGCTCTGGGTCATATGGCCAATGTATGAAATCTTCACTGAAGTTCTAGGAAAAAGAAACCAAGAAGAATTAATTGTTTTTGAGATGTAATAAGAAAAACTGCCCAAATAATTTCTTGCAAAGTCAGGCAACAATATCCACATCTTCATGGTTATACAGCCAAGAACCCAGACTCTTTCTATATCCACAGAGGTGCTGTGCCATGAAGTGACTTTCTGAATAAGCAGTTCTCAGCTGGGGACAATTTTACCCCACAGCAGACTTTTGGCAATGTGTGGAGACATTCTAGGTTATTACCACTGAGCAAGGAGGAGATGGTGTTACTGGCACCTGGTGGTTAGAGGCCAGGGATGCTGTCGGGTATCCTACTGGGCACGGGAAGCACCCTACCGCAAGGAACTGTCTGGGCCAAAAGGGCAGCAGTGCTGAGGCCGGAAACCTTGCTCTACACAATCACACTTCAAAGGTCTGCAGACCCTTGTCACCTGCAGATTTAACAGTCAAGGCTCTACAAGTTCCCCTGAATGCCTGTGACATGTGATAATTTGCATGGCTAGAGAGTCAGTTTGGCTAAATGCTTAGTATCTACACCTTGAGAAAGCTTTTTGTTCATTACTGGTCTCATTAGGATTCTAAAGGGATCACAAAACTAAACCTCGTTTCCTGGAAAACATTATATATGATGTTCACTGTGAGTCTGGTGATCTGTGAAGGGAGTTTGGACACTGCATCTAGAGGACACCAAGAGTTCACTGTATCTGTGCCTGAAGGCATCGAGTGTCCCCTCTATGGCTGGGTGCCCCTGCCTTGTGGGTCACACAGATTCTCCCGAGCAGAGGTTGCAAGCTCACACAGCCTGATGGTCTAGGCTCAAACACAAATGCCATAGAACAAGCAGGAGAGTGACATACCTCATGAAGATTACTATGTTGTGCACCTCGATACTGGGTAACGTGCAGAAGAAGCTACCAAACAGCAAATATGGAAACAGTTTGGTTAATAAAAAGGAGAATCCAGAAGAGTGCCAGTCCCACTGTCAAACTGAGGAGCAGTCAGGAATGTTTGGGGCGCCCCTCCTTCACCACACCGACTCTCCTGACCTCCGGTGCTGCCCTGGCCCCAGTTCCCAATCCCCACTGTCCTTTCATCCTCCCAAACCACGACACTTTTTTTCTTTTGTCAAATCCATCATATAAATGCTGGAATGTGGAAATGTTTCTAGTGGCTTATTGTTCTCTTTTAGATAGTCAAACACTTTAGTCACATGTCAAAAACACATCCTCCAAATAAATCTCAAGATGGCCAAAGCTAGGGAACCCAATGGCCAAAGGCTGGGACCTAAGGCAGGACCAGCCCCAATCAACTGAGTAACTCTGCATCCCTTTCGTCCAGTGGAGAGCACACAGAGAGAGAACAGTGTCCTTACTACACATAGGAAAATGGTCCTCCCATCTCCGCCTGCACCGTAAAATTCACCTGAAAAGAAAACACAAGAGTTCGTTTGTGGCCAAGCAGGACTGACACATAACAGTACATCCAAAGACCTGGATTCAATCACAAACAAAAAATTTCCCCAACATTGACCCTCATAGAGCCTATAAGCCTCTATCAACTTCTTCCAACCTCTTCCCTTTTGAGAGGCCAGTGGGCCTCAGACTAGCATTCTGCCTCTTCTTGATTTGTACCAAATTGCTTTCTCCTACATACTCTTTTGTTCCCCTAATATTTAAATGCTAGCTGATTCCCCCCCTAATTCTCACAATTAGAAAGCCCCTCAGGTCTTTCTCATTAACCAGTTCTTACAAGTGGAAATGAGAGGACAAGGAAAGTAATGAGGGGACAGAACCCCTAGGGCCCCACTCTTCTCTCAGGCCTATGGGGCAAGGATCCTAAAAAACAACATACCAGTTGCTCGCTCCGAGGTGGAATGAGGGAGATGTTAGTTGTTTCATACGACCCAACCACTGTGTTCATGTACTGAACTTGGTTGGACAGGCTGGTCACTGCCACAGAGTAGAAGTTGGAGTTCCTGATTTTCAGGGTGGCCTACATCAGGACAAGTGAGGAAACAAGCGTAAGTTTTCTGGGTCCAGGCATTGTAGGTGCACAACCCAGGAAGAGAGGCCCTTACCTTGATGCTGAGGATGACAAGGGAGTCCTTCTTATTAAATGTGACTTTCATCACTTTGATGCCGTCATCATCCACAAGGACTGAATGTGGAAACAGGAAGAAAACCACCAAACCAAATGCCAGGAGACAGAGCAGGACAGACAGGAGGACATACTGCTTACTGCAAATGACACAGCATGTGACCATCTCGAGGAGTCAGATATCAAAGTCCAATCCCAGTTAAGATTAAATGTAAAACCAGGAATGACGGAGGGACAGGAGAGTACACAGGGCTGGGAGCCACAAACCAGGCAAGAACGAATGGAGCACCAGAGCCCTTGCTGTCTGCAATCAAGGAAGGGACGTGGGAGGGGGGAGCCATGTGGACAGAAACATTTCTGGACACCTCTCTTCTCCAGTTCCTTCCAATGCAATCATTCCACTTGGCCCTCAGAGTGTTGCTTCTAGCTTCAAGTTTCCTCCCCCAAATGGTGATGGGGACAGAGATATTTCTTGAGTAAGTAGTATGAAAGGAAATGGAGGAATTTACAAGAACATATAAAAGTTTTCCAAAAGAAAACTGGCATTCATGTGTGTAAAAGGGGACCAGGGATAGAAATAGGTATTAATAGGAGAAAAGCAGGTAACTCACGTTCTCTGAGGGCGCAATCTCTGATCACTGTGTGGGATCAAAGCCACCAACTCATTTACTTGTTCTGGAAAAGAACCAAACAATTATTTGGGTAAAATATATCCCACATGTTGGCAGTACTTTCCTTCACCTCATACACTGGTCTGCCACAACGTACACTTGTTTGGAATTAGACACTTCTAAGATACTATTTGCACATTTTGGGTCTAATAAACAAGAAATAAGCGAATCTATATAGAGTGCCACAAATTACAAAATATCTGTCAGTGCTGCCAGGGCAGTAATGTGGAAACTGAGAAATCTAGGGTCTTGTTCTGGCTTTCTGACATGGCCCTGGCAAAGGCACTGCCTCTCTAGGCCACAGTCTCCTCATCTCTCATATGAAAGCTTTGGAGCAGATGGCTACAACTCCCTTTGTGACTATCTATCTAAACTGTTACAACTTTCTGAGGATCAACTTTGTGATAGCTGATTCTGCACCTAATCTGGTCTCCACTCCTGAGCATTTGTTTTTCTCTCCCCACTTGATATACATATTTTTCAGATCTTAGGTTAATGATTTACCATCTGCTTCCTTGAACATAAGCTTTCAAGATCCCCTACCTCTCACCAACCATAGCTGTTCCAGGTGTTATAATGAGAGCAATAAAGAAATGTGGCTGTCAACTAATCCTAACAGAGCTAACTGTTAAAGAGACAACCACAGGCTCAAAATGGAACCACTTGTGCTAACGTCCGTGACAGTGAACCTACACTTAATAATATCTGACCTAACTGCTGTTTCAATCTTCTCCAGGAATGTAATCTTAGTCAGTCTGGAATTTTTTGGTCAGTAGCAATGGGATAATTTGTCATGTGGACCCTCACCATCACCCCACCCTCCTGGCAAGAACAATCCCCCTCGCCTGAAACAATCCTTTTTTTTTTCCTTTGGCTAACAACTTTCATGTCCCATCCAGTTTCTGCCTATAAAAGCTTTCTACACTGTACAACTCTCTATACTTGATCAGTGGGATGCTGCTCAATTTCTGAATTGCTCACTAAAGCCAATTAGATCTTCAAATTTACTCTATTGAATTTTTGTTCTTTAATGAAACCAAATATTCCAAACCAAGGAAACAAAGAACAGAAAGAATAGAAATTAAAAAAAGAAAGGCTCACAAATATAAGGAAACCGAGAGAAGCGGTGGAACCTGCCCAAATTTATCAAGTCAGCACCATCTAAGACTCTATTACTGCTAGAATAGAAACTCTGTCTAGGAGTCAGGAGAAGTCCTGTGGGTACTTTGGGATTCTGGTTCGGGAATCATCCTTCCCATGATGAAAGATTCTCACCTGTTGGAATGTAACCTGTGCCTTGGCAAGTGAGACAGGTGACGCTGTCCCGCCCAGTGAACTCTACATACGGGAACTGGGCAATGGCTTCTTCCTGCTCCCGTTCATCCAACATATCCTCTCTGTCATCTCTCTTTAGCCTGCAGGAAGGAGGGCGAGCAGAGGCAGAATGCTGGGACCCCATGGCCGGGATGTGCCACCTGTGTCATGTCCTAGGATGCAAAGAGTCAAGTGAGTGAACGTTGCTGGCCACACGGCACAAGGACAGAAGAAACTGTATCAGTGAGAAAAGTGAAAACACAAAAATGACCAAATTGCTGTCCTGACTGTGATCCCCAAACACCTGCACAATTTCTGGTAGGCCTTCCTTCTGGAGAAGTGCTCCCCAGCCCCCTCCTACCTCCCACATACGGCCGGAATAACCGGGCCGCCTCCGCCAACCTGCCCAGGACTTGGGGCACCCCAACTCCCACCTCGTCCAGCTTTGCCCCTTTCCGTCCACTAGTTGCAAACTCTGTGCCCTCCTGAAGAAAACATTCCTAAACAAACAACAGACACCAAACTCCCAACAGGCTTTGGGGACCCTCCCACTCGCCTCTCAGCCCCGGGAGGCGGGCTTAGGTCACACCCCCAGGCAAAAAGCGACTCTCGGAGCCCACCAGACTCGCCCAGTGGGAAGCGAAAGGCGGAGTCCCTGGACTCCGTAAACCCTCAGCAACACTTTTCTGGGCCGCACCCCTGCCCCCGACCCTGCCACCTGCCCGCTTTGGCGCGTTTACCTGCCTCTTAGGTCCTCCGAGCTGCCAGCACTCGGTGCGCACGCGCCGAATGGCAAGCTGGCCGGGGACGCGGACGACGGCGTGCGCGCGCGCGCGCTCTTCTCAGCCTAGCAGTCGGCGCCGCTAGAGGGCGGCAGAGCGCGGGCGGTGCGTGGGAGAGCCGCGTCTCGCGCGGTCTGGGGGAAGAAACTGCGCAGCGACTGGCGGGTGGGGCGGGGTTGGGGAGAGAGAGAGAGAGAGAAAGGAGAGAGAGGGAAAGAGAGATGAGAGAGAGAGGTGCGCTGCGGTTCGCCAGAAAACCTGGGAAAGGCTCCAGCCAACTTTCCGGAGCAGACTATCTCGGCCCTGGGAGGAATACGAAGGCTCCAGAGGCCAAAGCTAGTCTCAACTATTTCTTGAGCAGAGGGGCTGTGAAGACACTGAAGATACAGAGACACAGAAGACTCCAAACCTGTCTTCCATTGCTTTAGGACCTCCCCTTCCCCAGCCATCCGCGCGCAAAACAGGCACGCACGTAAGAGGCTAGAGAACACTTTTTAAAGGGTGGCTTTCTCTGGAGGTGCCTCCAGGTTGCGTTCAGCCTGCTTCGGGAGGAAGTGAGGGCTGCAGGTAAAGTTACTAAAGACGATGCTTGTGGAGCAGAGAGAGTCTCTCGAGTGAGTGAATGAGGGGCTTGCTTGGCAGTGGGGAGTGAGACTGGATGCCTCTGCATGGCCATCGCTCTCTCCTTATTCTGTGGGGAAAGCTGAAGTCGCAGCGTCTGTCTAGCCACTTGTCCAATCGCTGGTCACAGCCACCCCCTTGAGTCTGTAGAGTAAGAAGTGTTGAAGAAAAAAAATATTGCACAACAGTTGTTGAAAACAGGAAGGTGAACTTTATTCAAGAGGTTCATGGCAATGGGTGTAGGGACCACTGCAATGGGTCTTGCTGTGGGAAAGGGAGATTGGGCTTAATTCTGAATACAACACAGGCAAGGAGGAATTTATTTTGGTCAGGAGCATAATGAGGGTCCGTGCATGGAAATTTCTGAGAGGAAACATTAGGGGTAACTGAAATTCTGTCTAAACCGACCTAATAGGATTCTTGCTGAAGACAGGCCAAGGTGATCAGACATCACTTAGGGCAGTGGTCCCCAACCTTTTTTGGGCCACGGACCAGTTTAATGTCAGAAAATATTTTCACGGACTGGCCTTTAGGGTGGGACGGATAAATGTATCACGTGACCGAGACAAGCATCAAGAGTGAGTCTTAGACGGATGTAACAGAGGGAATCTGGTCATTTTTTTAAAAATAAAACATCATTCAGACTTAAATATAAATAAAATGGAAATAATGTAAGTTATTTATTCTTTCTCTGCAGACCGGTACTGGTCTGCGGCCCAGGGGTTGGGGGCCACTGACTTAGGGGATGGTGGAGGATGAGGAATCTGATCAGATTTGAAGGTGATCAGATATCAAGGGTTGGGAGTTTTTTTGTTTGTTTGTTTGTTTGTTTTTACAGAGACAGAGAGAGTCAGTGAGAGGGATAGACAGGGACAGACAGACAGGAAGGAGAGATGAGAAGCATCAATCATCAGTTTTTTGTTGCGACATCTTAGTTGTTCATTGATTGCTTTCTCACATGTTCCTTGACCGTGGTCCAAGCTTTGCTCAAACCAGATGAGCCCATGCTCAAGCTGGTGAGCTTGGGGTCTCGAACCGGGGTCCTCCGCATCCCAGTCCGATGCTGTATCCACTGCGCCACTGCCTGGTCAGGCAGTTGGGAGTTCTTGCTGAAACTGGATTTTATAGTAAGTGCACAGAGGGTCCTAGGAGAAGGTTGAGGAACCTGACTGAAGTTTGGTCAATCAAGAAATCTTTGTCAGAGCAACAAGGAGCCTGACCAGGCGGTGGCGCAGTGGATAGAGCATCAGACTGGGATGCTGAGGACCCAGGTTTGAGACCCAAAGGTCGCCAGCTTGAGCGCGGGCTCATTTGGTTTGAGCAAAAAGCTCACCAGCTTGGACCCAAGGTCGCTGGCTCAAGCAAGGGGTTACTCGGTCTGCTGAAGGTCCACAGCCAAGGCACATACATATGAGAAAGCAATCAATGAACAACTAAGGTGTCACAATGAAAAACTGATGATTGATGCTTCTCATCTCTCTCTGTTCCTGTCTGTCTGTCCCTATCTATCCCTCTCTCTGACTCTCTCTCTGTCTCTGTTAAAAAAAAAAAAAGCAACAAGGAGCCATTGCTGCTCCTTTTCTACCTCTGCCTACACACCTTCTTCCTGAAATCTGGTCTTCACCTCTCTCCTTGCAAGCACTATACCAATTTATATTCCTTATTTATACAAATCTGATTTTGTTGGGGCAGCATTATGCTCAGTTAAAAATCTATTTCCCAGGCTTTCTTGCCAATTCAAGCCAATGAGATGTAAGCAGAGGTTGTGTGGGACTTCCAGGAAAGCTTCTTAAAAGGGATGGAGACTCAACTAATCCTTTGACCTTCCTCTTCCTGTTTGAAATTTGCACTTGATGTTGGAGGTGGGAAGACATCTTGTAACCATGAAGCAAGAAGTGCATGCTAATAAAGGCTGGGTAGAGGATAAAGGGTCCTTGGGTCCTGATGACATTTGGAGCCACGGACTCCCTATCTTCTGACTTCTCATTACATAAGAAGAATAATCACCACCTCAAAATTGTGGGGGGTTTGGTTGTCTCGTTCTCACAGTGGATGCAATCCTAAAAGACAGGCACAGAGCAAAAGGGAAAGCACAAGCAGTCTGACTACTTTAACACACACCATGTAGACCACATTTCGGTTTCTATCCTTTTCATAACGTCTGCCCTTAGGGCACAAGCCCTTAGAGAGGCCCCTTGCCTGCCTGAGGCTTGTCTTCCAAGTTCAGTTTTCTTGTCTGAAGACTCACTTCTGACAGGGAATTCACCTAGGGAATCTGGGGAATGAGCCCATCCATTAGTAAGATGGATGTCGCCTCACTTTATGGCCTCAGTGGACCTCTGCCAAAGACAGGGTGCTATAGTGTCCATTATAGAGGGTTGCACATGCTGTCTCAGAAGCAGGGAAAGTGGAAAACAGCAGCCTGATGCATACCAGCTCGAGAGGAAAAGTGGGCCTGAGGAAGGTGTAGGGCTATGGATGCTTTGGATGAAAGAGAAAGAGGCTAAGGGCTGGGGCCAGTAGGGAGGAAAGACAGAGCTCTGGACTGGTGGGGACTGTAAAGGGGCCCTGGGGGCTTAACCAGCAGAACCCGTGAGGCTTTCTGATCATGTGCTTCCAAAAGGGTGTCTAGCACAGATGGACTGTACTCTCTGGTGTGGCTCTTATTACTTCTTGTCACCCCAGCACCCAGCTCAACACCTGGTGCATAGTAGGCCATCAGTAAATGCTTGAAGAATGATTCGGGCTGGAGGCTGGCCAGCATGGCCGTGGGGAGCAGTCCGAGCACCCACCTGAGCCATCCGGGAGGCAGTTTTAATTGGGCAGCACATTCCTAAAGAAACACCCATCACTTCTCACCTGTGCCTGGCTGCCAGCTTTAATTCATCGTCTCGGTTATGAGCTTTGAGGTTACTGCAGACATGAGCTCACTGGGGCTCTCTGGGTGGGCTGGAGCAGAGTAGGGCCAGCTGAGGGTCCCTGCACCCCAGCCTCCTCAGCTTCTCCCTGTGCATTATGTCCCCCTGGCCCCACAAGTTGAGGGCTGCTGTCCTGGAAGGCTCTGAGGGTCAGGGGGAGGCCAGGCACTAACTCTGCACCCTCTCTGTTCACACATAGGACAAGACTGGGCTGGGGAATGTCTAGGTCTGTATTAACCTCCCTCTGCACTGACAGGGAAACTGAGGCCTTAGAGTTGGAAACTCTCTTCCTGTTCTTCATTCTGCTCCCTTTATTTATTCCACAGCTGGGAAAACTTGCTTGAGGTTAAACGACACAATAAGTGAAAGAATCAGGACTAGAACGAAACCTGCCATTTCCTTGTTTGGTATACTTTCCAAAAAGATCCACGCTTGCTGGGATGCTGAGAGGTGGGGCAGAGCCAGGTCTTAGCCCCACTGCTGCAGCCACTGTGGTACAGCAGGGGGATTTAAGGGCCACACAACCCTTTTTATGTAATGAGTTCTGTGTTTATTCTAACGGGAATCAGAGATCTCAGTGTGCAAAGCTCTGGCTCATGTGTTGTTCAGATAAAGAGAAAACAGTCCCATGCTCTGAAGTTCCAGGTTTGGTTCCCTAAAGGGAGAGGGGGGAGAAGCCGGCCTCTTGCATTTAAGACCCTCTTAGGACAGTAGAGCCCTTTGCCGCTTGCCTGGCACTACTTCTGTGGTGAAGCAGCTCCATTTGCATTTTATGGCATGATAATCAGGGAAGCAGATTGTCCCAGCTCGAGCGGTCAGATCAGAACTGGATCAAAACTTGGGTTTTCTGCACCCAGGCCCTGTGTCTTTTTACTATTCTGTTTCCTAGGAAGGGTGGTCACAGGAAGAAAGTTAACAGGCCCGTTCTAGGAAGAGGAGAGGCCCAGAGCGTGCTTATATAAAAGGGGTCTAGGCAGGGGCTAGACTTGTGTGCTGCTCCCACAGTGGTTGTGGGCCAGTGGCTCTGCTCAGAGAAGTCACCTGTGAAGGGGAAACACTGTGCAGGGGCCTGTGTGTCCAAGGAACTGATAATTCACTACAACCTGGTAAAGGGGACCCCTGAAGCCACAGTCAATCAAGTGCAAGGTCAGGGTCTCCTCAGCTCCCTCCCTGAGGGGCATAAAGGATGCTGCTTTTGAGGTGCACATTTCCCTGGCTCAGGAACACATGCTGGAACAGCAATACAGTGTTCTGCATGCTGGCTGCAGCAGGAGGTGGGAACCTTCCTCCACAAACCCAGGTGGACAAAAGATGTTCTATTTTTTAAAAATAGAAACCAGATGGGATCGGGTGCATTTAAGTCCATTTGACCGGCTTACAGTTGGAAGAGCCCCATTGTGACTGGCTGGCAGGGAATGTAATCTCCTTGGTTATCAAGGATGCCTTCCCTTTTCCAAGGTCACTCAAGGGTCCTAGAGACTTGCTTCTTAGAGCCCAGGAGGGAAGGGAAGGAAGGGCCTCTCACTCAGCCCACCAGCCATGCTCTCTCCTCCTCATCCAACACACCACATGCCTGATTTGGGTGTCACTACTGCTGCCTCAGGGCCCAGGAATCCTTGCCCAGGCTGGCAGAGCTGGTGCCCAGGGTTGGACATACCCAGAGCACAGTGCAGCCATTCCCCACGGCGACGCCAGGGAAGGATCAGTGTTGGGCAGATAAAATATATTATGCTCATTTTGTTAAAGATGGCGCTGCCCACGTGGAAGCCTGTTGCCCAGGTGATGGTATTGGTTGCCCTTCTTGCTTGGGATGGGCGTAATTATATTAATGTGTGTTGGGGGCGGGCTGTGGGCAGGCAGGATCCTTGTAGCCTGGGGCTTGGTTTTGGGACTAAGCCTTTCCCACCCTTTTTGATGTGGGGTGGTGCAGTCTCATGAGGAATCCCATCATGCCTCAGATAAGTGACTTTGTATCAGAGACTTCCTTGTTTGTATATTGGATTAAAGGTTTTGGTTTCTACACTATAAAGTGGGCAGACCGGGAGCTTGCTCTCTCAGTTCCTGAAATTAGCATTAGAGGAGAGAACAGAGAAAGGAGAGCAGAAAAAGGCCACGTGGAGGAGGGGAGAGGCAGCCAAGATGGCAGAATGGAAAAGGAGAAGCCAGTTAGTGCAGAGAGAAGGAGATGGGGAACAAAGGAGAATGAGGCTAGTGAGCTAGAAACCTTTGATTCTAGGAAACTTGGATAAGTTAGTAGTTTTGTGAGCACTGAATGAGTGGGTTTTGGAGCCCAATGTGTGTTTGTACTTGCCCGCCGGGTGCAAGCTAGGATTAAAGGTAATGGCCCACCAGTTCTTGGCTCTGTTGTTTCATTACTGTCTGTCCGAATCAAATGTGAACCTGCATGGGCCAGGTGGTTGTGATGGTGGCCCTGGCTACTGGCTTTACAGTCAGTCCTCACGGCCCTGCCTGTAGGATACCCCCTAAGGGTCCCTTCCCCACCTGACCAGGCTCCATCTCTCTCTGCTCTCCTTGTGTTTTTCTTTCTTCAGTGGCAACTCAGGGATTCTTGATATTACCTCTTCAACACACTGAACCATTGATGGGAAACAGCTCATGGTGTTGTCTTAATCTTTTAAGAACTATTTCTACCCCACGGAAATCAGAGTAACCCAAAGGGCTGTTACCTCCTTGGAATAGGAGACAGAAAAACCTAAACACAAGCTAACATCTTAGGGGCACACCTAAACCAGGCTCTGGCAGGAGGGGCTTACAGGTGGAGGAGACTAATACCTGGCCCCTAAGCACTATTAACAACAGTCCCCGGGGATGGCTCTGCGTGATGGCTCTCGGGCCTTGCCGAAATCTGCACTGCTGGCCACCTCAGATGGACGCAAACTCTGAGTCACACCAGCCTGCATGCTGTACACATGCAAACTGAGTGGCCCTCTCCCCGCCCCCTTCCAGGAATTGCCTCTCCTCAGCACCCCTGCTTAAAAGCTCTGACACCTCCTGGTGGGAACTGTTAGGAGCAGGCGCCCTCGCCCTCGGGCCGTCTGGCAGGCAGAGGAGCTGTGCTGGGGAATTTGGGAAGCTGTGCCTGAGGGTAGGTCAGGGGTGGGCTTGCTGGATTTGAACTCTGCAGTAAGTGTTGGAGGAAACCGAGGCAATGGTTATCCAGTCTTTGTGGGCGACCTCCCCCAGCACTGCCTTTCTCACCCACTGTGCCAGCTTTGGGAACAAACCTGGTGGCTGAACAGACCCACATGAGACTGTCTTCAGAAACCGCCACTAAACTCCTGTCTGTGTCTGCTGCGGTGTTGGGCACGGTGCCCGGGGCCTCGGCCAGCAGTGCCTCTGCCTCACCCCAAGCAGCCTCTGCCCAAGGACCAGCCAGACGAATGAGAGAAGGACAAGCACTGAACAAGGGAACACCCTGTACAAGGCAGGCAGGGAAACCCACGGGAGGGTGACAGGAGTAAGGGAGCCAAGGGGCTGAGCCCGAGGACCGGAGGCAGAGATGTGCTCCAAGAGGGTTGTAGAAACACAAAACCCATACCCTGCCCCATCCCAAAAGTTGGCAGTCTGAAATAGCTCGTGGTGTCTCCTCCACATCCACAGTCACAGTTAAATTCGGGCCCTCTGTATTTTTTTTGCCTAGGCCATGGCCGTAGCCTTCTGAGTAGGCTCATTGGCTTAAAAAATGATAGTTTACTGAGTATGTATTGGGTGTCAGGTACTATAGTAGCTAGTTCCTGCATATCCTCATTTAGTCCCCTCAACAGCTCCTCAGGCTGAGTATCAAGCCCCCTCCGGTGGACACGGCATCTGTGCTCAGAGAAGTGCAGTGGCTTGCCCAGTGTCACACAGCTGCGATCCAAGCCCAGCATCCTTTCTGGCCATGAGCCCTTCCTCCGCACTCCATTGGTCTAGTGCTCCGGTCTCCTGGTCCTTTCCTAAAGTGCAGATGTGGTCATCTCATTCTGTTTCTTAAAACCCTCAGTGGCTCCTCACAGGCTGCAGGAAAAGACCCCACCCCCTTCCACAGCTCGCAAGGCCCTTTCCACTCTCCCTCTGCCCTCTCCCCACTGACCACACTCCTACCACAGAGGACTATTTGTAGCTCCCTAACCATGCCGGGACTCTGTGTCCTTGCTTGCTCTGTCCTCTCAGCAGAGGATATTCTTTTCTCCCTGACCCACCCCGCTCCACAACCCGTTTCCTGTGCCCAGAGAGATCCTACACAGCCGTCCAAGCCCAGGCAAATGTCAGTCTGAAATCTTCCCTGCGAACCCATCTCCTGCCGCCCCTG
This sequence comes from Saccopteryx leptura, assembly GCF_036850995.1. Classification (NCBI taxonomy): domain Eukaryota; kingdom Metazoa; phylum Chordata; class Mammalia; order Chiroptera; family Emballonuridae; genus Saccopteryx; species Saccopteryx leptura. The sequence continues at coordinate 133,703,355 of NC_089504.1, forward strand.
CACGCCCCTGTGCGGGGTCCGTGCCGCTGTCCTCATGCTTGTCTCCTCCTCTGACCTCTTTTCTAGCAGCTGTGTTTTCCCCACTCGGCTGCAGTTGTCTGTGAACCTGCCTGGTTGTCCTGGTGGACTGTACACCCCCCTGGGGGCTGGGACACGTCCCTGGAGCCGAGAGGAGGGAGCCTGGCAGAGAGTAGGAGCTTCATAAGAATTTTATTGATTGGGTGAGGGAGTTGAGTGAATGAATGAGGAGCACCTTGGGGCAGGCACAGTGTCAGAGTCACAGGATGCACTGTGTGTTCCCGTCTGGTGGCATGTGCCTGGTACCCAGTGGACATGTGGTCAGAGTGAATGAATGGAAGCAAAAGGAGGAGAGAGGGTGGAGGGGAGGAAAGGCAAGAGAAGATGGGACTCAGACGGCACTGCAGGCTGCGGGAAGAATCTGTTCCTCTGCCAGGGGGCGCCAGAGGCCCGGGAGTTGTAGACTCCAGACTGGTAGTTTCCGTCTTCCTGAGGCTCAGACTTAAAACCCACAGCACTGTGAGTTGGTTGTTTCGCTTCATAGAGGGTTCAGGAGGCAGCCAGGATCCGAGGGAAGGAGCCCACCCAAAGCTGGGTTACCGCAGAAGCAGGGGCTGCTCCCCGGGACTGGCCTGGCCTGATCTTGCCTGGAGGGGCAGGAAGGAGCTAGTTCCCTGTTTGGGGATCAGGATATACCCAGGTAAGACCCACCTTGAAACAGATAGGTCTTTGCAGCTGAAGGCTGTGGCTAGAGTTGAACTGGTCCAGAGCTGGGAAAAGTCACGGAATGCTTTACATCACAGAGGAGTGGGAATTTGTGCAAATTTCTGGGCACTAGTAACTCATTAGAACTCACAGCTTTGTCTCCCCACTCTACCCCATGTTAGTCAAGGCCAAACCAATCTTCCAGAAAGTGGGGTCTCTGGGAGACAGTGAGGGGCAGGACAGAGTCACCGCCCCCCAGGAGCTTCCCCCCAACTCAGCAGAGGCCCGCGGCCTGTGTCCATCCAGGGGCTGCTGGAGCCAGGCAACCTGCATAGGAATCCTGGCTAGGCACCTCACTGGCTGTGTGGCCTTAGACACAGTTCTTAGCCCCTTTTGTGCCTCAACTTCTTCCATTGTTGTTTTTCTTAATGCTGTTAGAATGATGAAGTTAGTCCATGAGAGCTTCTTAGAATAGTGCCTGTCAGGTAGCAAACATTCAGTAAACACAAGCTACTTATCACAATGGTGATTCTCTGGCCTCTGGTCCTTAGAAGCTTGCAGGTAAAGGCACATAAGACACCCGCTGGACTTGTATCCTGGCAGTGCCGCTACCATCTTTGGGTTTAAGGCTTTAAGCTTCCACCCAGTGGGTCATCTATGGCAAGTCCTTAGCTAGGCAGAAGAGGACTTAGAACTCTGAGCTCATGGGGCTTTTGGACCTGGAAGGGAGCACATCAGACAGATCCAGAGAAAGAATTGTGGCCCAGAGATGCCAAGTGACCTGGAGAAGGTCACAGAGACAAATGGAAACAGGGCAGGGAGAAGCGTCCAGTTCACTGACCAACCACCCTATCTCTTGGGTTCTTGGGGCCACACATGTGTGGCCACCCCACTAGGCCATCCATCCCAACCAAGACAGTTCAGTGCTTTTTGTCTAAATTAGATGCCACCAGTATTTGTGTTATAAGGAGTTTATGCAGTGTTGTGGCTTTTGTCTTTCACTCTCCCTTGTGAACAGGTTTGCAGGGAGACCGGTACAAATGGTAAGAGGGAGAGAATTACATGGCCAGGCAGGGAGGTAGCAGAGGAGGTGAGAAAGCAGCTCAGGTTGCTGGAGAGATGGAGCGTGAATCTGAATCGCTGTCCCCAAAGGCTGGACCTGGCCCAGCTGCACGTCCTTCGCCTCTGGGCACTGGGCTGCTGTGGGGACAATCTGTTGAGTGGTGGGGGCCATACATTGGGAACTGGGCCTCTTGGGTCTTGTTTCTGCCTCTGTTCCTGCCCCAGCTTCCTCTGCTACAAGCCTTCTGACTCTCCCACTGAGCATAGGCTCATAATCCCAGTTCTTCCAGAAGCAGCAGGTATGTTGCTTCCTCCATGAAGCACTCCTTGATTCTGACCCTTTGCCAGAGACCAACTCTCCCCTCTTTGAATTCTTGTGTTGATTTTATTGTACTTCTCTCCTAGGTTTGCAGTGCTCAAGGGTTTCCGCCTCACTCTTGCATGGTCCTATATAGGGGTGGGCAGAGTGGGTTTACAGCTGTGTCACAGCATGTATTCTTGTACTGTATTTATTGTATTATTGATTACAGACAACTGTGAACCCACTTTTGCCCACCCCTGTGGAGGAGCATAGCACAGTGGCTGAGAGCGTGGGTTCTGGACCGGCTCCCTGGGCTCAGTCTCAGTCTACATTTCCCGGTTGTATGGTGGTGTGAGAGTTTCCTAACTTCTGTGTGCTTTGGTTTTCTCTTCTCTAAGACGAGGATAACAATAGCACCTTCCTTACAAAGTTGAAAGGGCTTTAAATGAGTTCATGACCCCATCCATACAAAATACTATTGTTATCGTGTCTTGTCTCTTAATGAAGCCCGCAAACTTTTGAGATCATTCTCTTTTATTTAAACGGATTAGTGTGCCCCCCCCCCCCGCCCTTATGGTCTTAGCACAGGGCCTGGACACTGGGGTCCTCACTGACCTCTGCAGGGTGATGATGGGACCCAACTGCTCTCTCCTCTCATCTGCTGTCCCTGCTTCGGTCCCCTGCAGAACGGGGCTGTCTCCGTGGCTGGGCCCTTCCTCCCACAGTCCCTCCTGAGCTCCAGCAATTTTCCCTGGCAGCTCCCACGTTCTGGACTAACTTTAGGGTTGGTTTCCAGCTGTGGTTGGATTTTTCTGTTTGAAAAATATTTTAAGCAGCTGGTAGGGAAGAGGTGGAGAGGTGGGAAAAGAATAATAAATAAGCTTGTGAAAGGAAGATTGTCTAAATGGCTTGAAGCCGGTATGGCCTACGGCTTGGCTCCGGGTCGTGCCAAGGACTGGGGAGCTATCAGGTGGTTGGGGATGGGGAGGGCCACGCTGATGGTGTCACAGGCCAGGGAGAAAGACTGGCCCTTATAAGCACCTCTTGTGCATGCTTCCACTTGATGCCCTGCATGGATTCTGAGGGTGCAAGAATTAAATGGATGGGAAGGAGCTAGTTTTGCAACAGACAGGATTGAGGCTAGAACTTAGTATCAGGACCTATCCCAGAAACCCATCTTTGTGTTGCCCACGACTGTTTTTCTCCGGAACTCAACTTCCTCAGCTCTTGTTACATAATACCTCAGACAGCCTGCCCCCCCTTCCCCAGCAACACTCTTCCATCCTGCTGCCCTCACGTTGTATCAGCTTCCTTTCCCTTTGGGCTCTGCTCTGCCACTGAGGCCCTCGGGCTCTTTTTGGACGTCTTCACCTCAGTCACCTCCCTGGGTGGGGCTGGGGCCTGAGGTGGGGAGACCTCCCCCACAGGAACAGAGCACACGGGGCCACCCTACACAACGGAAGGTTCCCGCTGCCCCTGTGCCCGGCCGGAGAGGATTGTGGAGACAGAGGCGCACAGAAAATCAGGGGTGGGAGAGAAACTATGTAAATCATAGAGTTGAACAGAAGCCGAGTCAGAAAGAGACAGGGAGCAAGTCCCACGTGGGAGTAGGGAGCTGACTGTCACCATGCAGTGCCCCTGGCCAGGCCCACATGGTAATTCCTGTGGCCTCTGACGGCAGGGTGGGCTCAGCCCCAAGGGAGGGCTGCCTGGTGCCAGCAGGGGGACAGGGAAGCCCTGCCGTTTACACGCAGTTCTCATGAGGGCTCCCTCCACTGGAGTCCCAGCTGGCAATGGGCTCATGCTTTCAGGAGCTGTGGGTGGCGAGAGTGCCTCGCAGTCTAGGGGAGGGGGTAGGCAAGGCTGGAAAGTGGGGAGCTGACCTTCCAGGCACAGGTGGGATACCAGTGGAGCAGGTAAGTGCTGGGCCTGAGGACCAACGGAGGGGCTGTGCTGTTGAGGATTAAGGGGTGGTGGGTGGGTGTGGGAAGGAGGTTGTTGGGGGTTCAGGGAGCTTGTGTGCATATACCAGCCACAGGAGCCTGGGTGGGAATGTGTGCCTGCAGCCCTCAGCAGTCTGCAGCAGGGGAGGGTCCACGGGGAAGGGAAAGCTCGCCAACTCCGAGTGGGTTGACAGTTTCCTGCAAGGCCTCCCCTTAGCTATCCACACCCCTTAGGCACCTCTGCCTTCCTAAGCCTCTTCCAGCAAGGACAACAGCCCTGGTCTAAATTTATAACTGAAATCTCTACTTATTAGCTGGTCCTTGCCACTGGCTAATGCAGACCATAAAAAAATTTAAGAGTCCAAGAAGCTACTCAGAAGGTAGAAAGATGGGAATTGGCACTTCCTAATACTATTTTACACTTATACTGAACATGAAAATTTCCAAAGCATTTTTTACTATGAAATATAACATATATATATAAGTTTAATAAATAATTATAAATCAAACACCCATTCTTCTATTGTGCAGGTCAAGAAATAGAATACTGCTAGCACCCCAGAAGTTCCTGTATCTTTCCCTGATGACAACCTCATTTCTCCTCCCTGGAGGGAACCATATCCTGACTTTTGTGATCGTCATTTCCTTGTTTGTCCTTAAAAGCTTCGAGCCTTTTAGATATTATCATCTCTGAGTTTCACAATATCCTTATTATTCCGATTTTACAGATGAGGGAACTGAGGCTCAGGAAGGTTAACTAGTCCAAGGACACCCATCCAGTAAGGAGTAGAACCAGAATCATATTTGGATTGGCCGATTTCCCCCAGGAAAGTTTCTTAGTCAAACCAAAACCCACAGGAAAGGCTGGGACAGCCCCAGCATTGGAGACTGGTACCCCAGTGCCCCAGAGAAGGAGGCAGCCTCATCACAGCCAGCCCAGGCACTCCCCTTCTGGATTGGTTGACTCTCTTAACGCCCCAGGGTCCTGGTCTCTGAGTACCTGGCGGGAAATGGTGGGAGCCCAGTGGAGAGCAGTTGGAGGTCTGGGAAGTAAGAGGAGCTGGGAGCCGATGTGGGTTGGGATCAATGCCTAGAGAGCTCTTTGGGCCCTGCCTGACACATGCCAAGGGAGCCCGGGTCTGTGGGGCTGTGCCCGAGCCAGGTGTGTGCCCGAGTGTTTGCCAGATTTACCAGGTGTGCCCTCCCTGGTGGGCCAGGTTTGCTTGGTGTGTGTGAGTGTGTGTGTGTGTGTGTGTGTGTGTGTGTACCTGGCGTATCCATGTGCACGCCCAGCTCTGTCTACACACTGAGATCACTCTAAGCCACTTTCCCACCTTCATCTTTTTCTTTTTCATTCTAAAATTATCCATGCTCATTATAAAAAAATTCAAATACAGGCCCTGGCCGGTTGGCTCAGCGGTAGAGCGTCGGCCTAGCGTGCGGAGGACCCGGGTTCGATTCCTGGCCAGGGCACACAGGAGAAGCGCCCATTTGCTTCTCCACCCCTCCGCCGCACTTTCCTCTCTGTCTCTCTCTTCCCCTCCCGCAGCCAAGGCTCCATTGGAGCAAAGATGGCCCGGGCGCTGGGGATGGCTCTGTGGCCTCTGCCCCAGGCGCTAGAGTGGCTCTGATCGCAATATGGCGACGCCCAGGATGGGCAGAGCGTCGCCCCCTGGTGGGCGTGCCGGGTGGATCCCGGTCGGGCGCATGCGGGAGTCTGTCTGACTGTCTCTCCCCGTTTCCAGCTTCAGAAAAATGAAAAAAAAAAAATAAAAAAAAAATTCAAATACAAATTCTCTCTTCAATTCTAATCCAGATGATCCCAAATGTAATTTCCAAACACAGCAGGTTTAGGTTAAATTATATTTAGCAAAAGAGTATCAGAATCTACTTATTTTTTTCACTTAATATACCTTTGCCCTCTTCCCTGTCAACACGTATGGGTTTGTTTCACTTTTTTTCTTTTTTTAACAGCCGAAGAATACTCCATTAAATAGACGTACCATCATGTGTTTAACTGGTGGACCCCTCTGTGTCTTAGCTCCTCTAGTCTCTTAGAAGCTGAGAGAGTAGGGCGCAAGGGAGGAGGGGTGACAAGGAGACCAGCTTCTGAAAAGTCAGCCCTGCCCTGGGAAGCAGTCCAGTCCCAGCTGCCCTTTGACCTCCTGCAAATAGATTCCCCTAAGACCCCACCTGCCCAGAGTCCACCCTTTCTTCTCCGGCCCTCTATCCCTTTCCCTTTCTTCTCCGGTCCCCTTCCCCTTCTCCCTCCTGACCTTGGACCTCTGTGTAGTGCTGCAGGTTTGAGGAGGCACTGGGTGAGCCTCTGAGACTATCTGATTTCAGAGAGCTGGGAGGGCCCGGTCTCGTCGAGGGCCCCGAGTTCAGGGGGCTCTGAGCAGGCAGCCTGCATGGGCCCAGGCGGCCGAGGAAAAGGGGTTATGTTGATGGTGAGGCTGGTGCTGCCTTGTGCCTAGACGGCAGCTTCCTGCTTCCCAGAGAGCATGGGTGATGGGCACTGTGCCAGGCAGGCAAGGCATGGTGCCCCCGCCTCTGCACTAGTGTCATGGAAAATCAGAAGCCTTGATCTTTGTTCTTAATTGCTCCTCCCTAATTTTTACTACTGGAAACTTTCGGCTTCTTTGTTCCCATCAGCTTGGGAAGGAGGTGCTGAGGAGGGTTATGGGAGGTGGTTTAGTCAGCAGCTGGGGTACAGAGCTTGGTTCTTTTAAGGATCAACCCAAGCCCTTCTCTCTCTCATTCACACTTACATAGTTTACCTAAAATCGGAGTGTCCTTCTTCCGGGGGGTTGGGCAGAAGGAGCGAGATGGGCACAGCCTTCATTGTTCTTCCTAGGTAAGCTGTCTCCCCTCATCCAGGTCCAGGGTCACGGTTCCCCTTGTTCCAACCACTCCGGACTCCCCTAATGCCCCAGTGGCAAGTGGATCCCAGCCCTCCTCATTCCTCAGGGCAGGTCTGGAGTGTCTGTTCGCCACAGAATCCAATTGGATGTTTACGGCAAGGAAACCACTTTGCCAGGTCACTTCCCTCCCGGCTCCTCACCCAGCTCCTGCTGCCTCCCCCTCCCTTCTCCCTGTGGCCAGAGTTCACAGTCACTCAGGTCAGGGATTCTCACCTTCCTCTCCTCCTCAGGAGAGAGGGGCCCAGCCCCCCATTCTTTGGGGCCCGGCACCCTCCTTCCTTGGGATGGCATGCTGTGTGTGGGAGCGGAGGGGGTCCTGTGGGTCTGCCCGGAGCAGAGCGCCCCTCAGGCCTCACCTCCTCTCTGGACTTGTCTGCGGGTGAGCAAATGGGCCTCTTGCTGCAGCCACCTCGGTGGTGATCCTGGGAGGGAGAGGGGAAGCAGAGAGATGGGGCAGACTTCAGCTCAAGGTAAGGGAGGACAGAGGTGCTGAGGCAAAAGGGAGAAAGCCCAGCTCTCCCTTCAGCAGCTTCTGCACCCAAAACCCAGCCATCCCTCATCAACTCATAGATGCTGTTAGAAGATCAGCATCCCCTCTGAAGAACATATTATCTAGCTGTTGGGGGAGATGTGGGGAGGGAGATGTGTGTGTGGGATATGTATGTGTGGGGAGATGTAGGAGGAGATGTGTGTGGGAGGAGATGTGGGGGGGTGATGTGTGTGGGGGGTGATGTGTGTGTGGGGGTGATGCGGGGGGGGTGATGTGTGTGGAGGGGGTGATGGGGGGGGGGTGATGTGTGTGGGGGGTGATGTGTGTGGGGGTGATGTGGGGGGGTGATGTGTGTGGGGGAGATGTGTGTGGGTGATGCGGGAGGGTGATGTGTGTGTGGGGGGGTGATGTGTGTGGGGGGTGATGTGTGTGGGGGGGTGATGTGTGGGGGGGGGTGATGCGGGGGGGTGATGTGTGTGGGGGGTGATGTGTGTGTGGGGGGTGATGTGTGTGTGGGGGAGATGTGTGTGTGTGGGTGATGTGGGGGGGTGATGCGGGGGGGTGATGTGTGTGTGGGGGGGAGATGTGGGGGTGATGCGGGGGGGTGATGTGTGTGGGGGGTGATGTGTGTGGGGGTGATGTGTGTGTGGGGGAGATGTGTGTGTGTGTGGGTGATGCGGGGGGGTGATGTGTGTGTGGGGGTGATGTGTGTGGGAGATGTGGGGTGGGGTGGGGTGGCATTGGGCAGGAGGTTTAGGACCCCAGAAGAGGGAGATCTGAGAGGCTGGAGCAGTCAAGGAGGCGAGTGAAGACGGCCAGCTGATGTGGTCAGAGAAGGAGTGGCCAGTGGGGTGGAGGGAGGCAGGACAGCCTATCTGGAGTCCTGTGCTTAGGCCTCATCTGCGTGGCTGGAGCTCAGTGGGGCTCTGCCCTGTCTATTTGTCTGTCTGTCCAGTGCCTTGCTTGGAGTCTGGAGCAGGCAGTGGCTGAAGCAGAGCAATCAAGCTCGCTGGCTGGGTGCAGAGTGCACGACCCTCACTTGATGATGCTCTGTCTACCTGGCCAGGCAGAGCAAGACCAGGAAGAGCAGCGCTCACCCCTGCAGGCCGGAGAGGGCGCTGCGGCTGAGGGACTGCAGGCAGGCCTCCCCACCGCCCACATCCGATTCGCCTCGCTGCCCAAGCAGGACAGATTATTTTTGCTCCTTCAGACTCTACCAGTGCCTTTGCCCCCTCTCCACGAGTTATTTAGTTACCAGTGTCAGTGTTCTATTTCCAGAGCAAGGCAGGCCTCCCTGTCCGGCGTCCTCCTCCCCAGGCCTCAGCAGGCATCTCCCTTCCATCCAGCCCTGGGCAGGCTGGCTGCCTGGGTCCAGGTCCAAGGGCACGGTCACCCTCATCGCTTCTGAGGGAGGGTTAACCCCTCTCTCGTTCACATCTTCATTCTCCTGCTTCCTCCTAGTACCTAGACCATTCCTGTCAGCACAGGAACGTGCTGTAACTCTCATCTTTAAAAAAAGATTCCTCTCCAAGACACAGGCCCCTCTAGGCACGGCCCCTCACCCTGTTGGTGTCACAGCCACGCTCCTCACCAGAGTGGGGGACACGTGCCTTGCTACTTCCTCCTCATATTTTCCCTCTTCACCCACCATGTGCCTTCTGCCCCACTACCCTGCACCTGTTCATATTAAATTCACCAGAGCCAATGCACACTTCTCTGCCCCCCTTGCCCCCTCTCAGGGCAGCTTAGACTCAGCCGACCCCATCCTGAAACCCTCCCTCCTCTGTGCCCCCATACAGTGCTCTCCTGGTTTCCTCTGCCCTTCCGGGGGCTCTGCTCAGGCTTCGTGGCAGGTTCCTCAGTGCCAGTGCCCACGGACTTGGTCATGGGCTCCTCCCTCTACATTTCTATGGCTGCAGACACCACCCATATGGTGGCAAGTCCACCTTTCTGACTTTAGCCATTTCTTCTCTTTGAGTGCTGACTTCTAGAATCAGTTTTCACTTGGTATTTTTACTTGAAGTCCCCCAGACATTAGGAACTTAACCTGTCCCAACAAGAACTCTTGGTTCTCATCCTACTACCTTCCAGTCTTGGCTACATCTCCTCCATCTTCTTAGCTACTAAAAACTGTGGTCCTTGATTCCTCCTCACCTTTCACATCCAATTTATATCAAGACTTGCCGTGGACCAGTGCAGCTAGTAATCGTCCAGGTCCTGAGTGAGAATAGTGCGAATGAAGAAATAAACTCAGAGAGAAAAAGGATGAGATTGGGTGGTCTCTTTGCAATTGTAAGAGCAAGTCTCCACCCCCAAACTGCTTTATTTATAAGGCAGAACGTCATTAGCAAATCAAAGAGATCTCTGATACAAAGTCACATTTCCAAGGCAACCCAAGAATTCCCCCAAGTGCAGAAAACCCTCCACCCTGCATAACATCTTAACTTCACAAAACAAAGGGTAAAAAGAAAACTGCCTCCAGTCTCTTCAAGGGACATGGGGGCTGGGATGAGTCAAAACAATCCGCCCTGGCCGGTTGGCTCAGTGGTAGAGCCTCGGCCTGGCATGCAGGAGTCCCAGGTTCGATTCCCGGCCAGGGCACACAGGAGAAGCACCCATCTGCTTCTCCACCCCTCCCCCTCTCCTTCCTCTCTGTCTCTCTCTTCCCCTCCCGCAGCCAAGGCTCCACTGGAGCAAAGTTGGCCCGGGTGCTGAGGATGGCTCTGTGGCCTCTGCCTCAGGCGCTAGAATGGCTCTGGTTGCAACAGAACAACGCCCCAGATGGGCAGAGCATCGCCCCCTGGTGGGCATGCCAGGTAGATCCCGGTCGGGCACATGCAGGAGTCTGACTGCCTCCCCGTTTCCAACTTCAGAAAAATACAAAAAAAAAAACCAAACTAAAAACAATCCAGCCTCACAGCTAACATGGAGGTGTGGGGAAGAACTTAGCCTTTAGCAACTTAACCAAGCAAGTGAGGTGGGGTGTTGGGCAGCCTGTCAGCTTACTGCCAGTCCCTCACACCTCTGTTCCCCAAAAATCTAAACCGCAAGGACCCTGTCAGCTTGCAGTCTCCAACAAAGTCTAGTAAACCTTCCCTCCAAAGTGTATTCTGTCCCATTTCTCTCATTTGTCACCACCACTCCATTTTATTGTAGACTACCATCCCCTCTTGCCTTGATTCTGCAGTGGCCTCGTAACAAGTCTCCCTGCTTCCAACATGAATTGCCCTCATTTCAATATCCATGAAGCATTTAGTTTCATTATTCAGACCCTAAAATCCTTTCTCCATCAGCCTTTCCGTGTGTGTGTGTGTGTGTGTGTGTGTGTGTGTGTGTGTGTGTGTGTCTGTGTGTCTGTGCACCCACCTGCTCACACAATGTTGCCAAAGCGGATCAGGCCCTGAGTGATTCTGGGCTTTTCCCATTTTCCCAGCTCATCTCAGGCCCTCCCCATTGGCCAGGCACATGGGTCTTCTTCCAGTTCCTAATGGTCAAAGCTATTTTTCCTGCCTCAGAGCCTAGAATTCCTCCCCCTTCCTCAGCCAGCCATCTTCATCCTTCAGGTTGACTATCATCTCCACAGAGAGGTTTTCCTCCCTGTCCTGTCAAAACTCTGTATTCCTCCTTTCATTTCTGTTTCCATCCTCTGTTTAGGTAATTTGCATACTAGCATTTACTACAGTTATAATTGTTTTTATTTATTCATTTACTTTTGTCAAATAGAAGCCGCATGAAGGCAGGACGCTGACATTTCCACCATTGCACCCCCAGTGCTCAGCAGAGGGCTTGGTGTTTGGTGGGCATGTAATAAAACTTTGCTTATTGTAGGTCTACCAACATGAGTGAGCGAACAGCCAAATGGTCTGGGCTGCCAATGTCGGCTAGGTTCTGGGGGCGCTGGAAGGAAGGTGTGGAGGAAGGGAAGACTGTGGTCGGTGGAAAGACACTCCCTCGGTAGGGTTGCCAGATTTAGCAAATAAAAATTCAGGTTGTCCAGTTAGATTCAAATTTCAGATAAACAGCAAATTATTTTTAGTGTGCATCCGAAATTAAAATTTAATTGGGCATCCTGTTTGTTACCTGGCAACCAGGTGAGTGAGGAGGCTGGGGTGGGAGGGGGTCAGAGCCCGACAGTGTCATGGGCTGAGGGACAGTACGCAGACCAGTGGTGTCAGTGGAGGTGGTCGCGGGACCTAATCAGGGAACAACAGAGCATGTCAAGGGGGCATCAGTGTGTGGTGCCCTTGGGGCAGGTGCAGGGGAGGCTCTGAGGGACATTGACTAACACCTGGGTGGGGGTTGTGGGACTGGGTCCTGAGGTGGGGAATTCAGGTCCTTGCCTAAGGTCATGGGCAAAACCTGTCAGACCCTTCATTTGCCATGACCTTCTGACTTGTTGTCAAACTTAGTGTGTTCCAACATATACTTACAGGGTGCCCAAGGGCACGCTGGGCTCTGGGCCAGATGCTGAGGGCACGAGGGTGAGGGAGACTTGTCCCTTCCTTTCAGTGCCAGTGCCTGAGCACTGGACAACATGATCCATGCTGGGAGGCAAGCCATCCCCGGCACCCACTGTCCCCAGACGGGGCTGGGCACCTTCCTGGCTTTATAACGTTTCATCTTCCGAACACCCCTACAAGAGAAGGCATTTTGGCTGCCATTTCATAAACAAGGAGATAACTGTGCAGGTGAGTCTGTAAGCAAACGTCCCACAGGGAGTAAGAGATGGGACTGGACACAAACTTGGCTTTCTGACCCCTTGGAGCAGAACTCCCCTCTCAGCGGCTCTCGGCTGTTAGAGCAGGACAGGGGCTGCAGGAGCCAGTGGGCAGGACTCTCCCCTGTGCCCTGCAACATGGGCCAGAGCACAAACTGCCTAACAGTCTCTTCACAGCCAGGCCCAGAGCAGTTGCCTGGACATGGGATGGGACAGGCTATCGCACTCGTCCTGGTCTCACCAGCCTCTCCCGGGGGCATTAAACATATCGTCTACTGACTTCAGTCCCCCACAAGCTTCTAAGCCCTAGGAAATACAAGCACTATGTATGAAGGGACTGGTGAAGTGCTAACCCCATATGATCCCCCTCCCGCCCTGAGAGCCCTGTCCCTTCTAATCCTGGGACTACAGCTGAGCTCACAGTCCCCATGTCTCACAGGCTCTCGGATCAGGCTGGGCTCCAAGAAGGCATCCTTGCTTTCCTTCTTCCTCCAGGAAGGCCAGGCCCTCCCCAGCTCTGACAAATAGGCTCTGTGGCATCAGGAATCCCTGGGAAGGAGAGGCTGCCCAGCCCACTGTCCTTGTCCTCCAGAGTCTTCTACGCCTTAAGAGGAGAAACTTCCACCCAGCTTTGTGCCTTTTAGTGGCATTTGTGGCAACTTGCTATCATCACCCATGTCTCTGAGAACCAGGATGACCTTGGAACTTGCCGTTCAACTGATTCTTTTTCTGGCATTCCAGTTTCCCATAGCTCTATATCTGTATTTTCCCTGTGCCTCTGTGTTACTTCCCAATTAATTAGTTAACGTTCAAGGAGATGTAGCTTGACTGTGGAGGATCTCCGAGTCCTGCGTGGGACCGACATGTGAGATTTCTCAGCGTTGGATCCCACACTTGATGAATGAGTCTAGACACACCCTTTGCACATTTTCTCAATTGCATTTGGTCTAGTTCTTACGGCTGATCCCTGCTTGTGCACGCACTCACACTGTCAAACATGCACACTGTGGCACCCGTTTTCTCACCCATGCTTTCACATACGTTCAGAGACTTACACCAGCACCTGGAGGCCATCCAGCTGTCCACCCTGTAACAGAAGGCATTGGTGTGTCAGGAGAGGGCCCCCTGTCAGTGACAGTCTAAGCGAAAATTCATCCTTGGGCCCTTTGTTGAACAAACACCATGATCCACAGGCCATTGGGGTTAAGGAAGGTAGTTCTTGAATGGGATGGGCTTGGATCGAAACAAAGAGATAATCAACATAGGAATTTGTGGGTGAGGGCTGTTTAGCTTAGAAGGAGCTTGGATGAGGAAAGAGCCATAACATAATAGGAGGCTTGAGCCCGAGGAGAAGGCAATTCCCCATGGTGGGAATGTGGGGAAAGGGAATAGCTGAAAGGCTTTTAAGGACAAAGCTTCTAGTAATCAGTGTTATGATTTATTTTATTGTGTGGCAAAGAACTGCCCCTCGGTTACTTTTATATGTACAGGGAAGTCTCTTGCATCCACTGACCTTGATGAGTGATGTTTTGAAGAAATCATGGGAAAGAGATAGATGTTTGATTCATTGCAGGCAGAGAATGAAAATGTTCACAGGAGGTAAGACATAAGAGAGAGAAAACTCCACAGAATCAAGACCTTAGAGCCAGAAGTGCAATGGGGGAGGGGTGGGGAAGAGAAACACAAGCTCAACTCCACTCCTACCCCAAACCATTCTAGAGATGCTGGGAGAGACCTGTGGAATGAACATTTGAGTTCATATTATCTCATTTCAAAGAACAAAATTATCCAAGCTGAATTACACATAAATGCACATATTAAAATACATGTGTATTCACAGTCACATGAGCATATCTTTCCCCTTGATAGAATGTGAAGGAGGCAGTGATTTGGCAAGTATCGGTTAACTTTAGAAATGAAGACAGCCAAACCAGAATATTTAGGTTCAGAAAATCTACCACTGGCCCGAATTATTGGTTTGGCCATCTAGATTTAGCAAATTAACCAGAAAATTGCCAAAGTCCTGCACTTATGCTGGACAGACACCACTGTAGGGTGACCCTCGTCCTTGCAGATTCATAGATATCTCCCCACACATTATTATTACGTCTGTCCCGCCACATGTTATTACATCTAATATGTATTTGTAACCAACTCAGTGATTGTCCTAGATTATCTAGGACCAATCTTCCATACAAGGCTGATTTTCTACAGCTGCCTATCATGTGACTGAACCATGGACATAAAACACTGCAAAAGTAGGACATTCTAAACAAAGAAACAGCCATGATTGCTTCTGTTCTTATTATTGTTTTTATTCCCTATTAGTGTGTGCTCAGAAAATGCAGGTAAGTTAACTATTAGCCTAGATTGCACATACCTGGCAAAGAAAGCCTGCTTTTTTTTTTTTTTTTTTTTTTTTTTAATTTTTTAAATTCATTTTAGAGAGGAGAGAGAAAGGGAGGGAGAGAGACAGAGAGGGAGAGAGAGAGGAGAGAGAGAAGGTGGGGAGGAGCTGGAAACATCAACTCCCATATGTGCCTTGACCAGGCAAGCCCAGGGTTTCGAACCGGTGACCTCAGCATTTCCAGGTCGACATTTTATCCACTGCGCCACCACAGGTCAGGCTGAAAGCCTGCTTTTAAAACAGAACCCAAAATGAATAGCAGTAAACATGAAACTGAAAAATAAGAAAGAAAGAAATAGGAAGAGGGCAGGTATGACGAAGGCTTCTGAGACAAAAGAGCATTTGAGTTTTCACCTCAGTTTTGCTAGAGACTTGCTTTGAAAATTTGTCAGTGTCATCATTTGCATCATGATGGAGTAGGTCTAGGTGCTTTTGAGAAGTTCTGTCCAGTTCTAAAATACTGAGACCCCCCGCCCCAAGATTTTGAGTGCGTAACTCAAGTAGATCATCAGATGTTATGATGAATGGTCTGATATGGTGGATATAGTACAATACTTCTCAAATTTTAATGTGTGTATTAAATATGAACTTCCCGGGCAGCTTGTTAAAATGCAGATTCTGATTCTCCATGAGACCTAGAGACTTTCTAACAGGCTCCCAGACTGACTCATGCTGCTAGTCGAGGACCACACTTGAAGAAACAAAGACATAACAAGTACTGGGTCTGGACTGAGAAGTCCCAGCTCTGTCCGTCCTTCCTTACTTTGCTGAGCCTCAGCTTCCTCTTTTGCAAAATAATAACAATCATAAATACACACTCCCAAAGGATGTTGTGAGGCTCTAGGACATAGCCCTCTCTGTATCATAAAGTGCCTTACAATGTTTGTTGTTACTTGTTTCAGGGCTGCCTGCTTTTACCTTCAAAGATTATTGGGAACTGCTGACCTACCTGGTCGGTGGCCCAATGGAGGGATAGCCGTGCATCCATCCGCGCATCCGGTCCACAGTGTGCTGGCGCATAGCTGTTTCCCGGAAGCTGTTATTTGCAGAGCCAGAATCAGATACCCTGTGCATCTTCCTCTGCCCTCTGATTTCAGGTCAGCTTGTGCTCCTGGCCATGACCCAGGGCAGCCGCATGGCTTCCAGCTGTGCTAGAGCATCTGGAACTCGTTCCTCTCCCTCCCAGCTTGTGGGCTCTCCCTTTAGCTCACCACACGACCAGGGCTGGCCCTGGGCAGTTTTCTTCTGTTTTCCCCTTAGGCAGCCAGTGCCCTCACGCCCTCATGCCCTCCTGCCCTCCTGCCCTCAGCTCACCCCACCCAACCCACCCCCTCCAAACCTCAGGTCAGGAAAGTGCCTGAAACTCAAATTCACAGAGTTGGCAATGGCTGATAAGGGTGACCTCTCCTTGGAGGACAAAGCCCAGATGAGGGTTAGAACCACAAAGAAACGGTTCAGGCGACAGTGCCTGGAGGGGCAGTGTTTTTGGAAGTGGTTAGGAGCCTTTTTGCTACCTCCGAAACCCTAGACGTCTATGTCCTGCATCTGTGTGCCTTGCCATTTTCCATTTCCAGCCAGAAATATCCCAGCCTTGCTGTGTTCCTGATCTTGCTCCTGACCCACTTGGGTGTGTGAAAGCTGAGATCAACTTTTTTCTTTCATAGACTGATGAGAAAATCTGACAAGTCCGGATTTCTTGGCCACCTGGAAGCTTGGCATAGCTGCCATTATCAACCAGGGGTTCTCAGTCTGCTTCCCCGAGGACAGCCTTGGTGGTGGGTGCTCCTGTGCTGGACACAGTCTTTTCTGAGTGCCCTGGGCGGTGAATACCACCCCCACCTTGGCCAACTCCCTGCCCAGCTCTGTCTCTATCCTTTTCTCTCTTGTTCAGGCCGATCTCATCCAAATAAAGGAGGATAATATTATTATAAGGATAACTTTGATTTGCTCTGATTATTACTTTTTAAAGTATAGCATTCCTAAACTTCGGTGCTTTATTTAACATTAGGAATAAATAGTGCTGTATGGATGCTCTGTTGAGAACTCTGTCCACAGACTTTGTGTGCTCCAACATTGAAGCCAGGGACTGCCTGCTCGAGAAGGGGATTTGATTTTATACAACAGATCCACTGAATATCTATTATGTACCAGGCTGCCAACCTGTGCGGATACAAAGATAAATAAGACCTGGGCACTCTGTGGCCAGTGGAAAGGGGGAGACCTGTTTCCTCTAAGGACATGCTATTTACTTCTAGTGGCAAGTCTCCTTCTGCCATCTCTTTCCTCTTCCTAGATGAATCTTTCTATTTTCTTTTCCTTTTTGTCAAGTTTAACAATCTTTTCAGAAGCCAGCTTTTGAATTTGTTTCCTAATTCATTTTGAATTTGTTTCCTAATTTTTGCTTTTATTTTTGTTTCTACTTTCTTTGAATATCCTCTTGATTTTTTAAATTGAATATGTAGCTCATTAACATTCAATCTTATTTTCTAATCAATAGATTAAACTATATATTTTTTTCCATTCTTTTTCCAAGTGAG
The DNA here is from genome assembly GCF_036850995.1 of Saccopteryx leptura. Lineage (NCBI taxonomy): Eukaryota > Metazoa > Chordata > Mammalia > Chiroptera > Emballonuridae > Saccopteryx > Saccopteryx leptura. The sequence goes on from NC_089504.1 coordinate 133,720,459, forward strand.
AGGAGGGGAGCTAGATAGACTCCTGCATGTGCTCGGACTGGGATCCACCTGGATACCCCATCTGGGGCCAATGCTCTGCCCATCTTGGGCCATGCTCACAACAGAGCTATTTTTAGCACCTGAGGTGGAGGCTCTAAGGAGTCATCCTTGGTTCTGGAGGGCTGATGCACTTGAACCAATAGAGCCATGGCTGGGGTGGAGAAGCAGATGGTCGCTTCCCCTGGGTGCCCTAACAGAAATCGAACCCGGAGCATCCACGTGCCGGGCTGACGCTCTACCACTGAGCAAACCGGCCAGGGCCCTATACATTTTCTTTTTTCTTTTTAAAAATTTTTATTTATTCATTTTAGAGAGGAGAGGGAGAGACAGAGAGAGAGAGAGAGAGAGAGAGAGAGAGAGAGAGAGGAGAGACAGAGAGAGAGAAGGGGGGAGGAGCTGGAAGCATCAACTCCCATATGTGCCTTGACCAGGCAAGCCCAGGGTTTCACACTGGCGACCTCAGCATTTCCAGGTTGACGCTTTATCCACTGCGCCACCACAGGTCAGGCCTATATATTTTCTAATAAACACTGCTTTCACTGCATCCCAAAATTTTGATATGTATTGATTTCATTATTTGGTTATAACTTTCATAACTATTAATTACTTTTCTTTAACCTATAAATTATTTGAGAGAGCACTTGAAGTTTGCCAAATAAAAATTTTATTTATCCTTTTGAAATTGAATTTTTATTTTACTTCATGTGGTCACAGAACATATAAAAATTATTTTCTGGTCTTTTTTGAGAATTGCTTTATGGTCTACTTTTGTAAATATTGTGTCACATGTTCTTGAAAAGAATATGGATTTGCCAGTTTCAGCTTTTATCTATGTCCTTCAGATCAACCTGTAATAATAAGTTCTATTAAAATGACTTGTGTTTTTATTGAGTTTTGATTCCTTAAGCTTTGAGTTTCTGAAAGAGATAAGGAAATCTCCCACTCGAGGGTACCATGCTGAGAGCAAGACCAGGATGGATTCTGTGCACTAAAAATGATCATAGGACTCTCAAGGTCCTATGATCCAGTGATAAAACATCACAACAACTCAGGCTCCAGAAGTGGGGAATGCCACAGAAGAAGCAGGCACTTGGTCGACCCACTCTAATGGCAGAGGGGCAGAGTCATCTCTTTATGTTTATGAAAACTTGACACAATATTTTTATTCCAAGCAGTTTTATTGAAGTATAACTGACATGCAATAAATGGCATCTATTTAAAGTATACCATCTGATAAATTTGGATAATATACATGTGTGAAGCAATCAGCACAATCAAGGTGATGAACATATCCATCACTCCCAAAAGTCCGCTTGTGCCTCATTTTAACCCTGCTTCTCCCTGTCCCTCATTCCGTCCTCAGGCATATGCTAATCTACTTTCTGTAACTATCAGTTTATTTGCATGTTCTAGAATATTATAAATAGAATCATGTTACGTACTCTTTTTTTTTAATCTGACTTCTTTTACTCTATGTAACTGAGATTCATATATTTGCTTGAGTAGCTCAATAATTAATTCCTTTTTATTGTTGAATACTATTCATTGTGTGGCTCTACCACAATTTGTTTATTCACTCACATATCGATAGACATTAGACTGTTTTCATCTTTCAGCTCTTACAAACAAAGCTGCTGAATGTTCATGTAAAAAAAATCTCCCACTCTAATGGTGGATTTGTTGATTTCTCCTTGTAATTTTTTTCAATTTTTGCTTCATGTATTTCAAGACTATATTGCTAAATGCATGCAGATTTAGTTATTACTACATTTTCTTGGTATAATATCTTTAAGTACTGATCTTCTTTATACTTCCCTGTATTCTCTGTACAAGTATTCCCTGTAATATTTATATATATATATTTTTTGCTTTACAGTCTATTTGGTCTGACATTAATGTTGCTACAGAAACTTCCTTTTTATTTATTTTTATTATTATTTTTTCTTCTTCTCCAAGTGAGAGGAGGGGAGATAGAGACAGACCAGCAACTCCCATCTGGGGCCGATGCTCTACCCATCTGGAGTCATGCTTGCAACTGAGTTATTTTTAGTGCCTGAGGTAGAGGCTCCATGAAGCCATTCTCAGCACCTGGGCTAGATTTGCTCAAACTAATCGAGCCATGGATGCGGGAGGGGAAGAGAGAGAGTGAGAGAGAGAAAGAGGAGGGGAAGGGTAGAGAAGCAGGTAGGCACTTCTCCTGTGGCCTCTGACTGGGAATCGAACCCAGGACATCCACACACCAGGCTGACACTCTACCACTAAACCAACCAGACAGGACCATAAACTTCCTTTTCATACCCTCTTATTTTCTTTTTTATTTTTGTATTTTTCTGAAGTTGGAAATGGGGAGGCAGTCAGACAGACTCCCGCATGCACCCGACCGGGATCCACCTGGCATGCCCACCAGGGGGCGATGCTCTGCCCATCTGGGGTGTTGCTCTGTTGCAACCAGAGCCATTCTAGTGCCTGAGGCAGAGGCCATAAAGCCGTCCTCAGCGCCCGGGCCAACTTTGCTCCAATGGAGCCTTGGTGGCAGGAGGGGAAGAGAGAGACAGAGAGGAAGGAGAGGGGGAGGGATGGAGAAGCAGATAGGCGCTTCTCCTGTGTTCCCTGGCTGAGAATCAAACCTGAGACTCCTGCACGCCAGGCCGACGCTCTACCACTGAGCCAACTGGCCAGGGCTCCCTCTTATTTTCAACATTGTTGTCTTATTACGAATTATAGCAAAATATAAATCGACTTTTAAAAATCCAATCTGGGAGTCTCTGACCTGTAGCAGATACATTATATTCATTATCACGATGTACATTTACTTCTTTAGTGTTCCTGGGTTTTAAGCAAGAGGTAGCTGGAGGAACCGAGAATGACATTACCATTCTCAGGAAAATGAATGTGAATTATTCTCTCACAATTCTCCTGAGTTCTAGCCCTGAAAGTTACCTTATCCTGCATTTATTTTACCTTCATCCTCCATTTAAGGTGCAGTCATCTCCATGCCGCCTGCATCTACTAGCCTTGGATCTGTCCTCTGTCCCCCACTTCTTGGTTCAAACAGTGCATAGGAGGGTGTTTTACTTGGGAGGTCCATAACCTTCAGCTCGTAGGACAAATATACAAATGGGCTGACTCAGTGCAGCACAGTGAGCCCCACTGCCATCTACAAGTCTCAGCCAAACCCTCTGCTCTTCCAGACTTTTCACACCTGAATATTCCTCTGTCCTCTTCTTGTGTCATTGTAGTTTCTCATGGTTCCCTCTGCAACCCTACCTCCTTGCACACATAGGCATGTGTGCACACACATGTGTGCCCACAGACTCCTATGCTGGCTTCAGTATAAACTGACTAGGGAGAATTTGCTCTCATGAGTCCCACTGTCCCACTGTTTTTACTAAAGTCAACAAAACGAGCATTATTGTTTGGGGGTGAGGGTGGGCAAAGGGGAAGTGTAGGCAGAGGCACTGATCTGGTGACCAAATGGTAGTGGTGGATGTAAGAAGCACCCATATTTACTCAGTTGGGAGGCCTTTGTTTCCCGTGCACAGCAGGGTTGAGGTTGGAGTGTCCAGGCTCTCTCCCCATCCAACCTAAGGTTATACCTGAAAAGGCTGAGCTGAGTTTGAATGAAGAGGTGGTATCCATCATTTCTGAAAGTCCCACCCTAGTGGCGAGGGGTTGGAAACTGTGAAGCTGTGTGAGTGTCTCTGGCCCAGAGAAATCCCTGAAAGATAGGAGGCAAGGGCTCGGATGTGCTGCACATCCCTGCTCTGCAGGCGGTGTGATGTGGCCATGTCAGAGAAGGCCCCAAGAGAACGTGAGGGCAGAAGAGCACGAATCTTCTCATAATACAACACTACCTTTCTGCCCAGCAAGAGGGGCTCCCTTAGGGCCTGGTCAGGTGCCAGATGCTGTACCCAGGGAGACCGGGGTGACAGAGCCTGGGGGTGGGAGTGATGAAGGCATATCGCCACTGTTCAACCTCCACTGAACTGGCAGGAGCTGAAGACCAGCTCATCAGAGACCCTACTGGAGCGCAGTGGATGGCTCCCATTGTTTGAATGCCTTCTTGTTGGTGGGAACCAATCGAACGGGCCAGGTCTCCTTAACAACAAGAGGTTTCTCAGAAACTATAACCTATGCTTAGGGACCAAAATCTGTGTTCACACTAATCAATGACCCAAATGATACATTGAAACAATGTCTAAACAATGTCCTTTGGCCAATCATCCTGGTTTTCAGTACTCAAGGATGGGATAAGAGGTAATAACTGTGTGAGTGAGCACATCTGTATAACACCTGTTGTTGCTTAAGCTAAGAGTTCAAAGCTTCTTCACATGCTGATCCCAAGTGAGCTTCTGGCCCTCTCATCTACAACAGTAACAGGGGCATATTCCCACTTGGTAATTGCCTTCCTTACCTTCGTTTGTCGACGCACACCCAGATACAATCAAGCTTCTAGCGTCAGCTGATCGTGACTGGCCTGGATGGACAGAGCTAGGTAAGGATAGCATTCTCTGCTCTGGACACAGGGCTGCAGGAACACTGGGCTGGGGGCAGCAGCCCACAGCATAGAGCGGAATGTGTCTACATTTTAGGGTCCCCTGATCACCTGGATCTCAGGTTTTCTCCAGGCAGCTCAGCACAAATGCTTCTTTCCATGGACTCTGTGCAGATGTCACTTTCATATTGCTCCCTTGCTCGGCTGAGACAGACTCAAGGTTTTTCTATAGCGTCTTAGGTTTTTCTATAGCATCTTGGGGATGGGGAAGTGCTTTGTGCTCCCTTGACTTGTCTTGGGTCTTACCTCCTCTGGGGGCAGTGGAGAGGAGAGCTGTTGAGAGCAGTAGGTACACCGAGTTTCCGGAGAGCGCCCAGTGTCAGCCTCACTCAAAGCTCTGGAAGAAAGT